>NC_088113.1:4242424-4545454 GCF_036370855.1 Dromaius novaehollandiae | reverse complement strand
TGGAAGTGCTGGGATAAGCACCCTGTGGGCATCGCTGAAATCACTGCGTAACCACAAGGATCACTGCGTAATCACAAATTCCTTATTGCCCATGACACAAGCTGCAGCACAGCACTCAGAAGCACTGGGTGCACTGAGTATGTCCAGCCTTCCGCAAGCATGAAAAGCATCTTATCCCCAGCGCTCAGAGGCTTCACTCACAAGCACAAGGCATATGCGGAAAGACAACATCTATATTGATCTTCAGTTTATCTCCTCTTGATTTGTCAACGTATAGCTCAGGATGAACCTAGGAACAAACAGAAAGACATTCTTGTTTCATTTGCAAACGCATCAAAAGGCCTCTTTCCCTTGATTTGTCTGGCTCAGGAGCTATGGTCTTTTATATGTGGAATCTAAGAGATGCTTGGGCCAGCACTCTCCACACTTCTAAAGTTAGCTAAAATTTTACCATTTGTATTACTTTTAAAAAGCAAGATCATCATTCAGGGATCTTAAAATTTGGGGCTCTGAGGGGAAAAGTCCTGTGATTGAGTTTTTTTTTTTTTTCAAACCATTCACTGTTTGAAGACCATGGAGACAGCGAAAAGAGATAGAGGAAACCAGTCCTGCTTCTGTAATAGATTCAAAGAGATCACAAGCCAAGTTTTGCTTTAAGCTGCTTTTCCAGGAAGAGAACCCAGGCGCCTGTCAAGGCTACCAGGTGGGGGGGAAAACCCAGCGGCAGGTGAAGCGGGAGCTGGGGCAGGAGGACAGCGAGGCTCTGCAAGTTTCGGGGCGGAGGGGGGAGGGGGGATCCAAACACCTGCTCGCTGCCGTCCCTCCGGGTAGGTCACCTGCGGCTCAGAGGGGGAGGCGAGAGTTTCAGGGCGGCCGCTGTCTCCTCCCTACGCTACACGAGGCTTGGGGCCGCTTTCGCAAAGCGGAGCGACCCCCCAGCCCCGGGCGGCAGAGGGCTGCGGCAAAGCCCGGCGCCCCGAGGAAGCCCCCCGGGCCCGGGGAAGGAAGCGGGAGGCAGCGCCGCGGCGCAGGACACAGCCGCCCGCCACTCACCTCCTTGGTGAGGTAGTACTGCAGCTCCGAGAAGAAAAGCAGCACCATGATGAGCCCGCTGACAACGGTCACTGCCGAGGGAGACGAGAGGCGCCATGAGCCCGGCGGGTCCCAGCCGCCCGCCCGGCCCCGCTCCCGGCCGCCGGCCCCCGCCTGCGCCGCGCTGCCCCGGCCGCCAGGGCCCCCCCGCCCCAGCCCGGCCCGGCCCGGCCCGGCCCGGCGCCGCCTCACCCAGCGCGCCGCCGCACGTCTTGATCCGAAAGTCTTCCAGGGTCTTGGGGAAGGCATCGAACCGCTTCAGCCGCCACAGCGAGTCCATGGCGCCGCGCGGCCCGGAACCAGAGCCGCCTTCCGGCGCCGCGGCCGGCCCGCCCCCGCCCCCGCCCCGCGAGCAGCTCCTGCTCCTGCCCCGGCCCGGCCCGGCCCCGGCCGCCGCGCTGGTCTCGCAGCCTTGATGGGAAACAGCCAGGTCTGAGCGGGCCCTCAGGCCTCCGCGCGCCGAGCTACCGCCCCTGAGAGCAGCCCGCACCGCTTCTGGCCACAGCGTCGCCGCCGCATGCGGGCGTGAACGTACTATACTAAGGTCCATTAAATGTTTAAATGTACAAGTGAACCTGAAAAGATCAGTTTTCATTCAGTTTGCAATCTCCTCCCCCCCACACACACACACAGTGTGTTGCTTCCCTCTTTTAAAGGCCTGGAGTTTGAATGCAAATCACCACCAGCAGGTACCAGGGCTTTTTTTGTGCTGAAGGAAGAAAAAAACCCCTCCTAGTGTTACAAGACAACCCTGAGAAGCTCAGAAAGAATGTTTGAAGTAGGTAGATTAGGATAAATTCTATCTCTCTTTTCTAAAAAGCTGCTTAGATAAAATTTGCTTAGCATGAGTAGCTGCACACTTGCTTAGCATGAGTAGCTAAATTTGCTGAAGCCTTAGGCCGCGCTCCTAGTTCAGTAAGAAAGGGCCCCAGAGCTGGTGGAGGCTGGAAAGATAAGGGAGTTACCAGCAGTCTGCATTCCTGTGCCCCACTCTCCGAAAGGGAAGATGTCAAGGCTTTGAAATAAGGCCTGCTTGGGGGCCAGGACCTTGGGAAGCAAAGCCTCCTCTCACTGTTGAAACAATGTTAATTAAGGGGTCTGGATTATATCCTCTTCGTCAGGACCTTGGGAGATAACACCTACTGACCCAGCTGGGGCAGTGTTAATTGCTGAAATTACTATCTCCCCTCATCAGGACCTTGAGAGGCAGGGGTGGGACCCAGGGAATGAAGAAATCACTGACCAATCAGTGTAAAAGGGAAAGTTGCAAATCTGGCAATTTGTTTGTATAAATGCTACTTGAAAAGTTGGAGGGGTGTGCTTGATTTGTGGGAAACCACTGAGCACCTAGGCTTGCGCAACTCTGAAATAAATAAACAAATGTCTCACCTGAGTGTGTAATTATTGGCTTATTGCACACCGGGCAACGAATCCGCTTTTCAGACAACACCAGTACACTGAAATTACCTGTTTCTGGCTTGATCTCTGGCTTGTATTCACCATTTCATTTTTATAACACCTCAATTCCCTCTCTCGCCCTGGGAAATGGCTGTGAAGAGTTTAAGTCCTGCAACATCTTGTAATGGCTTATCATGAGATGAGAAAAACTACTATGATCCTTTCCCAAGCCAGATATTTACCTTCCACTTGCTTTTTTCCTAGCATAGTTCTGCAAAATTTAAGCTTTTATTTGTAAACAACGCCCCAAAGCCCCCACTAAGCACTATGAAACCTCCAAATGTGCAAACGTGGACGAGTGCAGCCCTATTACCTACATCAGGGAGCGGCACCTTTCGAGGAGCATGCAAAAGAAAGGACTCCTAAGGCAGGGCAGCTGTTTCTGTACAAGGAAAGAAGCCACTGATGAAGTATCTCCATTCTTCTGCTGCCCACAGAGTACTGATGAGCTCACCACTAAGTTCGGTACAGAAAAAATTGATCCAAGTACTGACCTTAAAGAACCTGATGGGGGGAAAAAAAAAAAGTCAAGGTACAGGCACTGCTTTGGAGAAGTAACTTTATTGAAAAAATAAAACAAGACAAAAAGTCTTTGTAAACAATACATAAGTTGACAGGAATAACCTAACTGTTGGAGGGCCACCTAGGCACTGACTAGGCATGCTGCGATGGAGCGCATCAGAAAAGGAAGGCAATTTTCCCAGTTCATCAGGTTTATCCCCCTTTTCCAGGCCTATGAGCAACCCCATCTGCACAAGCTAGTCCTGGTCTGTCCCATCACTGCTCCTGCTGGGTAACTCTTACAGTGAACATTGTGCTCTGAACTTCTGTCTTACCTCAGGACTCATGTTTTCATCAAATCCCCCTGCCATGGTTCACTTGCTACAGCAAGTCTCTGACTTTGTTCCTGCTGAGGCCCTTTGCTGTACACCGGTTACTTCAGCTCATCGCACCTGGCTGCTCTGGCTGTTGAATGCAATGGCTGTCTCTCAGGAGACTGACGGTCCACAGGTATTAGTGCCACGTTATGATTCAGAGACCGATCCAGCTTCTGGGTCTCTGCCTCCAGAACAGCAGCTCTGGGCTCCCTGACCACAGCTGCTAAGGAGTAGGACAGCTCTTGGTGAAGGTCTAACAGTTCCTGGCTGGTCTTTGCACAGCACTCAACATAGTCCTGTTTATATTTTCGTTCTTGTGCCAACTGCCTCTGCAGAAGGGACACCTGAAAGAGGCAAAAGGCTAAGGTCAGACAAGTCCACCTTGTTACCACCATCTTTAGTTCCAAGGTACCAGTTGTCAATGAAGAAGTGCCCTCTAATTCCAGCCCTGACAAACACCTTGTCCTTGTTGAATGGGAAGCAGTAAGTTCCCAGTGTCACATTGAATTGAACTTAGATTATGGTCCGTTCAGGTTTCTTTCTGGTATGCCATACACATGTACAACACTGGGATATTACATGTATATTAAAGCAAGAGATATCTTCTGCCAGGATTTAGTAACCACTCTTTTTTCAAAAAGAGAGATTTGTGCTACTGACACTTAAGTTCCACATCCTTTTTCCTCAGCAGGACTACCAGTCACTCAAACACTGTAAAAAAGACAGGTTGTTCAAGGGCCACATAGTGAAGAACCATTCTGTTACGATATAGCTAATACTTTACAGCTAACACAAGCAAAAGGAACAAACTCATATCTTTCCCAACTTCACAGCATTTTACAGCATCAACAGAACACAATTTGATGAACGAGGTCAGGGGAAAATGAGCTCTAAGGGACTGATGAAGCCCTGAAAATCCTCAAATTCTCTATCTGCTGACGAATGGAGTTGTGTCCTCTGAGCTTTTTGGTGGGAGACAGATCCAGGCTACTGTCATCTCCTGGGTTTGTAGAGCAGAGCAGCCACGGCAGCTCTGGCATGGTGCCCTCTGCCTGCTTTGCAGCAGGTGCTGGTACCGGGCAGCAGCACTCACAGTGCTTTGCTGTTCTGGGGAAAACCGCTCAAGTCAGAGGTTTTACTCTGTTTTCAAAGGGACAATACCTTCTATGTCCTTTGCCAATGGCTGTGTTCCACATGGAAA
Organism: Dromaius novaehollandiae; assembly: GCF_036370855.1. Taxonomy (NCBI): domain Eukaryota; kingdom Metazoa; phylum Chordata; class Aves; order Casuariiformes; family Dromaiidae; genus Dromaius; species Dromaius novaehollandiae. The sequence goes on along the minus strand of NC_088113.1, from coordinate 4,540,825 downwards.
TGCAATCACCAACTTCAAGCTAAGAATGTGAAAACATTCTTTCCTCACAGATGAACGCAAATAATAGAAACAATTCCCACATGATTTTTATGGCTTATGGAACCTGTTACCTTTGAATTACAATGCAAAGCTCTGTCAAAAATAAAGCCAAAACAGAAAAAAAGTGGGACTCTAATTTACTAAACATCTAGGACCAGATGATCAAAAAAGGATTTAGCATGGCAGCACCTGGAACTTAGGTAGCCAGCTCCAGAGGGGCAATTAGTTTCACCAGAAATTCTAGTGCTGAATTAGAAGGCAGTAGTGCACAAGGGAAATAGGCTATAAAAAAAGACTTCACAACAAACGATATACATAGGTTAGGGAAGCATTCTACTGAAGAGAGAGACAAATCTGAAATTCTCTCTGAAATAACAAAGGCACTTTTGTGAAACTGGGCTTCGAAGCCTGAAAAACCCTCCCACACTTTGGTAGCTAACTCAGAGAAATGAGTGGGAGAAGCAGCTATCTGCTGCTTAAAACACCTCCCGAGAAGTGGGGGATCATGTTTTAGTTCCTGTTTCTCAGAGCCAGGAGTGCTGTAACTAGCCAACTGAGGACAACTCTCTGATCAGAGCACCTTCATTTCCCTGCTGAAGTAGGTCCATAGGGCAGGTAAAAACACAAGAGTCACAAGGGGAAGGTGGTTCATTTAGGTATGTGTAGTAACACAACTTCAGACACCCAGGATTCCTGGTAAAAACATCCTTAAGTGACAACTTGCTGATTTCAGCAATATTCTCACTGTTCTGGAGCTAAGCATCATCTTGTGCTTTACCTACATAAGTATTACATGCATTTTGCCCTTAGCATCTGTGAACATTCAAATCCTCAGGGGGACAAGGGTGTGCTTGACCCATAAAAGTATACGAGAGAGAAGTCTGGAGACTTTCTGATATGGCCAGTACCATCAACATAGGAGGCAACAGGGTTCAGTAGTTGGAATGTATATTCTTATACTGATAAAACAAATGCCCTTACAGTGCTTATGCCTCTCAGTTGAATATTGGGACCATGATTAACACAGAACAGCAAAACAGCACTAACGATTGCCTGAAGGCTATAAGCTCTAACACTGCCTCAGATCTGTGGAACTCTGATATGACACAAGTTCCACTTTTAACTGAGTAAAGGGAAAATAGGAAAAGTTAACAGGGTGAGTGAGGCTCAGGGGGATCATTCTTAGTCAATTCTCCAGATTCAGGTGAGTTTAAGTTTTCCGAATTCCTTGGAACCTTCCCAACCCCACCACCACTCCACACACTCCACCATTAAGCAAGTGAGAGACTAGATCTAGATGAATGGTGTTGCTTGGCCATGAACAGCAGATGTGGCTAACTGGGTAGTTCCATCACCTTCCTCACAGATGGGCCCCACTTAAACAAAACTTGTGCTGCTATGTTATACAAAATTATGCCCACCAGTGCAGCTACGGCAGATTTTGATGAGAGCTTTCCTACTCCTCACCTGGTTCTGTAACTCAGCTAATTGTCTGCAGAGAGCATGAGCCTCCTCCTGCAAAGAAAATGCAATGGTTTTTTTTTTAGTCTCTAGTCTGGTCCGGGCCATGGTCTATATTATCTGATATTAAGGAGGGCTGCTGCCACTGGGATTTGCCATAGTTTCTCTATGTGGTCAAACCCACCTCCCACCAAGTAAGATTTTGTTCAGACCTGTTTAGAAGAAGGTATCTTGTCCTGGTCAGACTCAGAGAGAGAAAACCTGCATGCATCTGGTAGCGACTGACCAGTATAATGCCTCTTCTGTCTCCTCCGTTCACGTTCCACCTGTGCGTTGCATAGGAGAAAGGGTCACAGAAACCTGCCACCAAACAAGGAGCAACAGGATGCCTAGATATCATTGTGAAGGAAGAGATTTCTGTTCAGAGACTGTTATTTCACCAGAGAAAGCTGAGGGCAAAAAGCAGTCAAGACAGACTATGGAAGGGAAACAGCAGGAGGAAACAGTTCGTGACACAAGAGTATCAGGAAGAGGCAAACGTGTGTGTATGGGAAAACTAGGGCAAGAGAGGAGATACTTGAACGAATTTGTATCTGTGCAGGCAGTGGTGTGCAGGAATGAAAAAGAAAAAATGAAAGTGTGCATGCACAGGGGGAAGTAGGAGACAGAGGGATATAAGAAGTGGACTGCAAAGCACTGTGTGTGGGGACATGCATGTTCCAGAGGACCATGAGGATTTGCAGAGGCAATGAGAGCCAGTTTTACCTGCTCAAGAGTCCTTCTGAGTTCAGTGTTGAGTTGCTTCAGCTCAGTTTTCTCATGTTCCAGTCTTGCAACTGCTCGCTGCAGAGATTCTAGCCGTTGCTGCATGAGTCTCTTCTCAGAGAGCCATGATAGCTGCTCTCCTTCTGCAATAGCTTGCTGAGTATTCAGAGAGATTATGTGAGCTGGTCTCATATAAAGATTAGAAGGACTAGAAATAACAAACTGGGAAGAGTGACCAGCCTCAAGGATGGACAGTGCTAAGTCCCTTCCTCTCCTCCTGATCCATAGGCCTCAACAGCACTCTGTATTCCTAGGGACCTTCTTCCAAAGCTATCCCTCCTCAACTTTTGGATGAGCACATAAGAACCACAGGCTTAAGGCACCCACGTAACATCTTCCTCCCATGCAAGCTATGTTCTTTCACTCTTCACCATGAACTTGCCATGTCCTCTCCCCCTCTTCACCTGTCCAGACTTTGCCTGCAGTTGTGTCATGTTCTTGTTGCCCACAGAAGATGCCTACAGAAGAGTCTGAGAAGGCAACAATAACACAGGGACACTTCCTAGCCTCCAATAATTTGCAGCGCAGGGACTTCCTAAGCCACATGTGGAGGTATGGTACTCAACAGCCCTGAATGGATTCCTCCTCCACAACTTTGTCCATTTTTTTTAAACCTCCATATAAACATTCAATTTCTGTCAGAGGGTACCACAGCTTAAGTACACACTGAATGAAAACGTCTCTGTCTGTTTTTTCTGTACAAGCTTCCTGCTAGTTTTGTTCAGTGTCCTCTGTTCTGGTTTTGAGAGGGACAGTAAATATTCATTTCCTACTGAGCCCACTTAATGGTTTTATTGGAGGTCTATCATGTTTCCACCTTCCTCAGTCACCTCTTTTCCTTACTGAAGACTTACATGCTTATATGTTTCTGATATGGAAGCTATTCGACACCTCTGATCATCTTCTTTGACCTTCACTGCATAATCTGCTATCTTTAGCTCTAATCTCTCCTTGGAGACCCAAACTATATGCAATATGCAAGATGTAGATGAACCAAGTATTTCTGCTGTGATAAAATATTATGCTTTTGTCCTCTCTTCCTTTCTTCATCATATCTAACATTGTTTGTTTTCCTGACTACTACTGAGTACTAAGCTGCTGTTTACATAGATTTAATGACTGCAGTTCAAAAATCTCATTCCTAAGGGGTTACACATCAGCTCAGAGCCCATCACTGTGAATATATTGCATAAACTATTCCAATTTTTATTTCATATTTATTGTTCATTTTCACCCAGTTTAGTTATTTGTTACTGTTTATTTGCTGATTTGTTTCAGTCTCCTCTACTGCCACTTCAATACAAGACAGATCCTCTGATGTATCCTTGCACAGGAACCTCCCTAAGTGCCAAAATCCATAGTGAAATGGATATGAAAAAGTCATGTAGTTTTTCTGTTACTGCCTTATCTTCTCTGAATGCTCCTTTTATACACTGGCCCAACAGGCTTTCTGTCCCTGACATACTTCAAAATGTTTTATTCTTTTTTGTCTCTTTTGCAAGTTTTCTCCAAGCCATTTCTATCTGGTTTGCTTTTTTCACCTTTAACCACCCAGAACTCATACATTCCATTTTCCACATCTAAATACAACTTCTATTTCTTGAAAAATGCCTTTTTACTTCAGACAACCTCCCTAACCCTGCTGCTTAACCAGGTCAGTTTTCCTTTGTCCTTCTAGTGTCGTTTTTGACTGACTGTATGTATGCATTAGCACTGCGCTGCCAATACAGTTTCTAGAGATAGCTTCCCGCAACCTGCAAAGATTTTACTGTTTTGTTGCCCTTTTCAAGTTGGATAGGATTTCTATTTCTTTTGAAGCCATCTATCCCATTTTTATGTAGTTTGCCCTTTGAAAATTAAGTGCAGAAGTAGCAGGGTTTTTTTGATTCTTGTTAGTCTTGTAAGGATGCTGAATTTAACTGTGTTAGCTGTTACATCATTGTTATAGAACTGCTTTTTGAAAATAACATTATTAACCAAGCCCTGTGCACTGCTTAGTAGCTAGCCAAAAACTGCATCCCCTTTTGTGGGTTTTGTGATGAACTGCTCCATGAAGCAACCTCTAAGAGCATCTACAAATTTGGTCTTGACATCATTCCCCAGCATCACCCAATCTATACGGTTGCAACTGAAATCTCCCATTTTTTCATGTTTCCTGCCCTTGTAGCCTCTCTGCTTCCCATCAACACATCACAATACCTGTCATCATCCTGATCAGACTGCTGGTAACATGCCTCATATAATGTAATATTGTAGAAACAAACAGGCATACATAAAATACTACTAATAAAACACTATACTAATCTAATAGTACACTGAAAGTATAGGTAAAGTCCCAGGCAAGTTTGCAGCCCAGGCCATTGCAGCTGGTGCCACTGGCAGTACCAGACAATTGAAGGTCACCTTGAAGAAATCCACACAAGTTATCCTTCACTCTTTTTTGGACTGCAGCACAAGTATATCCTGAATGTGCAATGAAATCTTTAACCCCATTAGGCGATGATGTAAATTCCGCCCCCCCCCCCTTTTTTTTTTAATATTTCAGAAAATTTGTACCTCAAAAATCTATCAGGCCAACCTGAGTTATAGAAACCATCACTTCATGCAGAAGTGCCTGTTCCTCAGAACACTGTTCAAATGCATCTTCCCAGGAATTGTAACCAGAGATCTTGTGATAGCCTTACATAATCCCACAACTAGTAACCAACTAACTTCTTGCTTAACCACAAGCAATAGAATGTTTGTAATCAGAAACAGCAGCTCCACCTCTGAAAGCATACTGTAAGCACCATCAATGCAGCCACCTTTATCAAATTCTGCTAAGTTTAGAACATCAGTTCGGTCAACCATGCCCTTTCCTTTCCTTGCCAGAGCCTAACCACGCTGTGTTGGCTAAACTTGCCTAGACAAGAGATAATCAATTATCCGTCCCTCAGTTTTGGATTTGATTTAATTCTAAGAGCGAGCTCTGCCTTGAAGAATCTGTTAAGAGACAGAATGATACATCTTTATAATCCTGACATATCAATCTGCATTGTTGCCTTTTAATTATGTGGTCTGGTTCTACCAATAGTTCTGAACTTGACAGAAAAATCCTAGCATGCCAATGGTCTCTGGCCTGTGCTATAAGCCAGCCGGCTGCAATCAAAGTTTCTTTGGCCAAACTACTATATATTTACATGAAACATCATTAGAATCTTTTACAGGCACCTTAGTTGACTGATGATCAGTCACACCGCCTACCTGAAGATGAAACCGGTCCTTGTCCCTCTCTGAAACCATACTCTGCAGGATGGCTATTTCTTCCCTTAAAGACCCATTGGCCATTTCACTCTTGGTAAGGGCTAGAGTCAGTGCCTGCGCCTTCTCTTTCCATTCTATTTCTCCACTTTCAGTCTGCTTCAAAATAGCAATCACACGCTCCATTTCCTCCCCCTTTACTTTCCTCTCATCTTCCAGCTGTTGGGCAAGCTCATTCTGCCTTTTCAGGAAATGGTCTCTCTCCTGGAGAACTTTCTTCTTTTCTGCTTCTTCTTCCTCCCATTTTTGGAGTTTCTGAATTTTTTTCTTTAGAGTCTCCCCTTCATCTTTCCATCGCAAAGCTGATGTTAATTGTTTCAGAAATTCACTCTGCTTCCGAAGTTCTTGTTCTCTCCCTGTCAGAGTCTTCTCTAAATACTTAACTCTCTCTCTCTGGTATTTGATCTCTTCATCCTTCTTGGCCAGAGCCTGCTGAACATGCTGGAGATCTTCTTGAAGACCTCTCATCTCCTCCTCCTCCAAGTGTTTTTGCTCACCTTGAGCCTTGGCCTTTCGTTCCCTCTCATGCAAGACTTCTTCCAGGAGCTTCTCTTGCTCTCTGTGATATCTATTCTCTTCTTTCTTTTCAGTCAGCGTAAACTGGAGATCCTGCAAAGTCTTCAATTCTTCTTCTTTGTGCTGAAGTTTTCGTGTAAGAGTTTCATTGTCTTCATCTCTCTTCTTCACCATTTCCTCAAGCAGACTCACTTGCTTCTGGCAAGATGTTAGTGCTACTTTCATACTTTCTTCATGAAGCTGGTACATGTTAATTTGCTTTGCCTGCTTGAGGAACTCCAAACTGTTGCTCTTCACTGTCTGGCTCATTTTATTTACATCCTGTTGTAGGCCCTTGGCCTGCTTGCCTTCTAATTCCTTCTGCTCTAGAAGCTCCTGGACATACTTTTGCAAAGACACTATCTCCTGCTCTCTAGCTTCTAGAGAAGATTCAGCATATTCTAGTTTATGTAGTAAAGCTTTAGTCTGCATCATCGCCTCTTCTTTTTGCTGTTGAAGCTTAGGGATAGCCTCCTCCAGGAACTCTATCTTTCTTTCTCTCTCTTTCAGAGTTACTTCTGTTTCTTGAAGATTTGCTTGCTCAGCTTTGTGCTTTTCCTCCTTTTCCTTGTACTTCTCACATTGCTTTTTAAGGGACACAATTTCTTGCTCTTGTTCCTTTACTGCCACTTTAAGATGTTCCAGAATTTCCTTCTGCTGTTCAGAGTCTTTTTCTTGTTTTCGGAAGGTCTCAATCAGTTGCTTCTGAGATTCAATCATGAATTCTCTTTCTCTCAATATTGCCTTACTGTGTTCCAAGTCTCTGTGTAAAACTTTCATCTGTTTTTCTGTTTTTTCCTCATATTTCCTTGTTTGTTGCATTTGAATGTCTAGATGTCTGTGCTTCTCTTTTAGAGTTTCTAATGTCTGCTCCAGTTGGTCACGGACAGTCTTTAACTTGGTTTCCATGGCTTCTTCAGATTCCTGGATTTGCTTTTGCTGTGACTCAAGTTCTTGATCTCTTTCAGATAAAGAAAGTGTCACCTTCTCTAATTTACCATGCAGCTCTTGCAGGTACCCATCCTGCTGCTCCTTGTACTGCTGAAAAAATCTTAACTGATCCCTTTGAGACTCAGCCTCACCCTCTCTGTTCCTAAGAACTGCCTGCAGGTGTTCAAGGTCTGCATGCAGAGATTTCACCTGTTCTCTCTTCATTTCCAATTCATGGGTCTGCTGAGTCTGAGACAGGAGCTCTAAGGTCTTCTCCTTCAAGTTTGCTTTCATATGATCTAGCTCCTCTAGCAAACGACTTACTTGTGATGTACCATGTTCTTCTAGAGCTATCATTTTCCTCTCCTGAAATTTGATCTCCTGGTCTCTCTCTTCCAGGTCTTTGCTGATCTTGCTTAGAGCACTCCTCTGCGTGTCTCGCTGCTCCTCCAGCTCCTGTATCTGCTTTCGCTGGGATCCAATATCCTGGTCTCTCTTCTCCAGGTCCTTTCTCATCCTGCTTAGAGCGCTCCTCTGTATTTCTCGCTGCTTCTCCAGCTCCTGTATCTGTTCTTGCTGGGTTCTGATCTCCTGGTCTCTCTCCTCCAGGTCCTTCCTGGTATTGCTTAAAGAACTCCTCTGCCTTTCCTGCTGCTTCTCCAGCTCCTGTATCTGTTCTTGCTGGGATCTGATGTCCTGGTCTCTCTCCTCCAGGTCCTTCCTCATCTTTCCTATAGTAATACTCTGTACTTCTCGCTGCTTCTCCAGCTCCCGTATCTGGTCTTGCTGGGTTCTTATCTCCTGGTCTCTCTCTTCCAGGTCCTTCCTCATCTTTCCTATAGTAATACTCTGTACTTCTCGCTGCCTCTCCAGCTCCCGTATCTGTTCTTGCTGGGTTCTGATCTCCTGGTCTCTCTCTTCCAGGTGCTTCCTGGTATTGCTTAGAGAACTCCCTTGCATTTCCCGCTGCTTCTCCAGCTCCCGTATCTGTTCCTGCTGGGATCTGATCTCCTGGTCTCTCTTCTCCAGGTCCTTCCTGGTATTGCTTAGAGCACTCCTCTGTATTTCTCGCTGCTTCTCCAGCTCCCGTATCTGGTCTTGCTGGGTTCTGATCTCCTGGTCTCTCTCCTCCAGGTCCTTCCTCATCTTTCCTATAGTAATACTCTCTACTTCTCGCTGCCTCTCCAGCTCCCGTATCTGGTCTTGCTGGGTTCTGATCTCCTGGTCTCTCTCCTCCAGGTCCTTCCTGGTATTGCTTAGAGAACTCCCTTGCATTTCCTGCTGCTTCTCCAGCTCCCGTATCTGTTCCTGCTGGGATCTGATCTCCTGGTCTCTCTCTTCCAGGTGCTTCCTGGTATTGCTTAGAGAACTCCCTTGCATTTCCCGCTGCTTCTCCAGCTCCCGTATCTGTTCCTGCTGGGATCTGATCTCCTGGTCTCTCTTCTCCAGGTCCTTCCTGGTATTGCTTAGAGCACTCCTCTGTATTTCTCGCTGCTTCTCCAGCTCCCGTATCTGGTCTTGCTGGGTTCTGATCTCCTGGTCTCTCTCCTCCAGGTCCTTCCTCATCTTTCCTATAGTAATACTCTGTACTTCTCGCTGCTTCTCCAGCTCTCCTATCTGTTCCTGCTGGGATCTGATGTCCTGATCTCTCTTCTCCAGGTCCTTCCTGGTATTGCTTAGAGCACTCCTCTGTATTTCTCGCTGCTTCTCCAGCTCCTCTATCTGTTCTTGCTGTGTTCTGATCTCCTGGTCTCTCTCTTCCAGGTCCTTCCTCATCTTTCCTATAGTAGTACTCTGTACTTCTCGCTGCTTCTCCAGCTCTCCTATCTGTTCCTGCTGGGATCTGATGTCCTGATCTCTCTTCTCCAGGTCCTTCCTGGTATTGCTTAGAGCACTCCTCTGTATTTCTCGCTGCTTCTCCAGCTCCTCTATCTGTTCTTGCTGTGTTCTGATCTCCTGGTCTCTCTCTTCCAGGTCCTTCCTCATCTTTCCTATAGTAGTACTCTGTACTTCTCGCTGCCTCTCCAGCTCCTGTATCTGGTCTTGCTGGGATCTGATCTCCTGGTCTCTCTCCTCCAGGTCCTTCCTGGTATTGCTTAGAGAACTCCCTTGCATTTCCTGCTGCTTCTCCAGCTCCCGTATCTGTTCCTGCTGGGATCTGATCTCCTGGTCTCTCTCCTCCAGGTCCTTCCTGGTACTGCTTAGAGTGCTCCTCTGCCTTTCCCGCTGCTTCTCCAGCTCCTGTATCTGTTCTTGTTGGGATCTGATGTCCTGGTCTCTCTCCTCCAGGTCCTTCCTCATCTTGCTTACAGTAATTGTCTGCATTTCATGCTGCTTCTCCAGCTCCCGTATCTGATCTTGCTGGGTTCTGATCTCCTGGTCTCGCTCTTCCAGGTCCTTCCTGGTACTGCTTAGAGTGCTCCTCTGCCTTTCCCGCTGCTTCTCCAGCTCCTGTATCTGTTCTTGTTGGGATCTGATGTCCTGGTCTCTCTCCTCCAGGTCCTTCCTCATCTTGCTTACAGTAATTGTCTGCATTTCATGCTGCCTCTCCAGCTCCCGTATCTGGTCTTGCTGGGTTCTGATCTCCTGGTCTCTCTCCTCCAGGTCCTTCCTGGTACTGCTTAGAGTGCTCCTCTGCCTTTCCCGCTGCTTCTCCAGCTCCTGTATCTGTTCTTGTTGGGTTCTGATGTCCTGGTCTCTCTCCTCCAGGTCCTTCCTCATCTTGCTTATAGTAATTGTCTGCATTTCGTGCTGCTTCTCCAGCTCCTGTATCTGTTCTTGTTGGGATTCTATCTTCTGTTTTTTCTCTGTTTTGTCTTTAATAATGTCATCTAGAGTACTTTGAAGCATTGTGTTCTGGTTTTCCAGCATTCTAATCTTTTCATCATGCAACTTAATTTCTCCCTCTCTCTTTGATAGCATGGCAGTCAAGTGAACAAGATTTTCCTGCAAAGCTTTCACCTCTGCTGCCTCTTTCTGTAGCATCTGGATTTTCTCCTGTTGAGCTGCCACTTCCTCATTTTTGATTTTCAAGACAGATAATGTAGCTTGAAGTTCTTGTTCAAGGGAGTGTTTCATATTTGTTGCTGCATTTGCTCGAGTTTCAGAGGCTGTGACTGATTCCTGGAGAAGTTTTATCTCCCATACCATTTCTTCCTTAACTGCTTGCAGTGTGTCCCGCTCACGCTGCAACAAAGTGGGGAGAAGAGTCAGTAATTCATATATATATATATATATATATATATATATATATATATATATGTTTGTTTTTCATACTATATTTGAACTCCTGCTTTGGTGGCTGGATGACGTGGCAGTCAAAAGCTGCAGTTTGAGCTTTTCATAGAAAAATCTAGCTATTCAGTTAGTTTCCCTGTTACATTCAAATTTTCAACTTTCATTCAAAGAGTGAGTTGAGAACTGTACTATATTTAGCAGACTCTGGCCTCAACTGATTCTGGAGTCATTGTAAATGAAGAAGTAGAAAATTTTTAATCCTATAAGAACAGCTGCACTGGCTCAAACCAAGGATCCATCCTGCCTAGTATCCACCTCAAATGGTGGCTATACCCTGGGAAGAGCAAGAATAGGGCAGACTCATTTGATACTTCTCCTCCGCACCCCCAGCACTAACACAGCTTGTGAGAACTTTCACGGTCTCTTTCTGAACACACAAAACTGAAACTTTTTGCATTTACAACACCCATTTGCAAGGTGTTCAACAGGTCTGTTATGCTATAAGAAAAGCCACCTCCTCTCACTTGCTTGCAGCCTGGCTGCCACTGGCTTTATTTGATGGCCCTTGTTCTTCCATTGGAAAACACAGTGAAAGATGCCTGCCTGCTCTCTCCCTGCCACTCAGGATGTTGTAAACCTTTGCTATGACAACCTATAGGTCATGTCTTTCCCCAGGTGAAGAATCTCAGCCTACTCAGCTGGTCCTATCTTCCTTGATGCCTTTCTCTGAGCCTCTTCCAGCTCTACTGTGTCTTTTCTGAGGAAGTGCCAGAACTGCACCCAGGATTACGGTCCAGGCTAATTATGATATAGGAAGCGGCATGATGATGTTCTCCCTACTAGGAAGGGAAGAGAGAACAACACAATAGCTGTTTTTTTTTTTTTTTTAAACTTCTACTATATAGAGTTTTCATGGTACCATCCACGAGAACCCCACTGCCTTCCCTCTTGAGAGGTAATGGTCAGATAACTGCCTGTCATTCTGTATTTGAAACCAGGACTGGTTTTCCCTTGCAGACATATATATTTATCTACATCAGCTGCTTTGTTTCTCAAATTTCTCCCACAGTCTGCCCTCAGCCTTGAAATGCTGAATAACTTTCTATTAGTTGCAAAATTTCTCTTCTCACTCCACTTTCCAGATCACTTATGGATATAAATATATATTATTTGGTCACAATCAAAAAATGCACAAACCATGCAATCTAAATAGAGACAAGATTTGAAAGTTATTTTGATTAATGCTTAAAGGGCAGAAATCTTCAGGATTGAGGCAAACAGCCTGAATCGTAACTGAGTTTTACATGACTCCAACATGCTTTCATACTTATTCAGAAGAATGCTATTAGGAAAGTTAAATTAAAAAACAGTCACTGGTATAAAAACTGTTCTTCTGCCCTTGAAGTGGTCTGCGGTCTCCCCAGATATTTTCTGATACTGTTCAATCTTAACAGTCTCTTCCTCAGGGACTGACTTCTCTTACTCAAGGTGATGGCTCTGTTAATGCAGCTGCATGGCCTGGCAGGAAAACAGAAGTCTGGGAAACAAGAAATGATGGGTAGACGAAAGGGGAAAATGAGGCAAACTTGGTCAGTATTTGCATACTCTGTACCTTGTTACTCAAAGTTCTTAACTACCTTCTGATTTTCAAGCTTCTCAGGATTGGACCAAACCTGCACAGCACCACCCTCTACTGGAAAAGCTGTTCCTTAGAACATCAACAGAAGGCCCATAAAATATATAAGACATTCCCTTTATGGCATCTGCTAGCCTCACCAGGACATCCTTTCTTTGCTTCTCAGTGCTCTCAAGTCTCCTTTCCAAAGATGCCACCTCTTGATGTAGGGTCATAACCTCCTTCTTTAGAGCAGCAGCCTCTTCCTGCAAGGCAGCTTGCAGAGAGTTTTTCTTGCCTTCTGCCATCTGTGTCTCTGCAGCAGTGAAGGTCAGGGAGAAGGGGAAAAAGCAAAGCAAAACCAAACTGATTTGCATCCTAGGGAGAAAACATTTTCCCATCTGACTGTGTTTTACCAGCCCTAGACCCAAAATGACTTTCAAAGCAAACAGAAATAAAGGAAATTTCCAGCCAGGGGAAAGAGGTAGAATGCAAGTGGTAAGGTTCAGAAAAAAATGAAAAAGCAGTTGCTCTTCTGCTTGTTGAAAGACTAGGGCTAAGGCTAAAGCAGCATGTCATCCACAATCTTAGAAGTAGATAGAACTTGCAAAGATGAAGCAAAGACAGAGACAGAAGGTGAAGGTCGGATCTAGTATCTTAAAGGAAAAGGGTTGGACAGAAGCAAGAAGCAAAAGTGAAGACTGACTTTGACACAGTTAATCAACCAGGAAGACAGAAGAGACTTTACAAAAGAGAACAGATGTTAATGTTGTGCTTGAAGATGCATTTCGAGGTATTTGACCAAAAGAGTGCTAGGGAAATGCACTGTGCACTGACAGAAAAAAGGAAAAGGAAGTATTCAGGGAGACTAGGACAACAACTAGACAAGAACATCTGAGACCAGAAACAAGAAGGGTTACTGATGAATAGACAGGAACTAAACAGGGAAAAAATGGGCAAGTGGGAGAGCAGGATCCATCCAACAGCAGAATTTACAGTACATAAGCTGTTACCATATATGACAAAGAACTACACGTTACAGAACTAGAGATGATCAAAGGCCTGGAAAACGTTCCTGTAAAGACAGATTGAAAAATGACCAGCAGTTCAATCTCAGAGGAGGAACAAGAAAGAAATATTGATTAGCTAATAGTACTACATGAGCAGAAGGTGGCTTGTGGGGGAGGTAACGAACAATGCTAACACTGTCCATTTCCTGTAGTCTGAGACAAGGAAAATAAGACAATGAGATGGAAAGACAATTCTGATATGGAGAGTGGGAGAACCGTGACAGAGAGAGGAGCAGAGATGCAATGTTCAGCTATGATATAGAGAGGCCAATAACACTGGAGGCTCTGAGAAGGCCAGGAGACTGGAGGAAGACAGAAGTAATTAGTCACACATGAAAAGGTTTCTAGACAAACTCATACTGAACACGTTACCAAAGACGAGTAAGACGTGGCTAGGGAAGTAAGAAATTGTGTTTGTTATGAATGTGAGCTCAGACACCAAATCAGGATCAGACAGAGGACAGCTAGGAAAGATAGAAGCATTACATACCAGAGAACTAGACAGAAGCAGAAAAAAGGATGCATTGACAATTACAGTAACACAGGAACTTAACATTGAACTAATGGTCCGTGAAACTGCAAATGCAAAAGGAAAAGGCAGTCAATAAAGATAAGATTTTGCACGTTGGGGCTTTCAGAGGGCATATGGAGAAAGACGTCACGAGACATCAAGCTACATCTCCTTTGCAATGACATATAACCTGAAAGGCACCACCTTTGCACATGTATCACCAGTAGCACAGCTAGATGCACTGCAAGCCACTGGATCCTTCACTATGAAAAGCTTTCACTCCCCTATGCTGGTAATTCTAGGGATAAGCCTCATGCTCCCTGTTTTTTTTTCTTTTCCCATCTCCTGGCACTGCACTTTTCCACTGAATGGTATCAGAGCTCCCTGCTGGTGAGATGGAATGGGCTCAGTGGACTGGAAAGTAGAGGCTGTACCTTCCTGGCTTTGAGCCAATCGTTTCTGCAACTCTTGATTGTGGGCACTGAAATGGTCCCTCTCAGCTCGCGTCTTGCTCAGCTCCAGCTTCAGCTCCTGTGACTTCTTCCTGGCATCATTCTGAAGGAAGTAAGAAGAGCAGTATGAGCAGACAGAGCCACAGCTGGAAGGAGACAAAAGGGGTACAAAAGCTAAAGCAGAAATAAGCCAAGGCACGGATGGGGCCAGTTGGACAGTAATGGTAGCTGCAGTCATGATTCTCCTTTCTCCCCATGGCAGCAAGCAAACCTGGCCTACATGAAAGCAAGAATTTACACCCATTCCAGTTGTGGCAGTCTGCTTGACAGGATTTCGGGTTGTACTACAGAGACACATTACCAAATCTTGTTGAGTCTGCTTCAGCTCCTGGTGTAGGTCTCGTAGGGCTGCTGCCACTCTGTCCACTGTGATCTCTACAGGGAGGTCCCTGGCCTGAGAAACAGTTAGGCTCCAGACATGATCCTGTTCTGAAGAAAGAAGCCATTCTGTTTCAAGTCTTAATTGGAGGGTCTCCAATAAGAGAGGCCTGTTTATATACAAAAGAAGGTGACAGTGCCTCAGAGGCTGACCTAGAGCTCATATTACAAGGCATGTGTTATAGGCTAATGTTATTTTGCTGCCCACTAATGTCAGCACTGTCCCAAAGAAGATGCACATGCACTTCCATGTCTTGGGTCCTATTTCATGCAGATGCTGGTCATTACTCCACATACAAACATGGACTTTTTTCTCTGCAGACACCTCAGGCTTTCAAGACTTCTCAAGGCTTGGGTCAATCTAAACTGAATGGATGAGTCTATCAGGATTACAAAGAACTACCCCTCCCTCCACCTCCTCTTCTATATGCACTCTAGAGATTTCTCAGTCCATCCTCCCACACTTGCCTGAAGTCCAAGTGACCAAGTCTCTGCTTGTATCAGCGCTGCCACACAGCATGCGATAGAGAACCAAATGCAGTTTGTCCAGCTGGGCCTGGGCTTCACAGTGGGCACTGTTAGCCTGCTGGCACTCTGTAGCCAATGCCTTTGCTCTGTTCTCCGTGCTACAAAGCCTCAGATGAAGTTCAGACATCTCAGCCTCCAGCACCCGCAAAGAGTCCCTCAAGCATCGTTCGCCTGCTCGGGACTCCTCCAGATCCTGTAACAGCTGCTTCTCCCGAGTTGCCAGGCCAGCCTCTTTCTCCAATACCATTTCCTGGAGTGACTGAACCTACAACAGAGATGCACAGAGCCTCAGGGACAGAGCAGTTTGAGGTAGCAGAGCAGAAAGTAGGGAAATCAGTGGAGCAGAAATTACTTCAAGCAAACACCACACAAAGGAGACAAAGGCAAAAAAACAAAGGATTCAAACAACGCAAAACAGAGAGTAGGCTAAAAACAGGCATCTAGAGGCTAATGGGACAAAAGGAAGCTTCCCCAATCCCAAAGGAACGGCCCAACTGTCACACTCTCCAACCTCAGAAATGAATCTGTCTGTATGTGCTTGTGTTTAGGTGAATGACTGTCAGAGTGAGGTGGCAGATCAAACATCCCAGCATGTGTGTGGTGGCTGCCAGAGACACCTGAGAGTAGAAGTAAAGGGGAGTCAATCAACATCCCATATTGTGCATCTCCAAAATGCAAGATGAACAGGCTAAGATGGAAGTGCCTTCTACAGATTGCAATAACCATTTCTGTCTCACCAGATTGCTAGGTGCCCTTCAGAGGTGGAAGAACCATCCAGGGTTCAGAGGTACTGAAAAGCTCCAAAGGAGTCTTCTGTTTCTCCTCAGAGACTTAATACCTTGAACCATGAGAGAACAGGGAAAAACAAAGGGAAAACATAGCAGATCCAGCCTTGACTTCAATGTGCAAAGTCTCTGGGCAGAAGCCAGAAAGAATGTGTGTTGCTGGGAGGTGAAACAACTCATTGCCTACAAGTTGAAGGTGGTATTCAGAAGAAGAGGATGCTAGGGCATAGGGCACCTGGTTGTTGAGCTCTTGTATTTCTCTTCTGTGGTCTGAATGGAGCTGCTGGGCCTGCTGAATGGCAGACAGCAGTTTAGACACCTCGTTCTGCTGGGCAAGGCTGTTTTCTTCTAGGGTTCTGAGACTCAATTCCTTCTTTTCCAGAGACAGAGTCAGCCTGAAAGAGAGAGCATGCAACTCATTATTACATGGTATAATATTTGACAAACCTTCAGGATTCCCATCACCAACAGCAAAATTGCTTCCTCTGCTGAGGTTTATCTAAACAAGTAGGCTGTTTGTTCAGATCTAAGCCAAGTTGGCAGTCATACCCAAGCACGTACCCTCTATGCTTGTTTCCACAGAGGAAATATATGTGTATGTGCATCGGCGTACATATACTCCAATACTTACAACAAAGGCTTTAAAAGCCTTAGTGATACCTGTAGGTACAATCTTATATCCTGTCCCTTTCTGCACGCAGTGCATGTGGTACCAAAGGGCAGCTCTATCCACCACTGGCTCTTCTCAACTTTAAGAATGCCCCAGAAGAACATAACAGACAAACAGGCTTCTGACCAAAGGAATCAGGAATAAAGACTGACAGAGATCTGAAACGTTTAAAGCTCACTGAACCCAAGGCAGGGCTGATGGATCTACCTAGCCCATTATACTGCAGTTTATCTTGCCTCCTTTGATGTGCTTTAGGTTTGAATCCCCCAAAAACTGCATTTAAAAGTATTAATATACCCACTCTTTCATTAGAGAAATCCTCCCTTAAAGAAAAGGACTACTTTAAAAGCCATTGGCTTCAGAAAAACTGTAAGTGAAGGATAAAAAAAAAGAAAGAATAAAATACAACAACAATAGAATAAAACAGCTCTACATGGATAATTCAGAACTCCGCTTTTTAGGAAATGCTGCCAGAGTCACTTATATATGCAAAGACTTAAAAGAAGGAATCTGTTAAAACAGAACAGAGTCTACCACATGGTCTCAACTACCTGGCTCTTTCACCCTCTAGGGCTTTCAGTGAAGCCTGAAATTCTGTATTGTGACGTTGTACTTCTTCCCATTGACTTCTTTCTCCCTCCAAAGACTGCAGACAAACTTGCAGCTCTTTGTTCTGATGTTCTACCTCCTCCCACCGGCTCCTCTCCTCCTCCAGGATCTTCTCAAGGCGAACAACCTCTAGCATCTTCTGCCTTGACAATTCCTGTGCCTCACGCAAATGCTCCTGAGCTTCATGGCCAATTACTTGCCAGGACTCTTCAGAGACTGCTAGCTGAGTTTTCAACTCTTCCACCTGAAATAAAATGTAACAGAGCAGTCAAAGACTAAAGCCTGTCAGCTGTATCATATCCTGTGAGGAAAGAGAAAGAATAGATTTAAGCTTCATCCTATTATGAGAGCACCAGAGTTGCATTAGACACAGCTGACTTCTTTAAAAACTTTAGTGGGACAGCACGTTCATCTGAAAAACCATCTTAAAAATCAAGGATAGCAGCAACAGACCAATACAAAACCCTGCTGATGATTACTGACAAAATAACAGGCAGAAGGACTAGCTCAGGGCTGTCCAGGTCAGCAGCTGAGGTTCAGGCGGACAGGTAAATCTCCTTCAAACCAGCAGAGATGGAGGCTAGAGTATGATGGCAGTTACAGGGACTACACCTTCAGCCCCCTCTCCAGTGACACAATGGAGAAGCAAGAAGTGGAGAGACCACCCGTTTGAAGACTGGAGTGTCTACTGCTGTTTCAGTCACCTTTTTCTGTAGAGCATCCCTCTGCTGAAGATGGACATTCATTTCCTCTTGGAGGGTTTTGATTTCTTCCTTGTGCCTATTCTCCACTGCCTTGAACTTACTCTGAGCTTCCTGCAGCTCTGCTTGCAGCTTTTCCATGATGTTCTGTAACCAAGAATGGAGAGCAAATTACTGGGGCCAGCTGTCAGCTCCAGGTCTTTCCTCTTTCTGTCCCCAGATTGGCTTCATTCAGCCACTTCTTTCTGCTTTTCTACCCAGCTTTGCTTCTGCTGTAACTCTTCCTTCCTTTGGCTTATCTCTGGAGCTTACCAGGCCCTGTGCCCCAGTGCCTGCAATAGTACCTCTCTCCCCAGTCCCAGGACTTCTGTTTCAGTTCTTTGTTATTGCCTCCCACTCTGTTGCCTGGCTCTATCAGCCTGTCTCTCACCTTATGTCCAATTGCCAACTGCTTGTTATTTCAACCTACCCTACTAGTCAGATTTACCTGTCCATTCTCTTGCTGTTCTTTCACATCCCGCCTGAGCTGTTCTAGCTGCTTGCAGGCTTCTGTTAGCTCTCCCTGAGTTTGAAGTAGTGTCTCTAACAAAGCCTTCTTCTCATTCTCTTTTTCTAGCAGGATCTGCACAGAAATAAAGGAGAGAAGATATGTTTAAATGTCACAGACAAAATTTGTATGGCAGGGTTCAAAGGCTCACACATTTTCAAAGTAATATGCTCCTGGTCTCCTAGGTGAGCATCTTCTCACCTGGAAGCGCAGATTTTTAAGTGAGATTGGCAGTATAAACATGGTCCATCTGTGACTGGATCCTCAATAAAACCTTTGTCTTTTGTCTAATATGAAAATGTGTTATATTTCTCAAGTGTCTGATGTTGCTGGTCAGGTTATTCCTTGTCTTCTGCTGTGTCTTTCAATAGCTACTTTTGCACCTGGGTAGCAGCAGAGAAAATGCAAGGCTGAAGCTAGCAGCTCCTTTAGAAAACTCACATGTTCTAAATGGAGTTTGTTGAACATTACTTCAATTTTAAGGTATTCAGTGGAGTTTGGTAAAGTTCTGACATTAGAGGGACACATTGTCATCTCTGAGAACTGGTCCTGTCATTCCAATACCTGCAGACATAGCTGCGGGTACTGCTGTGCCTAGATGCTCTGAATGAAGAGTATGACTTTGGGTGGAACGCTAAGAGGACTCCCAGTATATGACAAGATTGCTTTGGCATATGAGGTCTGAGCACAAAACAAGTGACTTCAAAGACAGCCCAGAGGCCACCTCTGTATTTCTGCTCAGAAATATTTCAGAGCAGCTTTTAGAAAGGTTTTCTTTGGTCAACATCCTCTTACTCCCCAAAACAAAAAACCTAACCTCATGGGTATTCAGTCCTACAAACTCAATTTGGTCAGAAATGTATTTAAGGCTTTAAAAGCACATCAGTAAACTTCAGGGGAAGAAAAAGGACCATTAAGAGCACAATGAAGATACTCTTAGATAAGCCTTGGAAAACCCAAACACAATAGCGAGACAAAAATCTAAAATGAAAGGTAACATTTCTGCCTGGCTTCCAAAGAACAGTCTCATTCACATTCCCAAACACAGCCCTGCATGCCTTTCACATCACCAAATTCAATAGAGAAAACACCTCAAATACACCAGGAAAATATGGACACGCAGGGCATGCTCCACACAGCCCAATACCCAACCAGTTACCGTATCTCCCTCTCTCTGTTTTCTGTATCTCGCTGTACAGGTGACTTCTTTCAGCTTGGTTGCTAAGGCTCCACTTTGGTACACGAAAGGGCATCCAAGAGATACCTCTACCCAGACAGTCAGCGTCAAGGGGAGCACCACCAATAAAGAAGCCCAGAAAAGTAAAAATACACAAATTCTCTGTTCATGTTCTTTACCTCTTTCTTGGCAGTTTCAGCTCTACTTCGTTCCTCTTCTTGCTGAACTTGCATAGTAGCAATCTTCTGCCTCATATCCAACAGCTTCTTCTTGTGCTCTCCTTCTGCCTCTGTTTTCTCCTTATCCCAGCGCTCCAGCATCTCCTGTAGCTCTGAATGGTGCCCTTCCCGCTCACTTGCCTGATGAGTGGAGAAAAAGACTTCAAGATGGAGTCCTGGCCAACCTCTTCCCAAATATGTGAAGCATCATCCCTCCCACAAATCCTGACTTGAATAGCACACGGCAGTGGCCTTGTGTCCTACATAAATGCTGACCTACCAAGGAACATAAAAAGAAGGTCAGCAGGTGGAACAGGAAGAGATGTCACCTTCCCCTCTCTGATGGCTGCCTGTTTCCTAGCACATCTGTCCTCAGGATTTCTCTCTATTCTCACAGTCTCTATTTTTGAAGCTCAACTCCATTTTCATCAAAGAAAAGATGCAGACTGACTGCAGGGTGAGGAAAAGGCCTATATCCCAATGCCCTTTTCGCAAGACAGGCCAGAAACTGAAGTACCAGGAATAAGGAACCTGTTCCAAATGCTTTAAGTACAAAGATAAGACCTCTGCCAAACAGGAAAGGACAGAAAGAAAGGAAAAAAGTTGCTGTGATTGCAGTTGGAAGGAACGTTAGGAGTCCACTTCATGGTAATCAGGAATCTGGACAGATCCTACCTCCCTGCTGTCAGGCTTTGTGCAGAGCTTACCCAACCTTCTGCACACAATTAATTGTTGAATTCATCTTAGGCCCACACTGAACCTCTAGCTGCATTTACTGTCCCTATATAGTAACATGGGCCTTCGCATGCCTTCAAATATGAGACACTGGCTCTGCCAGTCTAGCACCATGTGGCTCGTAACAGATAATTAATGCTATTTCTCACACTCACGCTATTATTCATCTAAAGCCAGCCCATGAACCTTCCTGAAGAATCCAAAGTCATTGCCTACGTCCTCAGACTGGGGCCATGGTGTTTCCTACCAGGTCTTGCAGGAGCTTGTTTATTTCCACTTCATGATCAGTTTGCTGAAGCCTGAGGGTATTGTTACACTGCTGTTCTGTCTGCAAGAGCTGCTGCGTCATGTTTTCCCATTCCTGCTTCATTCGAGATCTTTCTGCTTCCAGCTCACTATGAAGGCACTTCACTTCCCCTGCAAACAAGAGACATGGCAAGAGATTCAGGCCTTCTCTTGTGCCTACACAAACAGTGGGTCCAGTTTTACTAGCCTTAA
Organism: Dromaius novaehollandiae; assembly: GCF_036370855.1. Taxonomy (NCBI): domain Eukaryota; kingdom Metazoa; phylum Chordata; class Aves; order Casuariiformes; family Dromaiidae; genus Dromaius; species Dromaius novaehollandiae. The sequence continues at coordinate 4,519,924 of NC_088113.1, read as the reverse complement.
GCCATTTGAATTTTGTTGCAGAAGGGATCTGTCTCCATCTCCCTTATTCCTCAGAAGCACTGTACCACAGACAGACAGTTATTTTCATATCATCAGCCCTAGGTAGGAGAATGACCAGAGCCAGAGACAGAGCGCTTGAAGCTCTTACCTTGTATCACCTCCTTGGCCTGAGTGACTGTATGAAGTTGGATTTTCAGCTGACTCCTGGTGACCTCCAGCTGAGACAAGTGCTGCTGAGCCTCAAACAGGCTGGATTCCAGGAGCTCCTTCATTGACCTACAATTTAGAAACACGAAAAAACACAAATCTCTTGCTATTAACACCCACAGGGAATTATTTCAGTAAGAAGTTTTTTAAGACCCCTACAACTGAGTAGGGAAAATGCGTTGTGTGGCTACTCATGGACAGAAAACACATTTCTACCATTTAAAACAGCAATGCAGGCCCCTCCCAGGAAATGTCCAGGCCTTACTTAAGACCTAGCATAGCACAGAAAGGTTGGCTTGACCTTAAGAGCCAAATCTTAAGTTGCTATTGTCAGATCTATGAAACACAGGTAGCTGTGTCCACAAAGTCTGTGCCAGGAGGCAAAAGCCCATCCTCTGCTCACAGCCGCTATCTTATCAAGACCTCAGGTTTGCTCTGAAGGGGGTAAAATAAGAGCATTTCCCTGGCTGACTAGTGACTTTTTAACATTGCTTATAGCATAGGCATATGCTGGCAATTTTCCAAACTCCTTAAGTTTAAAAGCAACTGAAGGAATACCTCAAATTCCAGACGTATAGTAACATCTCATGCTTCTAGAGGCATTTGTAAGAATTCTGCTAGCACAAGAACTGTCTGCAAGAAGAGGCAGGTATCCCTCAGCTGAGATTGTTGGAAGCTCAAGAGAAAAATCAGCTATCTTTAAATGTTGCTTACTCACTACACAGTCCCCCAAACCATTTGTCATTCTAAAATGGAAGCTGTAGCCCTGTGGATGTAAATTGCTACACACATGGAATTCTAGCAACTGGTTTATATGACACACAGCATTTTTGAACCAGGAGCTGAACTTACCTCCCTCCTCTAATTTGAATTCTTGTGTGCCAGTTTCCCACAATATGTAGCATTGCCTCACTAGTACAGAAATGTAATCAAGATAACATCATTAAAGGTATAGGGGCATGTGAGTGTTACAGCGATAAAACCCAAAATAGAAGCATTTCATTACACAGATGGACAACGGAAGATACATCCTCAAGCAAGCAGAACAAAAGCGCAACTTCGATTATGCCAATCTCTGGCAGCCCAGAGTAAATGGGCACCATTTTAAGGCTAAACAGAAGTCAGTCTCCAAAACAGAATAGAGAACGAGTTCAAAATTGTGAGAGAAAAAGGGTCTTGAGAACAACATCTGGCGAGAGTGGTTGCCAATTTCTCTGAGTAATGCTTTATTTATTGCCAAAGATTCTTCATAGCTGATTTATCTCTTCTTTTGACTGATGCTGCTACTGATTAAAAAAAATAAAAAACAAAACCCACGAGCTGAATTTTTAATAAAGTTTCTCTGAAAGTACATATTGCCAGTCTCTCTATTATCGTGTCAATTTTTGTACTGAATATATATGATCAAATAGTTCTCCACTTCACCTATGCACTGATAAAACCTGGAAAGTCACATCAGTTTTAAAGGCACAGGGAGAGAGTGAAGAACTGTCTATAGACAGCTCAAGTTCATAATGTATCATCTTCCACCTTTCAGCTTTGGTTGCACTCTCCTCTGGAAGTTGAGTCAGGAAAGAAAGCAGTGAATCCCTGCAATAAAAGTTGTAGCCCAGAAGTACAGACCAATAATTGACAGAACATAATTTAGCTGGATCCAGTGAGAAAATCTGGAGCAAACTCAAGTAACAGATTGAGTCAAATGGTGTTTATCAGCCTTGCTAACAATATATTCTGGAGTTGTAAAGTGGCAAAACTCAAGAAGCATGACTGAAACTCAATCTCTAAAATGTCATTTGTGCAACTTTGCAAGTTCACAACTCTTCTAAAAACCACCTTAAGAGGAGGACGAACCGCTCAATATCTCTTTGCTGGAAAAGCAGAACTTTTCATATTCAGTCTTGGAAACCTGATACAGCAGAAGCATAGTATCTTGTTCCATCCCTGTATAACTTCACCATGATGCTTGTCTCTGCAGGCTGTGTGGTAAAAGAGTAAAGGACCCACACAACAGTGATAGGCAAGAATCCCCAAAGTCTAGTGAGGATTCAGAAAAGGCTTCTCTTCTGCTGGTACAACCAACTCCAGGTCCTGCACCACAGCTAACATGAGTTACCTTAGAAACAGAAGACTAGGTATTCTCAAGATCTTCAGCATGAGCCTCTAGCTTCACCCTAAATGGCAGTGTACTACTCAGTGTCCTCTGCAATAGCCTTGAATCCCAAATATCCCGTGTCAAACTACCTGATATGGAAAGATCTCTGTTCGAACACACAGAATAAGAAACAAAAAACAAGAAGATGTTTCAGTCTTCATTAAACATCTGGATGCAAGCAGAGAGAGCATGGTTCAGTTATGACTCAATGAAGAGCCAAGGTACCAGATACTGAAGAATCATACTGAATTACTTTGGACTTCACTCAATAACATGCAAGTAGGCATGGATCAGAGTTTCACCAGCTTCAGCTGTCAGAAAAATAACATTCAAATCATGGTAATTTTTTTTTTTTGCCTAAGTTGCCTCAATTTGCTGTCTATGGAAGGTGAAGCCTTATGAAAAGCATACAGAGTGCAGTAAATGGTTGTGCTGTAACCACCACCTTTATAATTACAGATCTTGAATAATGACCTGTTTAAGGCCTCCTCCCTGTCTTTACCTGGCCTCTGCCAGCTGCTCTGAAAGGCCTTGTCTGTCCCGTTCCACAGCTGCCAGTCGCACCTCTAGGGCAGCCTTCTCATGCACCAGGACTTCCTTCTCTCTGGACATCTTGGCCAGAACATCTGCTTGGTGAGAGGACTCCTGGCGCAACTGCTCCAAATCACTGCTAGCTGACTCTTGCTGGTGGCAAACCTGAAAGTGGGAGAAAATGCAGTTACAATCATTTCTCTGAAGTTCTGTTCAGAACTAGCCAGTGTCACTTCTGAATCAGCTACAGCAGAAAGAGGTCCTGTATTGTGGGCTGAATGTCTAAGAACATCTCTATATAGCAGTAGTACACTGGGCTGCCAAAAAGGCATGGGACTGTTAATTTGGAAATGATGTGTATGGCCATATTGGGTTAGCTGGGAACAAACAGCTCCTTCAGGACAAATGTACATACCCCAGACTATGGGTTTTTGTGGAAAAAAAAAAATCTGTATATTCCAGAACTACCACCTTGTAAGCCAAAATTCTGGCAGAAACTATTCCAGTACTGGAAATTTTCAGGTAAGTTTAGGCAAAAGCAACTTTGCTCTCTGAAGAAAGTGAAAATAAACATGGTTTCTCCTTCTAAAGCTGGTGACACTTTGATCATTTTGTTTTAGCTTGTAAAGTAGCTGGATGCAAAAAGGTGATGCTTGGCAGGGAAATAGCCCTTGTGGCAAGTAGTGTCTTTTAGTCATTTACGAAAATCAGGCTGATGTGGCCAAAGAGATGGTAGACTCTACTTGTACAGTAATTCATGTCAACAGTACTATTTACTTGTCTTACACAAGTAAGTTGCCTAATATACCTTCCTGACATTCAAGCTTGGAGATTAACCATGACATTTTAGTGTTTTTCTTCAGCATAACACCTCTGCTGTATATTTGCCAAACAACATACCACATACTCAAGGACTAAGACTACCCAATAGAGAACACACTGTGCGAAACAACTCTCTCCTCAGAGTTATCCCATAACACCCCAGATTTAAATCACTGTTTCATAATGTGCAATGATGACAAACTCCCTAGTTTGTTCCAGTGATATAATTTTCACAAGGTGTTTATATGATATAGTGAAAATCAGTCAGTCCAGCATAAACAGTCTTGTCTGATCACCTATTTCTCATCATCTTCCTCAAAGCTTAAAGAGACTCTACCAATTCAAAGTTACATCTCTGTCTTAAAATACAACTTCAACAGCAAGCACAAGACGTCATTCCCATCCTTAGCAGGACAAGTCATCAGAAATTGACTTGCAGCTCTGTTCTGCATCTCATATTAAACCTAAAACAAATACTGCTCTGTGAGTTGCAGACTTCATAGCAAAAAGCACAAATGGAAACATATAACCCCATATTTTCTCCATTTGGGAAAAGGATGAAGAGCCACACCATTTGCTTCTTTTGCCACAGAGGACAGTAGCGGCCTTGCTCAGGATTCACAGACAACAAAAAAACAAGCTCTTTGCAGCCTGTCAAAAGCCAAAGAGGCCAAAGAAGACAAATGGATAAAATAATCTGTAAAAGCAGAGGACAACTTGGTCCTTTGGAGAATTGTAGAGCATCCCTGCTAGCCACTGATCCATTTCCAAAAGGGTCTTTTGACCTCCAGCAGAACCAAGTGTCTTGTTGCCAAGAGCACTGGACAATCCAGTAGACTCAGCTTCACTGAGCGAAGCAGCCAAATGCCCATCCAGTGCCAGGCTTTTGGTCTCACCTGATGGAGCTTCTCTTGGGTTTCTTCCTTCTCCTCTGCCAGTATCCTCAGTTTTACCTGTAGTCCCTCCTGTTGGTCCTCTGCTTTCTCCAGCAGCTGCTCCAGTTGGGCTTTCTCTGTGCAGAGCTCTTCATTGGTCCTTTTACACAAGTTCAGCTTCTCCTGCACAGAGATCTTTGCTTTCTCCATCTCTTCCACTTTACTTGACAGGACTTCATTCTCCTGTTCCAGCTACAACCACAGAAGCACAGAGGAAATAAAATATGGTAAGATGCACTGTGTACCAGGTTTGGCTTGGACAGAAAAAGCAACAGTATCTCCATATTCAACCAGCCATACTGTCTGAAGGTCAAAAGTCTGGAAAGGAGCAGCATCTGGACACAGGCACCTGGCAGAATCCTTGGCAACTCTGCTCACCTGTAACACAAGCTTGTTCAGCTGCACTTTATCTAATGCCAGAGCTTCATTAATACTGCTCATCTTTGCTGTTGCAATACGTAGATCAGCTGTTTCAGCCCTCAGCTTATTCTGAGCTCCTGTCAGCTCTGCTACTGACTGCTCTGCCTAGAGACAGAAGAACAATATGAAAACAAAGACGGAAAAAACTCTGACTTTAACAAGCAACTCCAGATCCCTGTGTCTCTGACATACCTGACACACTGCCAGTTCAGCCTTCCCAATATGCACAGGGGGACTAACTCTCCCAAAGAGCCCACATGGTCTGATCAAAGCATTTTCCAAGAACACCACCACCATTTTCCCTCTCTTATACTGCCAGAAACAGCATCTGTTGTGGTCCTGCTATCAGAACTCCCTCTCCCACAAGTGCGATCTAAGAACAAGGTGACCATACCTTTTTCAATGCCATTGTAAGCTCATGTTTCTCTTGCTTCAGCAGATCTCTATGAAGGTGAGATTTCTCCAGTGCCTCTCTTGCAACTACCAACTCACTCTGTAATAATGAATGTTTTGCTTCAAGTGCAGCTAAGTCCTTCTGACTACAAGAGGAGGAAAGGCAAACAGTTTTTTTAATGTCAGAAACATTATCATTTCCAAAAGTAGCACATATAAGTAGCAAGTAGTATAAGTAGTATGTATAAGTATGTAAGTAGTATAGAAGCAGTACACAGTATATCAGTAGTATATTGGGTACTCTTAATTTAACAGCTTCTTGTCTTTTGGTTAACCTCTCTCTTTTTTGATATATTGGATACAAGTCTTAGTAAAAATTTTTCTTTGGGTAAAACATACTTTTTGAGTCCAAATTAATATTCCCAAAATTATTCTTGCCTTCAGCAGTGAAATGATGAAAGAGCTAGCAATCTTTCAGGGTGTGTGTGTTTGAGAACTTCCAAACCAATGGTTATATAGGATAATTCAGATTGGAAAGGACCCCACAAATCTAGCCCAATCTTCTGCTCAAAGAAGGATCAGCTATGGGATCAGATCAAGTTGCTCAAGGCTGCATCCAGTTTGGTCTTGCAAACTTCCAAAAATGGAACCTCCACAACCTCTCTGGGCAACCTGTTCTACTGCCTGATTCTCCTCAGGGTTAAAAAGGTTTCCTTAAAACGAGTCTGAACCTCTTGTTTCAACTTATGCCTGTCATCAACAACTCTGGTCAGATTCAGAATGATTCTTTTAAAGGGTCATAAAGTACAAAGAAGCAGCTGTGCTGTATGTCAGTAGGTGCCCAGACCTGCCCACATATTCTCTCATCTTTCTACACCATAGTTGATGAACAGACAAAATCCACTGCTTTACTAAGAGCGGAATTCCTAAATTTGAACAATGCCCACTCCTGCCCAGAAAAAGCTTTAAGGCTTACAGAAGCTCCCGGTCCCGACGCTCTCTTTCTGTTGTCTGTTGCTGCTCCACCTTTTCCCCTTCGGCAGAATCTTCCTTCAGCTGCAGTTCAGTGTTACTTTGACGCAGGTGCCAGGCTTCTTGCTCAGTTACTTTGAGCTGTTGCTGTAGCTCTTCTCTGTTTTTTTCTAGGCTTGCACAGTCACTGCAGAGACAAGGCCAAGTCACAAGAATGGGAAGGACTGAATAGTCATGGATCACATTTTCATCATTCTATGATGGAGCTGTGGAGAGCAGGGTGGGGAGGGACTGAGGTACTTGCTCTTCCCCTCACAAGGTAACATAGGAGGGAGAGAGAAGGTGAGGCAGACTGTTGTCTTCATTCAAAAGAAAGCAGTGGCTTAAAAAAAAGGCTATTGTCACAGAATCACAGAAAGGTTGAGGTTGGAAGGGACCTCCGGAGATCATCTAGTCTAACCAAGCAGGGTCACCTAGAGCACATTGCCCAGGATTGTGTCCAGGAGGGTTTTGAATACCTCCAGAGGAGGAGACTCCACAACCTCTCTGAGCAACCTGTTCCAGTGCTCTGAAACCTGTCCAAACAGGTTATACACAAGACACCCGAAGAACAGAGTCCAGAGAAGAAGTGCATTGAGAGGGAGGCATCTTGTATTCCAACACTACTCTAAATCTCCAAGACAGCCTTAAGATCACACTGGAGCATGAGAAACAGTGACAGGAAAATGCCAAAGTGCTGAACAGATGCACACATGCTGTAGGGCAGGTGAGTTCTTTGTCCTAAACACCTCTGAATTCCCAAACGTGGAAGCAGATTACCTTTAGCATGAAGAAGAATGAAATGCTTACCTTCTGAGTGCTTCTACCAGAGACTGGAGGTGCTGCCGCTGGCTGCTGGTCAACTTACACTCCTCCTCCAGCTGCTCAAGTCTTTGCTGCAACTTCTTGCACTCCTCTTCCTGCTGTCTGTGCTGGTGCTGCAGGAAACTGATAGAGTCCTGGTTGGCAGAAAGCTCTTCCTTTAGGGCCTGCAAGGAACAGGGAGGGAAACAGCACAAACAGGCAATAATGAGCAGGGAAGATGGCTCCAGATGTAGTAGCCTGGAGGGGAGGCAAGAAGAGAGACAGCTCACCTGAAAGCAAAAGCTGTGATGAGGTGGTGGAGATCAAGAGGAAAAAAAAAAGCAGTGGAACACAGGGCTCATGTGATTGGCAAGGCTATAAGGTAGCAAGAGCAGGACAGCTATAAGGAAACTGGGTGAGTAAATGAAAAGCTAGGTAAGCATTAGCTGCTGAGACTGTGGTCAGTGGTGAAGACAACCAGAAATTCTCACCCGTGTTGCTCTTTGCCTCCTTGCCAGCACTTCCTGCACCAATACAAGGGCATGCTCTGCATTGCCGGAGCTCATGTAAGAGGGAATGCTGCTAGACTCTGGGTGCTGAGAACTGTCAGTGCAGATGTTGCTGTCTGTGCTGTCACTGTCATCTAACACCACCTGAAAGCCCACATCAAGCTGTTATTCTTCACTTACATTACTCAGTTTTCTTTATCTAGTTGTCCTTCCCCAACTTCGCCCTAGAGTCATTAAAGACTCGATTCACTCATTTCTTCCCCGAATAAAGAAGTTTTGTCCTAGTAACTACAAGTGCTCCAGGGATTTCTGAATACAGCTGCTATAAACAAGGGGAGCAGAAACAAATGTCAAGTGGCTGCAGGCTGCTTGAATGCTATTTCTTGAAGCTCTCAGAAATGACTTTGGTCTCCTGCCTCTTATTAGAGCCACATACACCAGCACCACAACACATCAGAAATATCAATGAAAAGAATTGTTAACACTGCTCAAGTAAGAAGGCAGCTGATGATTACCGGAAAACAGTAATGAAATAGCAAATGTTCATAACTACTCCGAGCACTAGCACAAAAGGATAAAAATGACTAAATAAGGAAAAAGAACCAACTTTGTGAGAGGCTGCATAAAAGACCTGATCACCAAAACCCCCTGTGTATAGGGTGAAGTTTAGGGGTAAATCGCAGCTAAGGTTCTGGCGATATAACGGGCAGAGAGTGCAGAGGGAAGCGGCAGAGCTGGCAAGCACACTGATGTAATAAGTGACCTTTAATAAAAATCCAAAGAACAGAGTCATTGCTCAAGGAGGGTTTGGGAAGCCTCCAAGCAACACTGGAATAGAAATGTTACAAAGCCATTCAGAAAGCACAGTCTAAGAGAAGACCTGAGCGGGACAGCGGAGGCAAAGGCAGTGAAATGTCTAGGGGCTCATTTGAAGAGCCACAGGACAGCCAACTCTGAAGTTATAACAGGTTTTACATGAGAAAAGTGCTATAAAAATTAAACAGCCAGTAGTAATTAAATTCCAGCACAGAAGCTGAAATAGGTGATCCTGTAACAGGAGATCAAAGACAACAGGAATGCAGACTGGTTGGAAAATAAACCCCAAAAGAGGTCTGTTTCAAGGCCAGTATCTGTCTATTCCTTGAACCAAGGAAAAAAATTCAAGGGTCCCCCAGAAAAGCCGTGGCCCAGAGGGTGGGGCTGTATGAAACAGAGTAGATAAAGAATAAAAGAGTTGCTAAAGAAAAATAGAAAAGGCAGACAAAAACCACAACTATATAGATCAACAAAGAAGGCAATTTTTGATAGAGGTCTACATGAGCTGAAGGTGAACTGAAGACAATGTCAAAAACACAGGAAGTGGAAAAAAAAACCTAGTAGAGAGCTATCACTGGCTTTTGAACAGGAAAATAATACGATGCATGAAAGACAGGGGAAATCCTATGACAATTTTTAGAGGTTGGCCGAAATATAAGAAATCACAGTGATGACATAAATCCAGGTATAGATAAATATAATAATAATATTGTTAATTGGTAATACTGTTAAATAAAAGAGTAACTGCAGTTTTAATGATTTTTTTTTCTGGACAGATTTCTGGCCTTACAATATGTATATTTTTTCCATGTGCTTTTCTTTACCCTTCATCAGGAATGTTTTAACCAAATTTATGATGATGTGGTGCCAACTCTGTACTCACCTCAATGATATCTTTTATCAACTTTTGAAGGGAAAGATTCTCTTCTTTGGCATTTTTAGTCAATGAAGCTTCATATTCTACTTCCAACCGGCTTGCCTCCTGAGAGCAGAATAAAGGAAGGGCAGACAGGGAAGAGACACTCACTCTGTAGCATTCTTAACTTCAGTAGCACTGCCATGCTGATAAGCCTCAGTCCTAGTGATTCCAGTATATTACTTCCCATATCTATTTAATTCTTTTTTTGCTAAAACTAACAAGAGAAATGCCAGTAACTAGTTTTTATGGACTGTTAAGAAACTGTCAGTTCCAAGTAACTTTGGTCACTAGAGACTTAGAGGCAGAGGCAAAATAGCAGATATAAGTCCTCTGATGAAGATACCTGAATTGTTTGCACCTCCCCTGCCCTTGCACACACATGGACTGGTTCCAAATTTGCCAAACACACAAAAAGAATTTTGGCAATATGCCTCATGTTTTCATACAGTTAGCGTTTCTATCACTGTTTCTCTCAAAAAAGCCACACCTCTTCTGTGCTAAGGCTGGAGAACAAACCACTTGGACCAAGCAGACACTGGGCTATCTCCCAGATGAATGTAAAACATACTAGAATCTCCACAGTGTCGTTAAGTGTCTTCATAGTCTTCTCCTTCTCCTCATTCTGCTTCTGAGACTGTACAAGCAAGGCTGAGAGCTCCATCACCCTGAGAAGAGAAGGTCCACATGCCATTCCAAAAGCTCTGCACACCACCAGCTGTTAAAGGACAAAGCAGCTCCCAGAGGCACAGCAGAGAAAGTTCAACCCAGAAAATATAGCAAGAGCAGCTTTAATCTCTACAGGTTAATATGCTACGTATCGCAAAAAGGCCCTTCGTGCCCCCAAAAGACTTTAGCAGTTAATCTTGCAAGGAAAAGTCAGTACAGAGGTGCTAAACAGCTTATGATGGTTCTGTGTGAATTCCTCCTAGCTCCTTGGGTACAGTCCGGGATAGCAAGAGGGCTGTACAAGAAGCAGAACTCTGTTGGTACTAGTCTGAATTTTTCACCATGAATCAGTTAACTGCAAATACATTATAATATACAATCTTTCTTCCAGTCTTTTCTGACTCAGAAGAGTTTCTGTTAGTTAGACCTCTTTCCCACTCCTTTTTCTTAAAGGCAATAGTTTGACCACAGACTGCAAAAAGGCTGTCTGGAATGGGTATGTTTTGAACATGAACACAGCCTATTTATGAATCCAAGAAGCAGTCAAAAAAGATAGTGATAGCAAAGTTTAAAACATATTTACCTTTCTTGAAGTTCCTTCTTCTCAAGGTCCCCCTTAACTTGAAAGCTCATCACTTCCCAGGTGTTCTGGTTTATTTCCTTTTCTACCTGTTTCTGTGCCTGATCCTTTAAGACAGGTCTTCCCAAGGTGAGGGACTCCCAAAGCTGTACGCCGGAATTTAGCTGGAAGCAGTTGACGAGTATAGATCCAGAAAGCCTCATTTGCTCTGCCTTCAGTTCTGACAAATCTCTGAGAAAGAATAAATAGAAGAGCTAATGCTCACACGACCATTTTTAATCAGCCAATTCACTTTTAAAGTGCATAATTGGGCAACAGTACAAGCTGACAGGAAAGATTACATCTTCTGTGGGGAGGAATCGTCCATCTGACACTTGTGGGATCAGGACACATCTTGATAGTTGAGGAATGAGTCTATTTTCTCCCCAGAGATATGAAGTAGGGTATGGTATAGCCAGAAGGCCTCAAGGACTTCTAACTACTCTTATTAATTGCTGATCTTGTTGTATATTATTAATATACTCTAATCATTACCATCATTAATAGATGTAAGGAATTTTTTCAAGATCCCCAGCTTTTACAGACAGGGTATCAGCCTTAAGTGACCTATCAGTATGACCACCCAGACTGCTAACAGCCTCATGAAATTATCCACGTAATAACCATTTCAGAAAGATGGTGTAAGAAGCCTAATCCTAGAATGCTGTAATAGAAAAGCACAAATTATACAAGAATTAATAAGTAGGTCAGACATACTCTGTACATTAAAGAAAGCTTATAATCAAATAAGACAAACGGATGAAAGTAACCCACAGTTTGAAATTGCATGCTTACACGCTTACACCAGAAGAATGTATTATTAAGGCTACACAATTATCATTTGCATAGAAGGCAACCATGACAAAGCACTGCCAAAGAACCTTAGCGAACCTGAGAAGGAAGAAAACAATAATAAAAGGAGGCACCAAACTAAGCAGCGTAAACTGGATAAATGCAATAACTGCGTATTTTTTCCTCTCAGTACTGTTGACATAGGAATAAATGGATACAAACCAACCAGAATAAATGCAAGCTGGAAATGAGAAGAAAAAATATATATAATCATGAATGATATTTCCATCAGGAGTGAAACAAGAAACCTAGTGAGATGTACGGTAAGTTTTAACCATTTTATAAAAGGGACTGCATTATATGCTGCACACAGTAGGACTTGATGAGTCTACTCCCTTCCACTGTGTCCATATATGCCTGTGTCTGTGTTAATATGCCCAAATATTAATAGTCAAGTTCATCCATTTAAGGCCTCTACATTCCTTACAGCCCAAGTCCCTCAGTTTAATTTGAAATCCAGCATCAGAAAACATGCTTCTGAAAATAATATATAACATGCTTAATTGCTTTACTTCAGGCTACCAAAGGAGAAACCCTATCTTTAGCTCTAACTAGAGTAACATCAAGGCTCAAAAAGCAGGTGTGGAGGGAAGCTACATTTTTTCTTCAAGAAATTTAACTTTAACTGCTACTCACCTGTCAGTGGCAGTCTTCATTTCTAGGAAATGACGGCGAAAGGTCACCACCTGGCGCCATAGGCTGAGAAGACGGTTATGTTCACCTCGTAGGTAGCTGTCATAAAACTAAAAATGCAGAGAGACAAAACAAATGCCAGTTCAGCCTTCACTCTCACTGTGCAAGTCTCCCAGATACAAGGCAGTACATCCCTTATCACCAGATCTCCTTTAATAACAGTTCCAACAGGGGCATCAAGGACTGAACAGGCACCACATAAGCATCCTCAGGAGACTTGCTACCTAACTTCAAAGAAAGGAATATCCAAATTTCCCCTGCTGTCATGCATATCAACACAGCAAACTCATCATGACTCATCACCTCACCCTGCAGAGATGTCCAACAGTCTTGCCGGAGGAAGACAAAAAGAAGCCCCATCCAAGCCCAGTGTGGGTCCTGCTTGCAATAGGCTGCTAGTAAGGGATGCCTGCTTTTTCTTCTGTGGGCTACTCTGAATCTGAAAACATACAAACCTCTCTGGACTCCCCTGCTGTAGACAAAGATTTAAGAACTAATATTAATAAATAAATAAAGGAGAGTTCATGTGTGACAACTGCTCTGTAGTGTCCAGAAAAAATGAGCATTTGTCTTTAAGACTCAGCTGCACAGTTGCAGCAGATGGAGGACCGTTAGCAAATTGTAGTGATCGAAGATGCCCATCTCACACCCTTGTGTTCTGCTAGCCAACACCAACACATCCTCACTGCAGTGACAACTTTCACACAGCAAGCTCTCTATGCTAGGAATAAATTGTATTCTCATTCCCGTCTGGCATCACATTTGACATTCCTCTAGCTTACCCTTACCTCACGTTCATTGCGCCATTCATTCTCCTTCAATTCCAGCTCCTCCCGGGCCCTCATCCAATCTGCTGTCAGTTTTCCAACATCTTCTTTAAGAGCTGAATTCACCTCATTTGCTTTATCTAGGTGCTCCCGCAAAAGGCTGTTCACTTCAGCCAGACTTTCACACCTTGGAAAGGGAGAAACAGCAAAGAGCACACTGAAAAACTACCATCCACATGTAGCATCCCTGTGCCTTTCCAACTCCCTCAAAACTGACTTTCTCCTCAAGCTGAGAGGTAGTCAAAGTGCTTTCCAGGAATAATAAAGATATCTTTGTTTCTGCAAACCCCTCTTTCATTCTGTTTTCTCTAAACCTTTAATTTCCACCTACAACTTCAGTTTTCCCTTCAGCTTTGATAACGACCACATGTAGCTCCTCTTCACTGTCTAGTCACCTCTCCATTTTCTTCTCATTACAAGATCCTGATGTATCATCTTTCTCCAACATTGTCCTGACCACCTCCTCCTCCACTCTTATCTCTAAATTTCAATATCCTTTTCCCTTGCAACCTACCTCTGCCATCACCTTGTTAAGCTTCCCCCATTCTTGTCCTATGCACTGTGTAAGATCTGAAGCAAAAACCGTACTTTGTTGATCCGGTGAACTGCACACTATGAAGGCAGAATTGCATACACAGGGGAAACAGCTCTCTGTGGAACTTGCAATTGAAGATTGGAATGAACTTTCACAGGATTCCCAAAGCACAGGTGCTGGTCATTTGCAGCCCTCAAAAAGACTTTAAATGTGTCCACTATAATGAACATAAAGGTCAAGCACTGCAGGTTAATGACTTTGGGGTCACAGCCTAATATCCCATCCAAGGAATCCTTCATGAACAAAATTTTAACAACTGCTGTCCTGTGAACAAGCACAAAACTCACTGTTTCTGGATCAAAACAGGAGCTGTGCTTCCCCCACCTTAGCTTACAACACATGCAACACAGCATACAGATCTGTTTTACACCACACACCATTTTCCATTCTGGCAGAGGAAAAAAGAACAGCAGAAAAAGGAACTGTGACAAAGGATGCCTGTAGTGTCAAGTACTCTACCAGAAGACTCTGATACAAGTACAGGATATGCTATTCAAATAAAATAAAATCCTAAACCAAGCAGGAAAACACCTGCTCCATGAAATGCTCAGGATGCTAGGGCTTGATTCTCAATATAAAACAGGGCTCTGCTGAGTTGCTCACCTCTAGAATTACAGAATAATTTAGGCTGGAAAGGGACCTCTGGAGGTCACCTGGACCAACCACCCACTCAAAACAGAGCCATTCAGCACACAATACTATTACTGCACCACAAAATGGATGTTTAGACCTTTCTCCTTTCGAAATGGCCTGCCCAACTGTTTCCTATGGGGGCACTAGATAACACTGATGGGTTTTCCCTCACTTCTATGAGTAACCAGGATATCAAGTATGAGGTGTTGCTTCTTCCTTTTACCTTTGCTGCTCCTCTTCCAACTGGAACAGTGCATTCTCCAGGCTATTGTCTTCTGTGGCTTCCCACCTGTCTGGAAGGGGTCCCTGAACAAGAAAGGAAATGTTTAGTCAAATTCTTGTGCCCTGTTCATTTGTGCTTCGCCCTTCATTTGTTTGGAACCTTAGGAGCTTATGGCTTCTTTCAGGCATGTGATGCTACAGACAGGGAGGGAGGTGAGGGATATTATTCAATGTAAGCAGCGTTCCTCAGCTTCCCATTGTTGCACTCTCACAGCTAGCTATCCTCAGCTCATGACCATGAGTGCTCACTTAAGACTTAAAGCTTGGGAATACATACTCTCCTATGCTTTGTCTCCTAGGTTTATTTTAGCCACAAAGCAGAAGAAAAGGTACAGAGCCAGCCCTGTATATTGAATGCCACCATTTTTCCCTTCCAAGATGCTATGCTGCAACTGATTCTTATTCAGAAATGGCTGTAACTGAATAGACAGCACAACCCTTCCCTGAGACTAAATACAAATATTACTTTAGCATTCAGGCATGCCTTCACAAAATTAAGATCCTTCTTGATACGGCTTTCTGGACTGGCATTTCTGAGATTACTGGCTGCTCTGAAAACAACAACTGGACAAAACACTGAAGTGCAAACTTACAGTACTTCTTTAAAAGCTCATGTCAGCAAAACTGTATTTTCCTCCGCCTTTGCTTTGGGGATCCTTTATCTGTGTTAACAAATGCTGCAAACAGTGTCTTTAGTTAGCAACCTACACACTCACCCCTCCTGCTTCCAGTCGTTGCTCCAACTCTCGACACCAGGTCCGGTACTGCAGCACCTAGATGGATAAATAGAATGAGGATGAGTGAATGAAGCTTGTAACAGACTGAGTTCCTCCTGCATTAGCTTCTGCCTAAGTCTTTACAGCCAGGACACAGTACATCATTTCACATTACCGCTGACACAGTCAACAAGAAGTCATTAGTCTTGTACAGAAGCTTCACTTTTATCCAGATGAAAGAGGGATTCTTTTGCACATCTGTTCATCCTAAGACAGTGATGGTGAGCAGAACAATGAGACAGACCTAGGCCAGCCGTGCCAGGCCAGCCATACCTATCAGACTGACGATCACACTGTTAAGACCTAAACAAACCACATTAAATCCAGAAAGAGTTGTCAACAGAAAAACCTGTGCAAAATCCTAGCTATGTCATGTTTAATAGCAGGCTTGGAACTAAAAATTTATGAAGTGACTTAGCATGCTCCAGTAATTGGAAGCTTACTGTGAACCAACTAATACTTCCTGTACCATCAGTATCCTACTCAGGCTTATCAACAAAAAAACAATTTCTTGCTACACAGCCAATAGCATGGATACAACTAAACAAAGGGAAAGGAAAAGCTCTGATAAACAGTGCAAATGATTACGGAAAAAGGGAAAACCTTTCTTCAGAATGCCCAGGTCTGTGAACAAGCAAAAGTCCCCCCAGGAAACACCCCAAGCAGGTGGAAAACAAGTTGGCAGAAACTGAAAAAGGAATAAATAGAACTCCTCCGCACTGCTTGGAGGAAGAAATGTATTCTTATCATCTATTTGCTATCAGCTTTGCTTTCCAAAGACATTTCCATAACATGGCAAATGGAGTCCAACCATTCAGGTTGTAGCTCTCAAGCATTCAAGCCCCGTTATGTCTGAGCAACTAGTCATTTGAAAAAACAATCATAAAGATTTCCCTATTTAAATGTGTTCCAACTTCACAAAAAGTAAAATGAATATTTCCAATGGGCAAAAAGGTCAGTAGGTTCTTGAAGTTGGAGAGAGAAGTTTTCAGTGCTAAATGACTTTTCAATATTTATTGAATAAAGGTAGTTCTGACCAGTTCAAATAGTGTAGTACAGCAAGCAGTTGCTACATTCAGCTTTCAGCCCAGAAAAAAGAAAGAGCACAGCTGACCAGCCTGGCTTTTTAGCCAGACCTACAGAGAGAAAACTTCAGCCTTTTACACCAATAGGGTAAAAACATACAAAACAAAACAAAAATACCTCCATCCCCCACTCCCTCCCAGCAATAGTTAGCAGCATGGGTAGTGGGACCGATGCCTACTATAGCAGGCAATAGCACTTCCAGGTGCTCTCATCCGCGTGCTCACTCTCAGCTGGACCACGCTGTAATGAGTTTAGGCCCGACTATACCCACACCTGCGTGGGTCTCACAGGAACTGCTGCAGCGTGAAGAAGCAATAAGGGCCAGCATGTCATTTGATAACCTGCCAGATATCAAGGCAGGACAAAACTTTCCTGGCTAAAAAGTACCCATGGTAGTGATCAAACGCAAGGTTATGTTCTGCTGCAGAAGTAAAGCAAAGGCATAACTGAGCACTGTGAATACCACAGGGAACGGGGCCAGGTACCACACAGCCGCCCCCCGAAGCCTGCTGGGGCTCGGAGACCCTCCTGGCTGCCAGCGGCACTTGCACAGCGAGGGAACGAGGCAAGAGCTGCGATCCTCTGCCCTGCGCTGCCCATGAACACCTCTGCGGGCTCAACTCTTAGCTCTGGAAGTCTTGCTAGAGTAATGTGACCAAACAGAGGCGTTTTCAACTCAGGCATCTTTATTTCAGTAAGAAAAGGAGAAAAAATAGAATCAGGAAACCCACCTCGGGGCTCAGGAGCATGTCACAGCGGTAGCGGCCGCCTGGGCAGAGCGGCTCCGGCGGCCCCGCAGCGCCGGGCTGGGCCCTGGCCCGCCCCGGGAGTCCCGGGCAGCCCGGCCGGCCAAGCCCCCTCCGCCGGGGCAGCAGGCGCCGCTGCCGGGACCAGGCCAGCCCGGCGGCCCGGGTGCCCCAGCCCCGCCACCACGACTCGGCCCCGGCGAGCGCGGGCCTGCCGCGGGCAGCCCCCGGGGAAGGAGCCCCGTCCCGTCCCGTCCCGTCTCGTCCCTCACCTTCGCCTGCAGCTTCTGCACCAGCACCGCTTGCCGGTGCTGCGCCTCCTCCGAGCTCTGCAGCCTGCGCCGCAGAGAGGCCTGGCTCCACGCCGCCTCCCCGGCCTCCATGCCCCGCTCGCCAGCCGGGCTCCGGCGGCTCCTCGGCGGCCCGCTCCCGCGCGGAGGTGGGCCCCGCGCCGGGCCCGGCCTGGCCTGGCGGCGCCGCGGGCCTGGCGCCTGCCGCGGCGGGGCGGGGCGGGCGGAGCGGCCCCCTCGGCCGCGCCTCGCCGCCCGCCCCGCGCGCGGCGGCGGGAGGCCGCGTCAGGCCGGGGCCGCTCTGCGGCGCCGGAGCGGCCGGTCTAGCGACGGCGCCGCCGCTCCCTTCCCCGCTGACCGCCAGCGTGCCGGCGCCGCCCGGGCTGGGCTGGGCCGGGCCGGGCCGGCGGCGGGAGGGCCGGGAGGGTGCTGGTACCGGCTGCGTGCCCTGAGCTGCCCCAGCCGTAGGGGGTAAAACGGGGGGAGGCGGCCACGCTTTGCCGTGGGGGGTTTCCCTTGGCGTGAGGAGACGCACAGCCCTGGGCCCTGGCCGGGGCGGTGGGGTCCCAGCCTCAGAGGCCTTCAAAAGCCCACGAGGCAAGGCCTCGCTCAGCCTGGTGCAGCCTTGAGCTGGGAGTTGGACTGGAGACCTCCAGATGCCCCTTCCAGCCTGAATCTTTTATAAGCCAGTGAGGTGCGACCTCCTGGATGCTCTTCCCTGCAGCCCCTTCTCTGACTCGGCAGGGAGGACCTGTGGCACTCGCAAGGCCTGTGAGGAGCAGGAGAGAAGTACTTGAACCACAGAAAACATCGCTAAGCTAAGACCACTCTGAGCTTTACCAGTAAAGGTAGCCATAGGTGTCACAAAGTTCACAACAGTTTATGTGGAAGAAATTTTCACTCGTGCGTAGCAGCTTGTTGGGGGTAAGGCAGTGTGTGAATGGAATGAAGTGGCAAAACAATTGCCAGGTCATTATTGCCAAGCATGATTTTTTAGGTACTAATTTGTACTGTGTTTTTCTCTCTTGACTATTAAGGGTGTCCAGATGATCAATACAGCGAAAGTCTAAATTTAAGACAGATGGAGTCTAAATTTAAGTGAGATGGATTCTGCTCCATGTGTTTCAACACAGCTAAAGCATCACTGCAAATCTAGACAAAACCAAAAACTTGTAAAACAGTGATTATGGAAAGGGCTTAAGGGCTATCGCAGCAACTACTGAAGAGGCATGTCCAGTGAGACACTGAAGAAGAACAGTGTTGACATAAACAGAACCAGGGTGGTGGCATCACATTCATACATACTGGTAGTGAGACAATTGCCAAATACTGTGCCCAGTTCTGGTGTCCACATGTCAAGATGATGTTGAAAAACTGGAGTGGATCAGAAAATGACTGAGATGGGAAAATCTGCCTTGCGCCAAGGCTGAAGGAGCTCAGTTCCTGTAGCGTATTGATCAGAAGATGAAGAGGTTATTTTAAAGCTATAAATACTTGTCAAATGAGACAAAGATAGAAAAGAAATCGGATTTTTGAAACTGAAGCTAGTATTCGATCTATAGATAAGATGCTCTTCCCCCAGTGAGGGTGATTCACTATGTGAAGAACTTATGCAAGCCAACTGTTCTATTAGGTTCTTACCTGTAGATTTCTGTGCATGTTTTTTAAAACTTAAGCTGTGAAACATATTCTGTCTGCTAATAAAACTGATGAATATTTTAATGAACAATATCTGGGTGTTGCTTTTGGGAGTGCAAGCAAGACAAAGCACTAAATCAGTAATGTTCAAAAAGCTCAGTTCAGTGTTAATTTGGGATGAAGCTGTACCAAGGTGCCTCAGACTCCGTCGTGCTTAAGCAGCATCTGTTATTTTGTTGTGTCTCACAGTGCTGCTCTTCCAGTATGTGACACTGCTGCCAGACAGGTGGCTTATTTTATGCTGCCTCACCTTTTCATGTCTTTTTGAACTAAAGTGCATTTTCCTGAGCTCAGAGTGTTTGCTTGTATTAAAGTGGTGGTATCAGTGACATGCTGGTACACAAAATTGGAGGCCTGGTCCTATGTCTCCCAGAGATTAGAAATACTGGCATTTAGATTCTGGTTTAAATTATTTGGAGAACAGGAATAGTTAGTGATACATTTTGACAGCTAAAAGAGTCCGCAATGCTTTGGAGCTCAAAGAAGCTCACAATACCTCTGTCTCCAATGGTGACCCCATGTCAAAGTTGTAGCAAGCAGCTCAACATCTCCAAGCAAGTGCTCTCACACCTCCCTCAGCCTGCTGCAGCTGGCATGTGGGATGTAGTGGTGGCAGCTCTAGGCACTCTGAGGTTGCTCTGAAGAGGTGGGCAGGTGAAGGCTGAGACATATCTGCCCACATCTGGCAGTCCCATCCCTCTAAAGAGCAGCAGCAAAAACGCAGCCCTGTCCCACTGTCCTTGGATCTACTGTGGAGACGAGTTCTGCAGTCCTGTCAGCAAAATGCTGCAGGGCTGTTGTTGTGGGGCTTGGTTCCCAGTGGCCCTGCTTCATTCTTGCCTTGCAGTGTTTCAGGTGCACTTTTTGCATAGGGTCCCTTGGGATTCTCTGTAGGTCCTGATCTTCTCATCATACTGAGACTACTCAGAGAGGCTGCAAGATGACCAGCTTTCCATTGATTCCAAGTGACATCCAAAAATGTTTCCTTTCTCACACTCTGCCTGACTTTCCAGCCCTACTGCCTATGCACAGTTGCAGCAGAGAAGGGCTTTTCATTGCTAGTGTTCTTGAGGCAGGATGTATAGTGGATAATACCCCTGTGCTCTTCTCTAGGTTTGCCACCTCCTTAGATCACTACTGTTCAGAAGCCTAGTCAAGTCTCTTCATAATTAACGGCACAATTCTTTCTTTTGACTTCAAATTTCTATTTATAGTGAGGATATTTTAGCACAGCCTTTTAAAATTATGCCACAAGTTCCTATTTTAGTGGAAGCTGTATCATCTTTGTTTTGCTGTGGCCCAAAACAGCAGCAATGATTAATTGTTGCATGTCTGAATTTTCTAGAATGTTTTCCTTTCAAAAAACACATAACTGAAGTTCTTTTCTAAAATTGTCTTTGCAGATTTTTAGCTTAAAAGAAGGTGTGGTGCAGAGGTCTAAATTCTCACAGAAACAGACTGTTAATTAGCTTCAATAAGCAAAAGCAATGTAACAGCAAAGGCTTAATATGCGGAGTTTATCCAGCTCAATCCTGTAAGTCGTCCCTGAACATAAGTTCACCTAAGAAAGGACAATGAAATTCCCAACAGTACGCTAGAATAACAGATTTCAGTGCGAGGCTTGAACCTGCAAGTTCATAAACACCAGTATTCTTGCTGGCATTAGGAAAGACCTGGAAAGAAGCAAAAGGAAGGAAGAGTGGGAAGCAGAATTAGATGAGGATCTTTGGGATAGAAGATAGCTAGCAGGTATGCTCCACCCTGCTGTTTCCCATGGGCCCAGCTCTCTTGTGTCGGGAGTTGCCTGTGTTGCAATTCAGTGGCTGGACCTGGATTCCCTCAAAGATCCTGCTCTGAGCAAAGCAGACCCCAGTGATGTAGGTCCTGGTGCTGCTCGTACCTTAGTAGTCCAGTCTGCCCCAGTTCTTGCTGTCTCTCTGCTAGCCTTTCCTTCCCAATGTGAGCACAAGCCACCTGGGGATAGAAGGCTTAAAAACCGACTGGTGTGGCAAGGTAGGTCCATATTCCAGTTTTCCTGCTCCAGCCTTGAGGAATTCTCACTCGGCAGTCTGTTTTCCTGCTCCCGTGATAATACTCTCATGGCCTGGAGAGACTGCCTGCTTTTACATTGTAGTGCAGCAAAGAACAAATGCTGGAAGTCTGCATCGCTTATCCGACAGCCGCCTCGGGGCCATGCCGAGGCAAACAGCTGCGTAGGGTATATTTTAGAGTGCACGCAAGGAGTTGTGGGCTCTGGGGGCAAGCTCAGCATTTTGTGCTTGGCTCAGCCCCTAGCGTTAGTCCACAACATCCTCTTACAGACCAAGCACATAAGTTGATCTGGGCTCTCTCTGAGAAGGACCCTGCTGCTGCCTGCTACATCAGGTAGGACTTTAGGCAGCTGGAGTTCAGTGGTAGTGCTGCATCAGAATTACAAACATCTAGAGGTGCCAATGTGGACATGAGGTTTGTACCTCAGGGAGCACATCAGGTTTTAATGTGTACCATAGCCCAAGCACTGAGGAAGAGTGCAGACAGAAGCCTGCATCCGTGTGTTGCAGCTCCAGGGTCCATTTCACTGACACGTGGAACGTGCATCCATGTTGACCAGAGTAGGGACAACCCTATGTATGGCCTTTTACTCTCTGCAAATTGCAACTTCTACAGCGCTGGGAAATGTTCTTTTGGCTCCACAGAGTGATCCCTTCCTCCAGCACAGTCTGGAGGTCCAGAGAGACTTGCAAAAATTGTCTGTTTGAGAAGCTGGCACAGCTCATACAGTCAGACTCTTACGATGTGGAGAACAGGAGCCAACCTACTTCAAGGGAGCAGGAACCCAAATAGTTCTCCTTTTTCAAATCCCTGTACACACTGGTGTGAGGAGCTGCCTTTAGAGAACTGGCCATTGCAAGAAGGACAGGTGTACTGTAAGAGCCAAGCCACTTCAGTGGTGTGTGTATACTTGGCCAATGGTGAGAAATAATAGGCCTCGAATGTCTTCTCTCATTATGTCCTGTACTTGGTCTAAAGCCTGCACCAGAGGGAGGGTTTCCATCTACATATTGAAGATACCACGTGAGTTTGAGCTTAGCCTGAGCTAAACATGCAGTCTGGAGACCTCCACATTGGTGGAACACCCTATTTCATGGACCCTGTCCAAGGTCAAGACCACACTGCAAGAGTCCAGGGACTCACTTCAGTCTGAACAGTAACAGTGATCCTGCAGTTGCAAGCACCTACATGGAGAGTCCCTCGAGAGACTCTTTCTCTCTTCTAAGGAGAGGGAATAGTTTTGCACATCTTTCTTTGCTTGCTTTCACTCTTTTTTTTTTTTTTCCCCTATTTGGGCCTGTCCAACACATTATGGATAATTTGATGGTGAGATGGGGGACTGATGCACCCTATTTTTTTTCCATTTTTTTACCTGTTGCTATTGGCAATATTAATTATTTATTGTGTAATCCAGAAATTGAAGGGTATATTCATCTCAGACATGTAAACATTGTTTGTACAAGTGTTTGATTGTGCTTTTAGGCCGATTTACTAAGACACAAGGCCCATGTAATCACGTCGTCTTACCTTCTGCTGTTTTCTGTCCATGTCCCAAATAATTTGCAAATCTGCCTGGCAATTTCAACCAAGTTTGACAGAGCAATAGAGATCCTAAAGATGCTAAATTCTTGCAAGTGGTGTGAAAACTGGAAGCTGGGCAGAATGAAAGCAGGAACTCAGCATTTAGCTGTTTCTGCAGCCCAGCGGCTAGCTGGTCCGTAGCCAGGCACTGCAGAGCCTGACATGAGCCACACAGGTGACAGGGACTGGGGCAGGAAGAGAAGGATGGCATGGCTAGGCATGCCACAGGGATGAGAGAGGAACCTGGAGGAACTGCTGGGGAGAAGATTCACCAGAAGTAACTCAGCGAAAAGCTCTTTTGTTTTGATGGGGAGCATCAAACTACAACCGACTTCCGTGGGAGGGCAGTTAGAACAATCTCAGGTAATTTTTTCCCTAACCTACCTTATTGGTGACATCTATGAAACCAATTAACTTTTCTGTTCTTCAGTTTCTTCACTAAAAGGAGGCAAAGCACTCTGAGCTCCTCGGGTAGAAGGGCCTGCAGGACGGTAGGGCGTTACCTGTAAGAATCATCTGGTGCTGCTGATGCTAGCTGAGACGGAAAATGCTAGGGCGTGCACAAATCAAACCAGACAAAAAGCTAAAAAGTGCCGAATCTTTCTTTTTGCCTCGGAATAAAAGCACCTGGTGGAGGAAGACTGGGCGCAGCCTCAGTGCAGGATGGGAGAGGGCTCCCGTTAACCCCTGCTCTGCCAGCCCAGTGCCGCGTTCCCGAAAACGCTCCCGTGGGAAAGCAACAGGCCGCTTTTCGCCGCCTGCGGAAGAGACTCGTTCGCTCCGCGCTCCGCTCGTGGGGTTCCTGCACCCCGGCCTCCTCCTCGGGCCGCGGGGCGCGAGGCAGCCACAACGGCGCGGCTGCCGCCGGCGCCCTCGGCGCCCCTGCAGGGGGCGCTGCTGCGCCGCCCGGCGCCCGGCCGCTGCCGCTGCCGCTGCCGCTGCCGCTGCCGCCGCTGCCGCCCGGGGCCCGCTGCCCGCCCGGCCCGCGGCGCCGCCGCCAGAAGCTGCTGCTGCAGCGGCCCTGGCAGGTAGTTCTTGAGGCGCAGCAATAAATACCCGAAACTGCACCGGCTGCGGGGGCGGCCGCGCCGCCTTTGTACTAAACGAAGCCTTTGTCAAGCGCTTGCATTATTGGAGACATCCTTGGGTTGCTGGAGGACAGAGCGAAGCTGCGGTTGCAGTCTGCGGGAAAAAGGTTACTCCCTTCAGCACTAAACCAGTGACATTTAGCTATTTTGATGTATTTATTCCAGTGAAGCGTACGACAGGTCCCAGTTGTTGGTCTTGCCGTTTGTCCTGTTTAAACATGAAGTTCATCGAAGGCTAAGGTAGAGGTCGTATTGCCACTTGAAAAAGCATCCTCTGGAGTTTTAAGCCTGTGGAGTTATTTCACATGAGGCAGAGTATGACTCATGCTAATGAAAAGGGTAAAGAAGATTTTTTTAAAGAAATATATCGCAGTTAAATTAGTTTAGACAGCATGACATCAGAGAGTAATTAAATAGGTTTGTTGGAATTCCGTTTCCAATTCCTGAGTTCAGGTTTGTAAAAGATTTCTGAGCACCTGCAGGTCTCTGTGTGTGAAATATTTTCACTGGAAAGGATTCAAAACTTTAAAAAAACCTTTTAACACAGAGGCAGCATTACGCCATTCTTCCTTCTTGGAAAAAAAAAAAAAAACCTTCAGATTTAAACAGGACTCCTTCAAGTTTTCAGTCAGTTTTACAGAAGAAAACGAGGTGGTAAACTTTCTCTTTTCAAGAACGAGTTCTTTATAGCTGCTAACTGAAGTCAGGGGAGATCATATCTGAATACATGAGCATTTCCACTATGGGACTGGATACAAGTATTAAACAAAGAGATTTGAAATGTTTTAATCTCAAACGAAAACCATTTTTGCTGACTTTGATTTTTAATTTCTTTCATGTTTTCTTCTGCCAAACTGGAGGAACCTTTTCTGATTTTCTCTCTAGTGGCATTCAGAGGAAGACCAGAGGATGAAAATCCTGCATTTTCTCACTTTACTGCTTTGGCATTTGACTTGGCTGTCTCTGGATCTAGTTCCTGGAGTGCTGAGTAATTCCGAAGCAGGCCAGAGTAATCCGGGATCTAAACTAGGTTTGTTAAAAGCAGAAGGAAAAGAGAGGAATCCCTCAGCAAGAACAGGTACGCTGCGGACTGGAAATCATGGATATAGTACTGGGACTTCAAAGGCTAGGACTAAAAGCAGTGCTGTTCAGGCTGGAGCTCTCCTGGCCAAGAATGATGAATCAAAGAAGGTTCTCTCAAGAACAGCAACCACGGAGGCAAAGGTAGGACATCTCCCAGGCAGACCTTCTGGAGTAAGGACAGTGACTCCAAAGGTTCAAAGTCTTAGCAGCAAGGCATCCTTGAAAAAAACTGGCACAAGCAGTACTGATACTGGTTCTTACAAAGCCAAAAAGACTAAAGAGCCTGTAACCCAAAGGGAAACTAAGGAAACTTTCAGACATCCCCCTATAACGCCACATGAATACATGCTCTCTTTGTACAGGACTCTCTCAGATGCAGAAAGAAAAGGTGTTAATGGAAGTGTAAAACTGGAGGCTGGACTTGCCAATACAATAACCAGCTTTATAGACAAAGGACAAGGTAAGAAAGTAGCTCCAGCGTGTGTGTGTGTGTGTGTGTGTGTGTGTGTAATGACAAGGGAAGGGACAGAGAGGGATGTGTGTGCATGTTTATACATTTGGAGAATGTTATTAGAAAATAATCATACATCTTTAAAGTCCAATAGCTCTTTTGAATGCAAATGAAACCACACAACTTTGCTGCAGTTTTTGCCCTCATGCCTTATCTCAGAAAATTCATCTAGAGGCAGAACTAGATGGTTGTGTGGCAGCCGAACAAAACATTTAGAGACAGATAGAAAATGTTTTAGAGGCTTAAAGAAGCATATTGTTGAAAATCCATCAGTCTTTGCATCTTTAGGTGTTTAAAAACCTTTTAAAACCTGGTCTTATGTTCTTTGCCTAACTAACTCCTGGAAATTGGTAATGCTGGATCTTGCTGTAAATAAAATGACACGATATGCTATGAACATGGCTAACAGCATTAGTATTCTGTGAAAAAACTGCAAGTTTCATTATCAAAGGACCAGCCTGTTTTGTTCAAGGTAGAGTT
Organism: Dromaius novaehollandiae; assembly: GCF_036370855.1. Classification (NCBI taxonomy): domain Eukaryota; kingdom Metazoa; phylum Chordata; class Aves; order Casuariiformes; family Dromaiidae; genus Dromaius; species Dromaius novaehollandiae. The sequence continues at coordinate 4,493,847 of NC_088113.1, read as the reverse complement.
GTGATGAACTACATTATAGTCCCAGGAGTCATTATGGCATAGCACAGATGTATCTGTGCTAGCTTTAACCTAATGCTTTTGGGTACCACTAGCCTCCTAAGCACAGAAGCTCACAACTAAGAACAGGCTAGAGTAAATAATTCCTGGGACTTCAGAATTTGCAATTCAACATTTTGGCTCCACACATTTTTGAAAACTTAGACTAGTGTATGCTATCACACGAGAAATAACCTGGCTCCAAAAGAAAGGTGTTCACCTTATCACTTAAGTTGGATAGTTAGCCCCATGCTGCTTCCAGTGATGTTAGTAAGAGTTTTGTCATGGACTTAAGGAAGCAACAAAGGGTACTGCTAACAAGGCAATGAAAGAAGACTCAGCCAGGATAGGCAATTCATTTTCCATTTAATTAAGAATAGCTTGGCTTCTGGGAAGGGATGATATGCTGCTCACAAGTGCTGTGTTCCAGTTCAGGTCCTTGGCTTGCCACTGCAAGGCATTTTTAATGTAACATGTCGATAAAACATTGGCTCAGCCATATTCCTCATTAGAGCTGCTCATGAGCTTAACCAAGCACATGTAACATCAGGTTAAAGGGAGGTATGTTTTTCTGCCCAATTCAAAAAAGTTGTGAATCATGTGGAGTTAAGTTAATAAGGCAATTATCCTTGTGTCTGGCAGTTCCTGGGGGATGTTGGTTTTAAAAGACTAATTCACTATTGTATTGTCTAAGGGTAAATTTGCTCGTGTTTGGAGCCAGCATGGGACCTGGGCACCACTGAAATCCTGTTCCAGTAATTTAAGTAGTATATAAGTGGTGAATAGGCCCTGTGAGTGCTCAGCCCTGAAAAAGGACTATTTTCCAATTGGCTAATTGCTACTTTGAAGCTAGAAAACACACCCCAGTGAAATAAATTGCATTTCTACAAGGCAAACTCAGAATCTCATTTCCCTGTTGAGTCACTGAGTTCTTCTGGGTCCCTGCTCAGAGCTGATCCCTTAGAGAACAAATGTTCTTTCAGATGAGTGGGTTAATTAAAAGATCTTCTAGGCTTATGAACAAACTTCAGTAATACCATGAAGAACTGAATAACTGGTATTGATCTATGCTTGATATGCTTTTAAAAATGTCTGTGCTTTTTTTAGATGAGCGAGCACCAACCATAAGAAAACAAAAATATATTTTTGACATCAGTGCATTAGAAAAAGATGGCTTGCTGGGAGCAGAGCTTCGAATATTAAGGAAAAAGCCTTCTGATGCATGGAAATCTCATTCTTCTGGAAAAACTCCCCAGGTGAAATTATTTAGTTGCTCCACAAACAGACAAGCAGCTACACTCCTGGATTCTCGTACTGTCAGTGTCACAGATACACCAAAATGGGAAGTGTTTGACATCTGGAAACTTTTTAGGAACTTTAAAAACTTGGTTAACTTGTGTTTTGAACTGGAAACTTTTGACAGGGGGAGAGCTGTTGATCTCAGGAGTGTGGGATTTAACAGAACAGGAAGACAGGTCAATGAAAAGGCTCTCTTCTTGGTGTTTGGGAGGACAAAAAAAAGAGACTTATTCTTCAACGAAATCAAAGCTAGATCAGGCCAAGATGACAAAACTGTTTACGAGTACTTATTCAATCAGAGGCGGAAGAGAAGAGCTCCTCTAGCAACACGGCAAGGGAAGAGGCCCAGCAAGAATCTGAAGGCAAGGTGTAGCAGAAAAGCCCTCCATGTGAATTTTAAGGATATGGGCTGGGATGACTGGATAATAGCCCCTCTAGAATATGAAGCATATCACTGCGAAGGGCTTTGTGAATTCCCCCTTCGATCCCATCTGGAGCCCACCAATCACGCAGTTATCCAAACTTTAATGAACTCAATGGACCCAGAATCCACACCCCCAACTTGCTGTGTCCCAACCAGGCTGAGTCCCATTAGCATTCTTTTCATTGACTCTGCAAACAACGTAGTCTACAAGCAGTATGAGGACATGGTAGTGGAGTCGTGCGGTTGTAGGTAGCAGAACAGTTGCTCACATGAATATGTTATGAAAGGTAATATGACAAACTGAACATAACCTCTCTTCAAACAAGGTTAACTAAACTTCTTGCCTCTACGGTGAGTGTGTTTACAAAGATGTAGCAGTAAAGCCAGTGCTTCTGCATGTTTCCTCACTGTGGGCATATTTCAGTAGTATCTGACTGCTGTCATGCAGCCCAATATAAGCCCTTGTGTAGAGAATCCGATAGTGACACAAGACTGGCTCCAGCTAAAGTCTGTAACGGAGGAGATTAGACCTCCACACTGCTAGATCACCTGCTTTTATCCCAGAGGCAGTTGGTAAAGATGGTATCAGTGAGCTGTGGATATGATCTGTTTGACCCTTTAATAGGGTTCTTGAGACTGAATTTACATCTGAGTCCCATGTGCATTGTCCATTACGCAGTGTTACAAAAGAGCCTTGATGTCTAGACGAGGAGGTTGGGTTCTGGTGTGTTCTGAGCTTGGTGTAAATAGTTACACTGTAATATGATTTCTTTCTGATTAGCTATGGAAACTATGCATATATAAAAAGGAGTAATTAAATATAATATCCTGATTTAGTTTAAGTTGTACATGGAGATAGGTGATGCGGGAGGTATTTGTTTCCATGTATGTTTTCCTCCAAGCTACATATCTTTCTTAAGTATCCACCTTTTCATTATTATGTAGCAAGTTATATTACTCTGTATAAGGTCCAAGTTGCTCTCAAATGTTCATAGTAAGTGTTAAATTACAGCATAAGATGTAATAAATTATTGACACAGTGCTACACTGTGTCTAGCTATCCAACTCTGCATAATTATAATGCTGGTAAGAATTTGTTTTGAATGTTTTTGTACAATAAATACAAGTGAAAGGGATTTTTCAGTGCAGCAGAATGCTAGTGGCATGGATAACATGTCCAAACAGTTTGTTTGCCTCTAACTCTGCTGCCACAGAGATGATGGAAACATTGGAAGAAATATCTGAAAACATGACGTGGTTTGATCTGGTATGGAATGACACTATCACTTTGTATCTGGGGCCAGAATGAGTTATGATTGCAAAGGAGCTCTGGTATCATTTTATTTCACCCTGCAAGGAATGTATGTTTGTGAATCCTCTTTTTCTATTCATGACATGTTTGGATTATAAATTTATTCTGGGATTACTCTGGGATTGTATGCTTCCACCTACAAAACTAGGTGCCAGAGGTTCAACTATAGAGGGATCGGATGGGCCATAAGAACTGTCAAAAATGATTGAAGTAGCTTATCAGTAGTCAAACATACAAATGCTATGGTTTACCATCTTTGATTCATCACAATTTAAACCAGTAGGTCACAGTTTCCTGGGCCTGAACTCTGCTCTGCAGAGCATCACTGATGCAGATAGTGACAGGGAGCTGAATATAGCCCCCACACCTGAAGCCCACAAGCGCTGATCTCTGACTGGACCTGTTCTAGCTCACATAAATGGGCAAAGAGGCCTAAACAACTGGGCAATAGCCATAGATAAACAATGGCAAAAAGTGCTACCCTTCCTCCGGCACTCTCTAGGCTGCAGAGCCTTTAAGCAGTTTAAAAACAATAGTTAAGTGGACTTGCTGCCAGTTGCATGGGGTTCCCCTGGGTAGGTGGACATGTCATTTACTGTAACCCAAAGCCAGGTGACACAGAAAAAGCACTGCTGGGAGCATATGTGTGACCTCTTTGTAATAGTTCTGTACCGTGATTTGTACCTGCAGAAAAGGATATTACTTAGCCCAGGTCAGGTGATAACGCAAAATGAGGTAGGTGAGAATGCTGTACCTGAGAGGAGGAAGACTCACTAAATAGTAGGTCAATATGCATTTAAAATGACAGGCACTTGAAGCTGCTCTGTCACATGCACATAAGAAATTCTGGCATCTTATGGATCTAGTTTGTGGCTCAGGGCTGTTCCAGGGCTGCTGTCGCCTTTCTGGATTCTCAGCATGTATGCTTCCCAAATCTTGGTCTTCTTGACCCAACTGAGCCTTAGACCAGGATTAACAGTTACTGTCCCCTGCGCTTAATACCTACCACCAGCCAGTCTTACTGCTTTCAGCCATTTCAAAGATTTTCAAACAAGGAGCTTCTAATGCTGTGCTTTACCACAGGCTTATGTAGACATGTTTTACCATTGTTACACTAGTAGAGAAAACAAGACAAGTCCTGAGCCAACAGGATGTTTCAGACTCTTTTTTGCCCATTCTACTCAAGCATTTCTTTTCTTTCCCCTGGGCATTTTCTGGGTGACTGACTTGCAGCCTCTAACGCTACTTTCTCTAGCACTGACCAGCACTGCCTCTAAAAAGGATGATTAGATTACTATGAGAAAGGGTCATCTCCTTTCTTCCCTGTGCGAATGAATACTGTTCCCCATGCATGTGCCTGTTTGGACCTTCCCAGTGAAACCTCTCTTCACACTTACGACAGACCCAGCTGTGCTATGCAGTTTATTGACAGTAAAGGCACATTTCTCACTGGGCTTAGGGTGGGATGTTTAAAATGCACCGTAACAAATATTGCCTATCTAGATTCACCCACCACTACGACCTTCTAATTCACTGTCTGATAAAACAGTACCATTGCTTTCTTATCACTGAATCCATCACCTCGCTGTTTACAGCATGCACCTAAGGACTACTGTATGCTTCATTGCTCTTGGTCTGTGAGGGGACTGCTGCTCAGCTCTCTGGGATGGATATCATTAATCGTATATCAATGTTTTTGAGGATTTTGTTAGAGTGGCAGTCTGGGAAATATGGCCCTGTCATCCTCTTTTTTTTTTTTTTTTTTCATCCTATGTTGTTTGAAAGTGGATGCTAAAGCCATATACTACTTAATTCTCTTTACCATGATACAATATTAACCACTTAGGTCCTGCTCTGACTCGTCTCAGACTATAGGAATCCCCATACAGCTGAGCCCATGTAGAGGCTGGCTCTTCTGGCCAGAACTCGTTCTCACACCAGCTTTTCCCCTGCAGTTGAGGCTGCAGAAGGCTATTCTTAGTGCATCCTTGAAGCCGCAGTTAGTCTGAATGTCTTCCACATCCTTTGCTAAGGCAGAGATTCTCTCTTCTATTGGATTTACATGTTCCTTAATCCAGATTTTCAAAAGGGACACTCGATGGAAACAAGATGGAAAGGAAAGGTGTGAGAATTCAGGTAAAGCTGTGACTCAGCTTGGTATGGGAATACTTTTTTGCTCCAGCTTCTACTCCCCCTAATCGATTATCTCTGTAATTACTCTAATACAGCTTCTGCAATTATATTGTTATCAATAAAACCAAATTAAGAAGCAGATTGCTAGAGTACTGCTGAGCACCAATGAGAAAGGCTTGGTCTTGGAGAATACTCAGGGAACATCCTGAGAAGAGTAACTGTTTTTAAGAAGACACAAAGCTGGGGTATGAAATTAGCAGCTTAAAAGTCTTAACTAGGCCTGCCTTCCCGGGGGGAAATGCCTGCTGCCAAGGTACATGATGCCCAGTTCTTCTGGACTTGCAACCAGCAGTCTGGGATGATCTAGGGCAGTTCTAGGGATCTGGGGCTTCAATGGAGTTTTGCATTGCATTCACCCCATAACTCCAGGCCTTGCTCGTTGCATGATGTATTCAGTTTCATAAGATTTGCAAGTAAACCCGCTCATTATTTGCCACTGGAACGTGACAGAATGAAGTCATTACAAAATGATTAGCCAGAGCTGGCTTGCCTAATTGCAGATACCGCAGTATCCAAGTCTTCCAAAATACTACCTACTTTTCATGGATAAGCTAAACTTGATGACCTACTTTAACATAAAAAGAAAATATCACATAATTCATTGTAGATGCAAATTTATTCTTTGTCAAAGGCTGAATAATAATGCTCTATTACAGAGACCTCCATTGAGAATGACCTTCCTTCAAAATGGCTGTAGCCTTCTACTGCTTTTAATTGGAATAAAACTGTCATTATTAACGATACTCTTTTCAAGATGACAGTTGTTTCCAAAGGAAGTGTATCTAAGTTGTCTTAAAAGAAAAAGTTAACTGCTGGGATTACAGCTAAGCACCATCTTTCTAAAAGGCAGTTTGCTTCGGTTGCAGCTGGATCCGTGAATGCAGTGATAGTTTTGGAGGAAGGTGTGACAGTAACATTCATGTTCCAGATGATGCACAGTACAGTTTGGAAGGCTGAGGAGGAAAATAGCTGGACACTTCAGTCTGCAGGACTGCAGATCAGCCTGAGGATCTTGGTGAGGCAGGCTGTGATAGAAGTTAAAAAAATCCTGAAGTTATCACTTAGTAGGTATCTCTCTGAGATTCTTGTTTCTTGTTTTTGTGTGAGTTTTTCAATATATTAATAAAATAGGATAACAATGCACAAACAGAGTATGCATCAGCATCTAAATGGAAAAAAAAATGCTAAGATTTTGCAATTATCCCAAAGCAAACAATATGAACCTAGGAAAAATTAAAAGAAATACAAACATTAAGGTCTCCGAAAGCACCCTTTGGATACTGGCTTAAAACCCCAAATTAAGCTAGGTAGTAGTAAGACCTTGAAGGAAAAAGAAAAAAAATGAAGTTTTTTAATATGAGTTTAAATAAATCTGAAACTACGAACACTAAAATGGTTTTATTATAATGGATAATTATCACATCAAAATGGCCAGATAGCGGGTTTGGCCTAAACAGAAGCAATTTCAGGCTGAGTGTTCAAAGTTGGGGTAACCTGACATCCACTTTGCTTGGCTGCCAGCTCAGATGTAGTGACAACTGAGAGTCCTAACACTGTCCAAGTTTGCTCCAGCTCGAAGTGATGAGTTTATAATGGTGGCATCCTAGACAGCAGGATTAATGTAATTTTTTTCACATTTAACTCTCAAATTGAATATCCTTGGTTTATAATACTGGTTGTTGTGATGTGCAGAGCATCCTTTTGTATTTGCAGTACTGATAACTCTGGGAATTCCAGTTCAATGTTATTTTATTCAGGAATGGTCTACTGAGCACTGACTAACTTTCCTCATGGTATAAAAGTATATTACCCTCTAGGTGATTTATTGATGCATTGTTTGAGCCATTGGGATCATCTGGAGCAGACTTCAGTGTCTGTAATCAATTATTGGATGCTTACTGAATGGTTATGATCACTTCAGTCTGTAGTGTTAGAGGGACTGAACTCCCACTGCTATTATGAAAGCAGTTTCTGTTATTCTAATTTATCCAAAAATTCAACAGCTATAAGAAGATGCTGCCATGGTAAGCTGTCAGTTTCTTTTTCTGAATTCTGTTTTTTTCATTCAACATCTACTCACAAAGCCTTTACAAATCTTGTCGAGCTTTTACATAGAAATCTGTTATAGGGAGTTAGAACAGAAATGTGTATCCAAGGTTTCCAAGATACATGAAAGGTGGCCATTACAAATATTCATTATCGCAGAAAAGCACAAAAGTACAACCCAGGTGGACTTCATTCAGCCCTCATTCCTTTCTGGAAACAGAGGTTCAGGGATAGGGCACACACTGGGACTGACACACAGCAAAGAAAATGGAAAGAAACAGAGAACCTTGGAACTAATACTTAAGTTTGGCACTGCTTTCTTTAGTACGGTCATTATACAATGTGCAAAGATAGACACCCTGAATTATTGTTATGGCTTTCTTCCCATGGGTGAATTGGTGTTAGCAACTGGATGGTAGAAACACACAGAAACCTGAGCTGTAAAGCAATACAGGTTAAAAGTTCAGCTTTCCACCTTTATGATGGCAGGTTTCACTCTCTCACTGAGAATGCCTCATTTGTATTTACTTTTTAGGGTCATTATCTGTCCCACGAGAGTCTTTGTGAAGGTCCAAATTTCAAATAAACAGTACACTATAAGACAGGTATGTGTGGCTAATTTTTGTTGTATTTGGCTAAAATATGGTACTAAGCTGAATAGGTAAACATAAAAGTATGCCATTTAAAACAATGCATTCCCATTAGTGTTTGAATATGTGCCTAAACTCCATGTACACTTTTACATGGTTATGTCATTTCCTGTGTAAAATGTGCTTGTTTATACAGCAGCCATATGAAAGATGCAGTAACCCGCTATGTGGGCTATTTGAAGCTGTCTTTAAGAAACTTAAAAACCCCTTGACCCTTGTATAATAAAAGGTGTTAAAAGATACTGCTTTTATAACATCTTAGCCAAGACTAATAAGAATGTACAAAGCAAACAATTTTTTTTACTCCATAGTCTTGGTCAATCACGTGTTATTTTATGAATTTACTGTTGCTGTTGGGTAGTAAAACGATATTTAAAAATAAAATTGCACCAGCTTTCATTGCTTCTCAACAAATTTAATAAAGAAGGAAATCTCAACTTTTTTGAAAAAACAGTAAATACAGTACAGGAAATACCATTCCTAGAATAGTCCATTTATTCTGTCATCCTGAGTTTGCCGATGTCCCTGTTTTGCTGGGGGGGTAGGGGGTTGCAGAATTAGTTTCAATTTGCTGCAATGATTAGGCTAGCTGAACTAACACAAATGGATTCAGTTCTCCTTGGTGTCATTTTGAGGGGCACAGCTGTCAAGAAAATGGCTCTGTTAAATAATAATGGTAATTAATTGGCTGACTGTACAGAAAATGTCCTGCTAGCTGGGTTTCTCTGAGAGTCTCTTTGCCATCCAGGAATCCAAGTTCTGCAGACTCTGCCCATCATACCGCCAGAGAAATGTCATTACATTTAGAGTAATGCTTCCACACACTCAGTTGCTGTCTGCCTGTTTTTGACAAGATGCCATTCATCATGGCATAAAGTCAGAAATAAGCCTTTTATTGATAAAACCTGACACATTTAATTTTGCTTGTGTAGAAGACTTCAAAATATTAATATCTCTCCAGAAATACTGAAAGAGAAGCACAACTTAGATCCTCCACAAGCTTAGAGAATGGAGAGTAGATCTTCATGGGAGCTCTCCTCTGCGAGGGCACAATCAAACTCATAAACTTTAGATGCCAAAGAAGTCATTAACTCAGATCATTAGCGATCAGATAACAAGAACCCAGCTAGAGAGGATAAAATGCTGATGGGCGAGCTGGGAGGAGGTGGTCTACAGAAATGCTGGAGGGAATGTGGCTCGGCAGAAAGGGCTCAGGAATAACTGGGTTTCAGAGGGGGACAGACAGGCAATCTCAGAGCATTGGAGGATGGGAGGGACTGAGAGCTGGGTGATGGAGTGCATAATAAGATGGACTGAATGCCGGAGCAACTGTAGAACAAATACACCCTCAAATGGAACAAGATGGGTGGGGTAAACATACAGCTGGTACGAACATAACATGTTTGCATGCCCAGCAGTAAAAATACCTCTTTTGAGAGCTTGGTGTGAATAACTCTTCTTTCTTCTTTCCACTTCTTCATCCTTCCTATGTTAGCAGCTTTCAGGGCTTTACTCAGATCTCTTGCCTGGGAGTGGGTGAAAGTTTAGAGCAAGAGCAGGCTGCAGTCAAAGACAAACAGCTCCTGAGAGTGGCACTGAACAGCTGGAAACAGCCAGTAGCTTTAGCACAACTACTGACTGTGGCCATGTGTGCTGCTGGGGGAGGTCCAGAGCACCACAACTGAGAAAACTGAGATTGGATGATGAGGCAACTTCCATTTATGGGATCTTCAGGTGGGCCACGAGTTTCACTGCTGGGCTACAGACAGGCAGGCAGTCTCTTTCTTGTCTAGGCCATGTGCTGCCTGAGGTTGAAAAGACCAGTGGTACAGCTCTGGACAGTTACTTCAAGCAGCTAACTTTGGCTTTTTGCAATAGCCCTTGGCTACAGCAGGCTCATTCAGAGCACTAAAGTGACTGCCCAGGCTTCCCAGACAGTCAGAGGATAGAGGCAAACCCTGGAAGTTCAAACTGAAGTGTCTGCATGCTGAGCAGGGGGCTGACAGGACAGGTACATACAGACTGGGTCCCTCTGTCCATTATGGGATTGAGCTGCAGGAGCCAGAGGGTCTTACTGTCTAAGAAAAAAATGTGAAGCGGCTCCAGTGAAACATATCAGTCCTGATTTTTTCCACTTGCCCAGGCAGTGGATGGCTCAAACCCAGCTTCCTCTCCCTGTCACACTTATACCTGGCTGAAGGCACCAGGATAGGGGAACCCTATTCGGGAAGCTTATGTCCTGCCTGCACCCTAGAATATGAAGCAGAACAGGAGGTGAACGCAAAGGAGGCAAAGCAGCATGAAGGAGGGTTGACAGATATCTATCCCAGCATACCTTGCAGAGAGTGGATCCCTTGGGGAATAGGAGATCTAACCAAAATTTCTGATCTAGATCATACAGAGGGAAGACTTGCACTAAATGCTGCCACATTCAACTCAGTCCTTTAACTTCTGGGTGCTTAGGTGTAAAGAATTTTATTATTGAAAGCCTGATATTGTAAGTACATTCTGAGAACAGCTACTGGATGAGTTCTACAGGCAAGAAATAGTGAGTGTGGGGAAGGAAAGAGGGGAGGAAGAAAGGACTTGGGTGATTGGTGGCAGCACAGCTAATACTCGCGTTTTGGGCATCCATCCAAACAGTTACTCCGACACATGAACATGTTCATAAGGAGCTGCCACTGCCAGAGTGATGGCACATAGACACAGTAAGTTTATAGATCCCTGAGATATAAACCAGGCTTGCACCCAGGCTTGGTCAAGCTTGACCACCTAGTCACTACAGTCCAGGGATCTTCACTTCATGGTGTCCATGCTAGCATTTAAACCCATTTGGTGTGGGTTGGTGATAGAAGCTGAGTCTCAGCTATATGCAAAAATATTAAAGAAATGGGACAAGTTTATTGATGACTTTATTTTTTCCCCTAGGGAATAATGTAGTGTGATTAATGATCAATGAGTTCCAGAAAATTTAAGTGGCTAGCTGTATCTTTCTGAGGTATAGAAACTCTAAAAACAGCTTGATTCATCTGAGTACAAAAATAAGTTGCTATTTACCTCAAAATATAAATACAGTGGAGCTATCTCTCAGTTGTAATGTTTTTGGTAAGAAGAAAAGCCATATGAAATAATTCACTTCTTGCAACAGTAATGAAATATTCCCCAGGCCAGTAGGATAAGAAAGTGATGAGGAGCATGTGCTGGAGTGGTCCACGTTTTAAAACATTTAACCCACACTAATAAACCTACTGATTTTTAATAACTCCTGGAATACTGGGGAAATTCCAGAAGTTTGGGGAGCACTGGAGACAAGGAAGTTAATTCAGTACTAAAAATTGTCACTGTGAAGACCTGGGCAATTATAAGCAACTTAATAAGGACTGCTGATACTGATTGATTCTTACAATGTGATTGAAGGGTGGCAGCATAATTCATAGGTGATAAGGGCAGGAAGAACAATTAAGATGCTTGATGAGCTCCATTGCATAGGTAGAAAATTTTACCTAGGGATTCTGAGTTTCTGAAAATGTCAGCTGAATTTCTATAGCAATCAAGATAGCAAACACAACATTAGGAGTGACTGGAAGAGAAATAGAGACCAAATGAGAAAACAATATGCAGGCACTCCAGAGATTTACATGGCTCTTGAATACTATGTGATATAGTAAAACTGGAAAAGGGCAATAGGAACAACTGAAAGTATGAAAAGGCTTCTGTAAGAGAATAATTAGATAGACTAGGTCTCTTCAGCCTGGAGGTGACCGGGGCAAGAAGGTGAAGTGATGAGGGCCAAGAAGGTGAACAAGAAGCAAGGTTCTCCCAGACAAAAACCACAATGCACCAAATGAAACCAGTTTGGGACAAAACCACAATGCACCAAACGAAACCAGTTTGGGACAGGTTTGGAACAAACAGAAAGATGCTGATTCCTACAGTGTAGCCCAGCTATAGAACTACTGACCACAGGCTGTTTTGTATGCTAAAAGTCTGTGTGTGTTAAATTTCAACGAATAAGTTTATACACAAAAAATTCATCAAAAGCTGCTAAACATATGGCCCTGGGACTTTCTGAACCACTGATAGCTGGAAGCTGAGAAGCTGTGCCAGGAAAACCTAATTACACATTTGTCCTGTCCTTATTCTCTTCTTTAGGGATCTGTTATTGCCTAATGGGGATGAGCTAGACGGACCTATGGTCTCACTCAGCAAAACCTTTCTTATGTTCTATATTAAGCCCAAAATTTTCAGTGGAGCTAGTACAGTAGGACCTCCTGGCTTAGTCTGTGGAATGGGAATAAGTGGCCTTGGCACTCTGCTGCTGGAGAGGTGTGGCTTTCTGATGTGGCCTCTTTTCCCATCAATTTGTTTTTTTTGTGTGTGCTTATTTTTGAAATTCCTTGGAATTAAATGATGCTACATAACAGCTGGGTATTATTTATTTGTAAAGAGAGATCCAAGATTGATTTAAGGACCAAAAGTTTTGAAAAGCTCACCACACTGAGCTCTAAGCTTATTTTGGGAATAATAACACTTTACTTTTTTTTTAGTAAGCTCCTTATTTCTACCTACTGTTCAGTTTCTACTTTGCATCAGTGGATTGCCTTCTTTGTCTGCTACACTAAAAAGCCTACCCACATTGGCATTGTTCTACTAACGCAGACTGCATTGTTCTTTTTTTTCTATGGAAGAGGTGGATAAGCTTGGTTATGCTTTTACTGTGTACCTGTTTACCAGATTCTTTTTCATGTAGTTTTTCTTTAGACCACTGAAAATCCTTGTTTTCAGCCGAGTTAAAAAGCAGCTTAGCCTCATCAAAGAGTTCCTATTTGACAAGATCAATTTAATTCCTGTTAATCAATATGAAGTAAAAGTTACCTTGTTTTTTTAGGGTGAGACATTGATACAAGTACAGGCATAACCTCATGAGCCCTGTCAGTGCTAGATTCAGGAACAGACCTGTGTCCCAGGCTGGAGTGCTTGCTAGGAGTGAACTGTGCTGCCAGGAGGAGTGAACTCTTCAAGAAGGGATAAAAGAAAGATGCTGACAGCCATCTGTACTTCCTGAATTTTGAACAAGTGCTGGGCAGAGGACTGACAGACTCTCTGCTGCTCAAATATATTAGCTACAACTCTTGCTCTTGGGACATTCTCCAGACACCGCAAGGATGTAAAGATCAAGATGTGCTCTCTTTGGCATGGATTTGAAAGCTGCTCTGGAGCAGATGCCTCATTCATATGGATTCTGTTATCCTGCCAGCCCTGAAACACATGTGCTTTCCTGTAGCTTAAGAAGGTTAGCAACTCTTGCTGTGAGTCAGTAGACCTCTGTTACCTGCTCATAACTGCTTATTCCCAGCCAGAGGGTACGTGGCATGTGTCAGTTCTCACTGGTGCCCTGCCCTTCTTGCGCAGTAGCAGGTGTCTCGAGGAGGTATCAGCTCCGGACATCAGGCCGGTTTTTGTGCTGTTGTCTCCAGTGTAGACAATACCAAAGCTTGAGGGCACTGCACATTTCCCCATGCCCCACAGGAGTGGTGTGATGCGCACGAGAACTCTTGTGCAGCTCCTGCTCCCCAGCCTCAGACCAACTGTGGGAGTGCAGTGCTGGACACAACCTCTCTAAGTGAGGGGACCCAGGAGGAAAACACTAGGGGCCTTTTGAATTTTTTGCTTGTTTTTATCAGGCTATGTGGGATATGTTGCCACTGCATTGGCCATCTATTGCTTTGTCCCTCAAGGATTCTCTGGGGAAGCAGGAGCCTCTCAATACCACAGGGGAAGGCCCCAATATATAGTACGTGGCCAACTTCTGTTGCTCTTGTTGGGAGCCATGTGAAGGGAAGGAAGAGGGAATTACTGTTGGAAGGTGAGGGATGGCAGGGACATTTCTCAGCGAAACTGTCTTTGTTATGGAGGGGCTGACAGTGTGTCCCTGATAGATGATTCTGGATAGCGAAATCTTGCCCCATATTATACGATTTTGATCACAGACATAAACGTACTTAGTATAAAACAGAAGGTCAGGAAGGTTTAAGACATGGTATATGAGAAAACATTTTCCAGATTTCAGCTTCCTCCAAGGTAATATGCAAGTGTAATTAAAACAGAACCTGGAAATATAGAGCACAGTACCCTATTGAAAGTGTGTTGTATGAGCTGAACTCCCTTCATTGATAGTTTTCCAAAACACACAGCTGCAATAATCTTTATCCAGGAGAAGGGAATAAATTAAGTCTGAACACCTCTGCATATAGTACAGTACAGTGTAAAGCACTGCACCCCGCATAACCTCTTAGTGGTAATGGAAAGCTGAAGGAGGCGCAAGTGGAAAACCTCTCTGACCAGCAAACATTTTCTTCTTCGGAAAGCACATAGATGGGAAAAAAAGCTCATGAAGTAGAGGCTGCTTAAGCACTGGGATGTCTTGTTTCTGAAGCTGTCTGCTCAAGTCGTTGAGACTCCGCAATGGCAGCGTGCCAAAGCACACTCCAGCTTGACAGGTGGGGAGGGAAATGTCCTGGGCTTGCCCCAGCAAACAGTGAGAACTGATGGCAAGCTAAAGCGAACAAATAGGAGTTTATCATATTTCACAGTAGCAGCAGCCACTAGGATATATAAGCTTGGAAAAAGTAATCAGGTCCTACTTCTACTTCCCCTGAAGAGTTCAGTCATGGAGTTCAGGTTTTGCTTGCTAGGCTTCACCAAACTCACTGAAGTGCAGCAGTGAGGAGCCTGTTTTGCTTCACGTCTGCTTTGTCTCCTGCTGCAGGAGAGAGGTAACTCCCTTCTGGAGACCAGAGCAGGGACCACTGTGCACCCCTAGCCAAGGAATTCCAGATCAGGGGAATTTGTTCTCACACTTGCCAAACTTTGCAAGTACTGTAGTGCATTGTAAGGATTGAACTTCAATTGAAAAATTCGATTTTTTTGTATTTTTATTTTTTAAATAGCATTCAGCCTGGGAAGTAGCCTTAACAAACGTACTCACAGACATCCCAAACTGCGCATTCAGTATTATGGAGAGCACTAAGCTTCTTTAAGTTGTTTATGACATAATTAGCTTCCATTAAAAGCCCTTCTTCAGCTTGTAATTTTTGCCCTAACAGTGGACTCAGTCTGAAAATGTCCAGATTTATGCAGGATGCAAAGGATAAAGATTTTGCAAAAAATGAAGAAAGTATAACAAATTCTTTATAAATTACCAGCTCAGCCTTAGAAATGCCATTTTCCTTCAGCCCAGAGCCTGAGCTAGAAGTCCATCAGAACTTGGGTTTCCCCATACAGTGTCAGATGGCCCCTCACTGCATTTCTGGAAGTGGGAGTTCTGGGAAGAGCTGTGCAGAGACATCCAGGTAAGCTCTGGAAGAAGTCAGGCTGCATCTAGCAGGGCTCCAAGGGCCTGTTATCTCTGATCTATGCTCAAAGTCCTAAAAGGGTGCATTAGACAGGACATAGTGCCACACCTGCATTGGCTCCATTGGTACATACAAGGCCCTTTCAGAACCTGGAGCACCGGAAAAGTATGCTGCAAAGACACTCAAATAGCTGCAGGGGCCAGCTGGCAGTCTTGCAGTATTGGCACTGAACCAGAGTTAATAAGGTCTGCTGGACCTGAACTGAGTTTTGGGTTTCTCTTTATCATGATCTCCAGAGTGCCCTGGAATACCCATACAGACTATTTTCCCTCTTGTTATCTGGAGTACCCCAGCCTCTCTTATCTTAGGTAAAATGGAGAGATCCCATTTTCCCACATGATCATGAGATTTCCTTTGGCTTTTATTCTCTGGAAGCAGGAGCAGAGGGTTAAGAAAGAATATGAAGTTAATTTTAAATTTTGCACCTAGGAGGGAACCCTAGACTGTGCAGAAAAAAGACTGATATTGAGATCTGTACTTTTGCTCCAGTCTAAAGTATATGTTTTTAAGAAAGAGGGAGCTCTCCCCAGCAGATGCTGGGCTAACAGTTGCCTCTTTAGGTTGATTTTGATTCCTCAGGTAACTGAGAAGAGAAAAATACAAGAAGTTGTCACAGCACTGCAAATATTTAGACTATTTCAAAAAGGTTAATTAATCTGTACAGATACTTTTTAAAGATAAAAACATACATGTCTATATAAAAATGATAAGTCTGATTTTCAGTGTGAAAAGGAACATCCTAGAACACCCAAACATTTTAAAAGTAATAAATCATCTAGGCATCACAGCTGGCCTGGAATATTTTGACAAAATGCTTTTTCAAGCAAAAATTATAGCTTCTCAAAACTGAAGTTTTGGGGGAAGGTAAATACCCGGTGTTTAGGGTGGCATTCCGAGTCCAGCATGATATTACTGCGCAAAATACAGAGCCCTTGTCCCACTCTCCCAATACAGAACAGCCCGTACACTAGGGCAGAGTACTTCTGTGCAATACTAACACTCTGTCTTCAGGCTTTGCCCTGTCTGGTTAAGATCAAAGAATTTTAATTTGAATCTTTCGCATCAAAGGTGACCATTGCAATTATCATGCTGGAGGCCTCCACCTCTCTCCCAGTCTTTCTTGTGGCACATTCTTTATATCCCTAATTAGCAGTTCACCAAGTCAGAAAGTCAGTTCCTGTCCTGATAAATATTCAGTTATCAGTTGGCCAAGTCTCACAGTTGATAATACTCTACCCTGCTTGCCTTACAGCTCTTCTTGCCTTACATATTCTGCAAATATACTGCCTGCAAATAAATGTAGCTGTGGTCCCAACAAACAATGAAATTCATAAGTCACCCGAAACTGTATCAAAACAGCTGCAAGAATAAGCTCAATTCCTATGCTGGCTTACTTGGGCTAAACTGGATCAAAATTGTTTAAAAGAAGTGCTGGCCATAACTTGGATCTGTCAGTTGTTTTAAAGGGCTCAGTTTTGTCAATCCACTCCACTTTGGTGTAGTATCTGAACACTAAACAACTTCCTGTGTGCTTTTACCCCAAGCCTTTTATTGCCAGTGCCCTCCTGCCTCTGTACACCAGAATCACAACCCCTGATTGTCTGAATTCTTTATCAAAAGGAGATCCTTATTCTGTCTTCACATACCTGGGCAACAGGTGAATGTGGAATTTTTCTTCCCTGAGTTTTTTCAAGCCCGGTTGTCACTGTTCATACTCATTCTTTATGTTTGGATGCTTACCAAACTGAGGCTTTAACGGGCTAGAACTACGCCACCCTTCTTACACTGCACATTAGTTGACGTGTCAAGACGAAGCCTTGCCAGTCACCTCAACAACCTTGACCTAGAACAAATGTGCTCTAGAAAACCTGATGCTTCTGCAGAGCCAATGTTAACTCAAACCAGAACCCAAAGTAGGCATCAGTTAGTCCAGCTGTGGTTCAGAGCCTAGGGCCACAGGTTTGTAAATTGCTCTCATCCACCTTTCAGGTTGCTCTGTAGTTCTTCTTATGTTGTTTTTCTCATTTCCTGATCGGCCAAGCTAGTGTCTCCAATCTGTGTGCACAGAATGACATGGGGTGTGTGGGTGTGTGGGTGTGTGTGCATGCACCCACGCAAGCTGAGAGAATTCAGGATGTGAAGAAGTGGTTGCATTGAAGGAAAGCCATAAAAATAGACAATGGGACAAGACATACACACAGTAAATATTTATTATTTTCAAATAAAAAGCTTGCAGCATAAATTTCCACACTCTATATATGTGAAATCTCTAAGGGTCTGCACCTCCACTGGGAATTTTTCAGGAACCCAAAGTTTGAATCCCATAACCCACTGAGGTGGGGCTCGCACTACCTGGGCTTAATCACAGTTCACCTGCTTTCTGCAGGGCACCAGAAAGGGAAACTGAAAATATATAGTTTATGAGTGGCTCACACAAGGATCTTAAAGCAGTTATGAGAATGTGCCCTCATACCAAAGTCTAATGCAAGGCTCTTTCCTCAGTATCCTGGCCTCTCAAAATAGACTCCTGGGGGAGGTTTGTTCCCTGTGCTTGCTGGCTTGGGGACAGGGCTTCAAGGTCATTGCTACTGCTTCTCCCCTTAACCCCTTTTTATTACCTGCAAGAAGATCACTACTGTTACATTCAGCATCACTATTGCTACTGCTGCTGCTACCAGCAGCAGTCTGGATGGCAGTTTGACACAGTTTGACAACAAAGCTAAGCCGGCCCAATAGCTGACAGCTGCTAAAATAGTCAGTCTGGTCTCATGTTCTCCCACCCCCTGCCATGCTACACATTCCTGGCATTCCTCTGATCCTGAGGAGCACTGGTTTAGGTAGCTAAGCTCACAGAAAATTAATCCTACTAAAAACAACAAAAAAGACAATTTTCTGCTGGTCTAGCTCCTTGAACCAGCTCACCGGCTCAGCATTCATTAGATGAATGCTAGTGCTAGCACAGGACCTCTCCTTTCAGCAATTAGTGATTTTATGTGCTTAGTTGTATTGTCAAACCATATCCTTTCTTACTTCATCTACCAGTCCCATCTAAGCAGAAATAAAGGAGCAAAGCAAGGCCTCTCCAATCTCCTTACCAAGATCTGTGGATTATCACTGCAACCATTTGTATCGCACCAATCACCTGAGTAAAGAAGCAACCATTCCTGCAGTCACCAGACTTTTCCCACCACCAGTTTCCCAAGGAGAGGACATTCTTAGTAGACACACTGCAGAGCCATCTTTCCATTCTGCTTTTACTAGCTTTCTGCACACCCTGCTTCTCTATCACACAGCAGTCCAATACCCCTTCTTGGTCGTACTTAAAAAATGACAAATATCAACCATTTGCAGCATTCTGCAATTTGTCACACTCTTCCTTCTATACTTCTGCTGTGGTCCAAACTCAGATCCTGTGCTCATCCCTGACCCCCCGCACTGGTGTCTGATTTGCATCCTGTATCATTCTTGAGTGTACACATCCATCCAGCCCCACCACCGCTGTTCCTCAACCAGGAGAGAAGTTTCTCTCCCCCCTTCTGTTCCACTTCTCCTTCAATTAAACTCCTCTAAAATGCTTTTCCTCAGCCCATGTTTTGTGGCCTCTTATCTCCTCCCTCTAATAACTGCTCCCTCCAGCTGCTTGTAATGGCAAACTGCTCCCTGGCCTTTAAGTAGAAAGGTGACACGGTTCATGCTGAAACACAAGGCCCCTTCAATATGATCATCTTCTTCCTTTGGGGTTCTTCTTTCCTGTTCAGTCACCTAGCTGTGAGCACTCCTATCACCGTCGTTAATGGCCTTAGATGAAAAAAACACCAGCAGTTAGAAGGGAACTTTGCTGCCCTGCCTCTGGGACCTCCTGCTGTCACTGTTTAAATAAAAATGCTTGCCCAGCAACAAAAAAAGAGGAAGACTCATGACTAAGGCAAGACACATGCAGTCATGGAGCTGCCCACTGAGCAGAGCTGAATGGTAAGAACTTGAGCAGGACCATAAAGATTGTGTAAAAAAAGGGGAGTGAGTTGCCAGTGCTCTGAGGAAATTCCTTTAGAGTTGAATTTGAAACTCATATCATATGGACTGACACGGGAAAGGCTTAGCTGTTACACTGAGAATGAAATAACAGAGTTAGGCAGAGGAGTCTTACTTAAGACATTCATTTTCTGCCCCTGAAACATGCTGAAATCCCGCTGTGCACCATTAGGTAAGACACCAGGAACTGGTACAGTCAGTGCAATTAACAGACAGAGCTTCCAAGTTAGACGGGGAGAATGAACACCCACTAAGGTATATTGGCTACTGCACAACACTGTGGGACTCCTCTGCTACTGACAGAGTCTTTGCTCTGGAGTTATACAGAGTAGTGTAGGGATTCTTGAGCTTAATCACTTCCAATGACTCTAGCTCATTAACAGCAATGAGGAGGCCTCAGAAACATGTATGCATTCTCCCCTATTGCTCTCTCACAAGCGAAAAAAAACCCTGCTGTTAAAAGCAGTATTTAATATTGCTTGGAGCCTAATACATGCAGGACAGTTAAGCAAATAGAAAGAAACAGAGCTAGCTTTAACTCTCCTCCCTAGACTAGCCATTGGCACAGGAACCAAATGAAATGTAGCACATCCCTGACAGAGATCTTCAGTTCCCTGTGTTTAACATCCAACGCAATTTTAGAACAACTTGTTCACTAAATGCATTGTCAGATACAGTTCAAGTTATTTTGGGAGAGAGCTGCAGTGAGTCAGAACATCTCAAAAACCCCTGACTGCACATACAGGAATCTGGGATGACTGTAAAGAAGGAAGTCCAAGTAGGTGATTCCATTGGCCCCATGAGATCTGACATTTAAGAACATATGAAAGAATTCTAAGGACTACTGTGGAGTTTCAGGGCCATTAAAGTAGCTGCTACTGCCCTCTTGAGAAGCTGACATCCCAATAAATATGCTGGGAAAGAGGGGAGTAGAATATTATAGTTCCCCAAGCCCTTTAAGACAGCACTGCTGCTGAAAAGAGTAGCCTCACTCTTGCAAGCTGCTCTTGCCCACATCTGCACCAGCCTCCCTCTTACCAGCACTAACATTTGTGAGGTGATGTGGATGCGATCCAGACTAAAACTAACCTGGCAAAACAGACCAGCTCATTTTGACCTCTGTCAGGTTGCTGGTCTGATCCACTCTGCAGCCTCATGAAAGCTGGTGCCAGCAGAAGGAATGGGTGGGGAACACGTGGTGGGGGCAGGCAGGGCCATGCCTGGCCGCAAGGTCCTGGCTCCAGGGCCTATGGGACACTCGTGTGAGGAGCTCTACCCTGTTCTCTTGCTACTGCCACCATGAACTCTCCGTGCTGACACCCGTGCGAGGGTCTCAAGGAAACTGCCTTCTGCTTGGGGCTGCCCAAACAGCCAGCCCACACAAGCCTGAGGAAAGCTCGCTGCTGTCATGACCAGCTTCCCTCACCAAGTGGCAGAGCTCAGCCCTTACGGGCCAAGCTTTCTAGGAGAGAGAACTTACAAGGGGCAATGACAGATTTGTCACCTTTCCCCCTTCCAAACCAAACCCGAACACACTCGCACGCCCAGCCTCGGCTAGCATTCCCCCCCCCGTCTCCCAACACCCCCCTCCCGGCTCGTTCCACGCAGCGGCGGCGCTGAGGCGACGCCAGAGCGCGCGGGCAGCCACCCCCGCCAGCCGCCGCCGCGCGCTGGCTTCCCCCTGTCCCGGCCAACGGCCGCCGCGCGCGCGCCCCTCGCTCTCCGCCAACCGCCGCCGCGCGCGCGCGCGCGCGCTCCCCGCCCCTCTAGCTAACGGCCGCCGCGCGCGGCTCCCACAGCGCGCGTGCGCGGCGCGGGGGGCGGAAGAGGCCGACCCCGGCCCGCCGCCCCGCCGGAAGCGGCGCCCAGCATCCATGGCGGCGCTGGGGAGAGCCGTGGTGAGTGACGGCGGCCGGGGTCGCCTTCCCCGCCCTCGTAGTGCGTGGCGGCTCCTTCCGCGTGGCGGGGCGGGGCGGCGCAGGCATGGCGGGGGGCGGCGCTGCCGAGGGGACGGGCGACGTGTGAGGCCGAGCGCGTCGCCGTGGGGTGGTTCCGGTGTCGCCCCTGCGGCGCCGGTCACGCATGTCTCGCAGTCCCGTGGGCTCCTGCGGGCCGCCCTGCGCACTCCCTGCCTCCAGCGTGGCCTTGCCCTAGGCAACGTGTTTAAGAAGAAACCGTTAAACGATGTTTGAAAAGGAGTTGTCATTTTCTAAATGATAATTAGTTTGACTTTCGGCGTTGCTGTGGGAGGTTTTTGCACCCACCTGCTTATTCCTGTCCTCAGGGTGCAGCACTCAAATGGTTGGGCCATTCCCCGGCGTGCTGGGTGGACGTCTCTCGTGAAGGCGGGGGGAAAGGCTTGAACTTTTCCTTCAGAGGTTGTACTTACATAACAATTATGCAAGACTTTACTGCTCCTGGTTGGGGCTTTATGTTTGAGAAAACTTCCCTGGTACTTCTATCGCTTTGGAAATGGTGCGTATGCCCCTGTGGGAGGGAGGTTATCTCTCCTTGAGGTTCCTTTCTCACTTTTGAGGTACTTGATAGCAAAGGTCGTATAAAGACTCCAACTTCTGTGTTAAGTGGAACAGATTGGGTTCCTATGAAGGACTGAGAGTGTAATACTTATCACTCAGCTTTTTTGTTCTTTCTCATGCACTTTCTAATGCTCTTGTAGCAATTGCTCATCTTTTTTGTGTGTATGAGCTTTGAAAGACTTTGGAGCAGGATACCACGTTTCAGTAGAAACTGGAAGAGTGAAGTCTGACAGGGTTCTGAGATTCTGTCACAAAAAAAATACTAGAATGCCAACTATGCTAGGTGGGGAAATATTTGTGAGAAAAATAGAAGACCTTTAGTCAAAGGGCTGTATCCACTTACAAAATTAATCCCCTGTTTTTTTGGAACTGGTGTTGTCTCAAGGTGTGGTTTTATCAGCATGTTGAGTCCTATCTGAGCACTTGCTGCAACTGAAATGAGGAGTTCCTGCTTTGTCCTCCCGTTCCTACTCTTCCTGCTCACCTGTCTGTACTGTTGCCTACATTTGCCTGCTCCAGTATTTTTTTTTTTTGATCATTATGTGCTAAATGGCAAAACAGAACCCTAACAAGATTAAAATAAGGTTAGTTTCCCTCTGCTTTAATGAGTTAAAGAGTTTACAAAATATTGGGGCAATCAGCAGCAAAAGAGGAGGGAGAAGACAAGCAGTAGAGGAGCAGGGAGAGTGGTAGAGAGGTAGTGAGTCACCAGATGGGTTCATCTGTCCATGGAACTGTTCCCTGGGGTATGGTTTGCAATTAAAACCTGCTTGCAAAAGGTGAAGGACTTGCCTCCTAGGCTTCCCCTGTCCCAGTGCAACTCCTCTTCTCCTGGCTGCCTCTGGCATTCATTATACAGCAAAGCAAGCTGATTCAATATGTCATCCTGGCCAGAAAAATCCCTTTTTTGGAGGAGGGAAGACTTAGTTTTCTGCCACTTTTGTGAGCTGGCATGCCTTACTTTGCAGTTAGGGAAGCACCTGAGCTGGAATAACTGGTGGGACTATGCAGTTGGGAGGCAGGGGACTTCTGACAGCAGCAAAGTGTTTCAGCTCAAGCTTTATAATATCGTAACATTGCTGAGCCCTGGCATTTCCCGACATCTGCTTTTGCATAAGGATTCTATAGTTGCCTAATCACATGGAAATGAGTCTTCAAACTTTCAGCAATTCCTCTTTGCAGTAGAAATAGGAAACTTTTTTTCTTCTTCTAATCCTAAAGCCTCTTCTGTTGCTCCCAGTGTGTGATATAGTCTTGATTGTTGTCCAGACATTTCAGCTCTACAAGTTAATGGTTCCATTATAGTAAAGGTGTTGTTTCCCTAAGTAGTAGAAGAGATCACAACACGCAGTTTTTCTGCTACCTAAGTTTTTTTGAATAGTTGCCAGGAGGATTTAGAAGACTGTAGTTATTTTCTTTCATCTGTAGCTTGACAGGGCAGCTGCAGGAGTTGCTTAACTTGCCTGCAGATTGTTGCTGGATAATTGCATTCGGTTAATGCTCGGTACATTTTCTTTTAGCCATATTTTAAATGCAGAAGTCTAACATTTTTAATTTAAATATGGAAGGTTACATTCCACAAAAGGTGGCACTGGCTTATTGAAGATTCCTTCACTCAGCATGTTCCCTTTCTGTTGCTCTGCCACTTTCTGCTGTTGCCTTTTTCTCTCTTACTTGTTTATTTATCACATTTCTATTCTTAACTGTGCATGTGTCTGTTTTGTGTTTTCTCATGTCTCTGTCCAGTTTGGCTTTGTTCTGTTAGTACTTATTAACAGCTATAAAACCCAGTATATTTAAGCTCTAAGACATTGCAATCTAGACATGTTTTCCTTCTTACTACAAAGAATGAGCATCAAAAATCCTATCATATAACTTAGTCTTTTAGTCTTTCTCTATAAAAACTGCTGAATTTTCTTTCTGACTTTTATTACTTGTTAAACTGTTTATGTCAGAGCACTGGATTACCTTGAGAATTCCTTTTGTGGTACTCAGCTGTATTGTTTTGTCAAATATTAATTTTTTTATGTATTAGTCGTACATGGCAATTGGATAAATGGCAATATTGCTTGTAAGAGAGCTTTCTTCTCAATTTTTTTATTTTCTTTGTGCTGTTTTTTCAAACCTTCATGCAAAATTATAGGGCACTTTTAATTGAATCCCATTTCTCTTGTCCTATTCCTATTGCTTTGTGTCTGAAAGCAGTAGTAAGGATTTTATACATCTCAATTTGTCGCTGCTTAGCAAGCAAAGGAGAACTGTTAGAAGTTTATCAGTTTCGTAATTGTACTTGCTAGGTACTGATGTTATGGAGAAGGAGCAGAAACTAAATAATCTTCCATAGTTACAGTAAAGGGGGAAAGGCGTCATAGTAGTGAACATTAATCATGTTTGTTACGGTAGTGCTTCTCTCCCCCCTCCATTTTTTAAAAGCCCAGATCAGTTCACTTCATGGATGAAAAGTGCAGCTCTATCAAGGGTTAAATATGGACAGTCTGAGGAGGCATTACACTGCACCTGAGGGATAGCAATGAGTGTGCAGGTAGAGAGAATTGTGTGGGGAACAGGGACTCAAGTTAGTTTTGCTTCTGTTCCTCCTAGTCTTTGGGCAGATCTGCTAGTCTGATAGTTCCTGGGAATATCTGGTGTTCTGTGTATTGAGGCTTCATTGGGTGCTACAGGTATCCATGTAGTGTTCCCTCGGGTTTAGCAAAAGTTTGTTGAACTAGAGTTATTTACTGCTTTCAAATTGGAGAACTGGCATTTTTTACAAGAACCACAGAATTGCTGAAGTTGTAAGGGACATCTTGAGATGGTCTTGTCCAAGCCTCCCCCCACCCCCTTAAAGCAGGGTCAGGTAGAGCAGGTTGCTGTGGGCTTTGTCTAGTCAGGTTTTGAATATCTCCAAGGATGGAGTAACCTGTTACAGTGTTTGATCACCCTTAGAATTAAGTTTTATTCTGACGTTTAAACAGAATTTCTTGTATTTCAATTTGTGACCATTTCCTCTTGTCCTTTCGCTGGGCATCACTGGGAAGAGTCTGGCTCTGTCTTCTTTACTGCTCTCCCTGCCCACCCAGTCAGCTATTTACACACTTTGATAAGGTCTCCCTTAAGCCTTCTCTTCTCCAGGCTAAACAATCCCTGCCTCTCCTCATATGTCAGATGTTCCAATTCCTTAATCATCTTCATGGCCCGTTAAAAGATGAAGCTATTTTTATGAGAAAAGTATTATCCACTCTAATAATCTCTACATTTTTCCCATTATTAATGTAGGGCATGTATGAAGAAGGCAAATGTAGTACCTACTTGAATATTACAAGTCAATGAAAGCATGGATGAAAAAAACCTGTCTCTCTCCCTTATTTTCTGTAATTCTCATTAATGAGAGAAAATGGTCATTTTTACTGAAACTTGTTGGGAACATGTATGCTTTTGGAATATTAAAATTACTTGTTATGCCCCAGTTAGGTAAGACAGAAAGATAAATAAAAGCTGAGAGTGGAATAATATTCCTGTTTATATATTTGTTGTTGACTGTGTGATAGGAACGAGATACCTAGCAAAACCTGGCAAGGGAATTCCGTGAGGGTTTCTTACAGATCACTCGGTCAATTGAATAATGCTTCCTAAGCATCTTAACTTATTCTACAGATATAAAAATTGTGGTGTGGTTTTATGATGTGAACATCCCACTATTTCCCTTGATTATTCTGTTTCTGCCTTCAAATGCTGATTGCATGCTTTTCTCGAAGGCAGGCTTTTTTTTTTAATCAAAACTTTTGCTTTTGTTAAATACAAGTTTGGAGTTTAATCTGAACATTGTTGTGTGAATGAATAAAATCTGTGGAAGCCGGAGGACTAAACTGTTTCTGAGTTATTTGGATGCTCCTCTTCATCGCTAGTCTCTCTGTTCTAGAGCTGCCAGTCTGGAGTAACTCAATGGATAGCAGCATGCAGTGGATTATTACAAACCACCGTGGTCCAAGGCCAACGTAGAAGGATGCTCTATGGTATTTTCCAGGTAAGATGTCAGAGTATGTTAAAGTGTGTAAAAACTGGGATGTCCTTAAATCTGTAAGAAAAAGTCACAGTTTTTAAGTAGAGTGTTTTCCAAAAGTTTTACTTCACCATCTATCTGTTGATGAAATACCAAGATTTTAAGAAGGGCATGTAAGCTCCAAATTTTCTTGGTTCACCTGTATTGAAAAAACAAACAAAACTGCTTACCAGTGCTGCAAATCCCGAAAGAGGCATCTTGAAGTGCTGAAGATAGTGTTTTCTCTAAATTAAGTAGCAGGAAATGGTTTTAGGATGTTCTGTGGGACATGGCGAAGCAATTTAGAAGCCTTCCACTGCTGAAAGGAGGAGCTCCCACTCTTCCTCCTGTCTGTTCCTGCCCTTACCTTATGCTGGCTCTGGTGTTTGTCAGATCCCTTCGTGAGGTAGTTTAACTCATTGAAATATCAGAAAACTCTCTAGAAAGGAAGTGAACATTTTCTGTCTTTTTACCAAGGGGAGTAGTAAGGAGCAAGACATCCTTCTTCTGGTGTCAGCTCTTTAACTCATAGTTGTTTTCATTCCAGCTACGTCATTTTTTTAATGGATAAGAGTGTGAGTTGTCTTTAGTAGATAAAATGACAGAAGTCCTAATTTAAGTGTCATTTTTCCAAAGAAGCTGTTACAAGCTATTTATTCATGATTGCTCTTAATAGCCAGCATTTTATAGAGCATGTCTCCGCTGTACAGTAGCCTTGGAGTTTCTAGTACTGAGATTGTATGTCTGCCTGGCACAGCACAAGATTGAATAGTGATATTATTTCCATTTGAAAGCACTGCTTTACAGTGTTAATTCTGTTTTATATTAATATGCATTGTATCAGCCTGTGCCTGTCCATAGTAAATTATCAGAAGATCGTGTAATAGCAGTTAATAAGGAGATGAAAAAATGCTCATAAAATGGCAATACGTGCAAACTATCTGAACAGAATTAGGGTGGTTGGTGTTTCCTTGTTGCATAAAATGAAATCAGAACAGATTGTTCAATTTCTTTTCTGTTCTCCTGTATATCACAGCTAGTAGAGTCAGCTATGACACACACAGTTAGAAACTCTTACTTCTAAGCTCTTTGGCTTTGATGTCTTTCCTCAAATTAGTCCTTTCAGTGCTAGAGAAATTAACTGTAGCTAAACAATTAAAGCCCCAGTCCATATCAAGTAGCATACGGTGTTGGGAATGCTGAAGAAAATGAGCATGTGTGAAGTTCATTGATAAAGTTAGACTTACTCCGAGCCACCATTTCTGGATTCAGCAAAATCCTGGGAATGAGTGGGCCAAATGAAACAGCATATTTACCTTGCCCATGCCTGAATTTAGTGATAAATAAGTTACTGCTACTCTGGACATGGTGAAAAGGTATGA
Organism: Dromaius novaehollandiae; assembly: GCF_036370855.1. NCBI lineage: Eukaryota > Metazoa > Chordata > Aves > Casuariiformes > Dromaiidae > Dromaius > Dromaius novaehollandiae. The sequence goes on along the minus strand of NC_088113.1, from coordinate 4,466,482 downwards.
CAGGTGTTCTATTCAGTGTGCCACTTCTTACCTGCGATCCCACTCTACCTGATACTTTATCATACAGTAGCTCTGTTATACAAATCATGTGTCACGCAGAGGTTACAGAGATACATACCTGTTCCCCTGTAACTTGTTTTGCTCAAGTCCTGTCCATAAGGACAATTGGGTGGGCTATAAGGTTGCTCGTAAACTTTGCTTCCCTGCAAGGCCAGGGAAGAAAAATTATTTAGTAAGAGACAAAAAACGTAAGTGGGATTAATTTCTCAGAAAATCCAAGTAGCATAGCCTGTGGTTTTTGAGAGTGGAGTGGTCTGCCAGTCCCTTCCATCTGTACGCCTACAGAGCACTAGAAAATATGTTGTATGGAGCATTAAGCATGACAACCTGTTTATTTGTAACAGTTGTGGTAATAAATTTGTGCTTTATGTGATACAAAGTTCTGCAGGTTTAGAATGAACTATAATTGGCTTGGAAGCAAATTAAGGGTAATTGGTGTAAGGTTAAGTGTTCACTACCAAACAGTCTCTTCACTTTTTTCTTTTCTTTTTCTTTTATAATTTTTATTAGAGACGCAAGACTGGCCGATTCCGACTGTCTAGTGTCTGTGGTGGATTGACTCAAGTCCATGGAGCCGTTACACAGCAAAATAGGTCATTTTACAATACAAATAAGGTTAGAAGAATTTGTTTTTATTATTGGAGGGCACACCGTGCTAGGGATTATATAGGTACAGGTAACATAAAATGTTTTTCAAAATGTTTAGGAGGTGATTCAACTTTTGTATAAAATGTTTTAGTATAGCATTAACAATAGGTCCGATAATTTGAGATGTGCTGTGTTCCTTTCCAGAAAATGAAGTGCTACCGTAGGAAAGTCTGGTCACAATTGGGTTATTTGCAGGGAGGTTCCCATGACAAGCCCAGTTAGGAAAGAATTAAGTTAAGGAGAGTAGTAATAAGAGGGGGGCAGATGGTCCTTTCTTACCTTTGAAGAAGGAAGCACAGGAGTTTTCCCTATATATTAGAAGTGACAAGGTGACAACAGTTTTGCTATCTGCTAAAGCCTTAAAATTGTCATGCAGTGTATTAATAATGACTAATTCTAGTGTGCAGCTAATATTGAAAGTCTATTCATCAATAGTATTTTATTTGTGTTCTATCCATCTTGCATCTATTGTTGTCTTTTGCCTTGGAATAGAAGTCTTCTGGAGTATAAACCATCTCTGTAAGATTTGCTTAGTACTTAATCTAAGGGCATCAGCATCTCTCAAATAATAAATATTATGATCCTGCTCTAGTGATCTCAATGCAAAGGTAATCACAGAATGGTTGAGGTTGGAAGGGACCTCTGAAGATCATCTAGTCCAATGCCCCTGATCAAGCAGGGTCTCCTAGAGCACGTTGCACAGGTCGCATCCAGACAGCTTCTGAATATCTCCAAGGAAGGAGACTCCACAACCTCTCTGGGCAACCTCTTCCAGAGCTCTGTCACCCTCACAGCAAAGAAGTTTTTCCTTGTATTCAGACAGAACTTCCTGTCTTTCAGTTTGTGCCTGTTGCCTCTCGTCCTGTCACTGGGCACCACTAAAATAGTCTGGCCCCATCCTCTTTATACCCTCCCTTCAGATACTCATACACATCGATAAGATCCCCTCTCAGCCTTCTCTTCTCCAGGCTGAAGAGTCCCAGCTCTCTCAGCCTTTCCTCATAAGAGACATGCTTCAGTCCCCTGATCATCTTCGTAGCCCTATGCTGGACTCGCTCCAGTAGCTCCGTATCTCTCTTCTGTTGGGGAGCCCAGACCTGGACACAGTACTCTGGGTGTGGCCTCAGCAGGGCTGAGTAGAGGGGGAAGATAACCTCCCTCAACCTGCTGGCAACGCTCTGCCTAATGCACCCCAGGATACCATTGGCCTTCTTGGCCACAAGGGCTCATTGCACGCTCATGGTCAACTTGCTGTCCACCAGGACTCTCAGGTCCTTCTCCACAGAGCTGCTTTTCAGCAGGCCAACCCCCTAGCTGTCCTGGTGCATGGGGTTATTCCTCCCCAGCTGCAGGACCCTGCACTTGCCTTCGCTGAACTTGATGAGGTTCCCCTCTGCCCATCTCTCCAGGCGGTTGAGGTCCCTCTGAATGGCAGCACAGCCCTCTGGGGTATCAGCCACTCCTCCCAGTTTGGTATTGTCAGCAAACTTGCTGAGGGTGCGCTCTGTAATGGCAAAATGCAAGAGAAATGGGAAGACAGAGGGAAGATGAGGGACTGATAAGTAAAATATACATAAAAGAAAAAATCTGAGTTTGCTCTCTGACTAATGGCATATTTTGTTGTTGTAGTGTTAGAGGTAAATATTAAGCAGTTGGAATTTGAATTGTGTATTTTGACTTAGAAAGGCAAAATGAAAGAAAACAAGGAGATGCACGTGGAAGGAAAGAGCCACTGGCTGCTATTTAATTCTGAACTAGAATTTTCCTTAGTCAGTTTTGAAGTGTTTTTCACTTGACAAGGTAACTGAGCATTTTGCAGACAAAGAAATTGAAGCATGCAAAATGGCTTGCGTAAGTTACACCACGGCCTAGCAGCCGAGCTAAGAACAGAATCCAAACTAGACCCAGTGTATACCCTAATGCTGCTTCTCTCGTACCTGCCCAAATGTCATTTGGAGAGCAGATCTTGGAGAGCAGTGGATGATAAGATAGTGGATTTAACAAGCCAAGAGCAGCATGGAGATCTTCAAGGCGGAGATGAGAAGCTTGTGTTTGATGTAGTGGAAAAGGACTAGTGGAGGAGTACAAAGGTAGAATGATGAGTGAGGAAACTTCCTGGTTAAAATGGCCTTGATGTAAGAAACCATGCAGGATTTATGAACAGAGAGAAAGCAGTTTACAGCAGGGGAGATAAGGTTTGAGATAAGTATATGGTCTACAACCTTAATATTTTGAATGGAGAAAAACGTGCTCATTTTTGAAATATGAACTCCCACTTTTGGTGGGAAAGCGAGTTAGAATTAATGGGGAGCTCCAACTATCTTATTCTTGTATTTGGTGTTAAGATTAAGGGGACTGACTGCTTTGAGCACTGGGTTTCAGGTGTTGTGCAGGGAAGTCAGTATGAGGTAGGCCTTTCGGTGTCCTGATAAGCTTGTTAATTTGAATAAGTTATAAAATGTATTTTGAATTTTTCAGTATATGTTTTGTAAATCTGATTTTATGCATACTTGTATGACTGTTTAATTGTGTTTGGCTGCAGCCATAGCATTGGCAGGCTGAACCACACACGTCTGTCTATACCTTGAACCAAGCACTCACTGCTTAAATCTCCTCCTCTCCTGAGCTAGTCCAGGCAAACTTCTGAATGAAGAAAGAATCATGGGATTTCTTAGAAAAAGACTGTTTTCCGGTCAAAAGCATTTTTTTTTGGTGATGAGCTAACAGAATTTGAATCAAGATAATTTTGGTTTTAAGTCAACTTCCTCTGCACGATGAAATACCTGTAGTGAGGGAACCTTCATAATGCATTTGTAGACAAGGGCAATGTACTAAAACTAATCTGCCTAGATTAACTAGGGGCTAAATATGATTTTAATTAGTGTGGAGAAGATGAAGGTTATTTTAGTAGTTTTGAATTTGGTCTGACACTGGTTATTGAGACACAAAAGTTGTGTGCTGAGCATATTCTACCATCCTGGCTGGAGGGAGCTATTGACATAAGGTTCAGGTGGCATTTTTAGTGCACAGGAGGAGAATAATATTACATAGGAGGAACAGGATAAGCTTGAAGAGCAACATAATAAAAACTGGGTTAAAACTTCATGTATGTATGTTTGAGTAGACTCAACGAGTCCAACACATACGACAGAGGGAGAGAAAGTACCTTTGCAGAGGCAATCGTTCTGGATGATAACAGTGGATGTGGTGAGCAGGTTTAGTGGCCAACAGTCAAAGCAAGGATCTGAGTATTAAGGAAGATTCTGGACAGTGTGATGCTCTGTTTTAACTAGGTGATTGATAGATACCAAAATGGTGCAGAGCATGTTTCTTCCTATTTACCTAAATAGTAGGCATGATGGAGGTCAAGACATTGACAGCCATCCATGGATAGTATGAGAATACAAAGCGTTTTATCTGAAATGCTAATGCTGAATATACATGGTGATTATGTCTCAAAGCTGCAATTTTTTCCCCTTTGCACTTAGTTTTTAATTAAGCATAGCAACTTGCACTGGATATGTGTCTGTATTTTAATATGTATCTTTTAAAATCATTCATATTATAGGTAAATGAAAGTTTGTGAGTAATACTATTTTAAAAGCTACTATACTATTGCTAGAAAGGTTGTAAAGAATACAGCAAGAATGAGCAGGGATGGGAAAAGGCTTCTGTATGTGAAGAGACTAGTTTAGGATTCTTGAAATCTAAAAAGAGCTAACAGATGAGGAAATATGTAATACTGGCCTATAAAATTCATTAAAAATGCTGAACAAGGAATAGGAATTACTGTTTCCTTGTTGTTATAGGAAAACAGGGGGCATTCAATGAAATGACAAGGTTCAAGTTTAAAACTGACACAAGGAAGTTGTTTTTGCGTAGCTAAACTGTGAAACTCGTGTCACAACTCCATAGGCTGTGGAGGTTAAATGCTTGAAAGGTTTAAAAAACTGATTGGAGTGCTGAAGATGCATCCAGTTGCAGCTGCCAAGCCTGATTGGGTGGATCCATTTTCTAGTGCGGGAATGACTATCAAAAGCTGGGCAGGAACACCCAAGGAGGCTGCTCTGTGTACTATGCTTCTCTGTTCTGTAAGTATCTCTTCCAAGTATCCGCTGCTGGTCCTCGCTCTAGATGCGATACGGGCCTAAGTGTTTGTTCTGGTAATATATGGCAGTTCTTTTGTTGCTAAATTGCCGCACTTCCTACCAAATCTGGTAACTCTAGCTAAGTGTTTTTGTGTTTTTTTTTTTTTTTTTTTTTTTTTTAAAGTATGTTATTGTCTTTGGAGAAAGTGTTTAGAGTGATATTCCAGTAACCTAAAGTAATTTCATGCTTCTTCGAGTAAGGAACTTTCTCAGATGATAATGGCTCTCAGCTCTATTCCTCAAGTATGTGTAGGAGATTCACTCGCGTTAGATTTTAGTTAGACTGGTTAAAAGTAGAGTAGCTTGTTGATAATATAATGAGTTAAAGCATGCAATATAAATGTTCATTAGAAATTTGTTAGATCACAAACTGTAATTACTGATGGCTGATAGCTATTGCCAGTGTGTTCTAGGTAGAATACCACACAGATTCTTATCAACCCAGTGCTCTTTAAGGTATGTAGTTAATCTGGAAGCAAACCATTATTTTCATGGTTGCAGACAGTGCAAATAATTGACATGGTAAAAACTAAGGACTAATTACTTTTCTGATCTGTTTTTTGTGGAAATGAGATCTAGACTGATAGAAAGATTCATCAGCTACAAGGGGAATAAGATTCTGGAGGAGCTTTTCAGTGGGAATGGTGGATTCCTCTAACTTCAGTAGTTTTAAGATGGAACTGATTGGTTTTTACAATGTATAATTCTAGAACATGACTTCCCTGTGCAAGCAAGGACTGAACTCAGACAATATGCAAGGGCTGGGTAGTTTTATTTACTATGTTTCTGTGATTTGTTTGTTCATTTTGTCTGCAACAGATTTAATTCCAAATAAAGCTCACATGTCTAGAAAGAGAGAACATACCTAATATTAGAAAAACAGGAGCTGTATTTTGGAAAGCAGGTTTTCATACAAATCATTTAAGCCTGAGTTTCCAGTGGGATGCTTACCGAAACTGTTATGTGATGCTTGCATTCATATGCAGAAGAATGTCAAGTAGAAAGAAAAGTATATCTTTATTTAGCATTGTGAGACTACTTGAGAAACACTGGGACCAATCCTGGAATTTGCATTTCAACTGAAGAAGTGGAAGCTGATAAGAGAAATCACCTAAGTGACTGAAAAACTGGGATCGACAGCTTTTTCACCACACTTTTTTTTTTCCATTTTTTTTCTTCCTTGGATGCCTAATCTTTGTTTTAATGTTTGATTTTTTAGCTTTAAACTCTAGGATTTTAAGTTTGCTTGGAGAAGCTTTTAATTTCTTAGTGAAACAAAAGTAATCTAAATTAAACATCTATCCTAATGTTGTTTGCTGGATCTTTTTCATTCTACTTAATGTTTTGCACAAACAAAACCCAGGAATGCCTAGATAATGTCATTGTAGGATCTTCATATAATTAAATACATGCAATATTACTCATCAAAATATTTGTTAGGCTGTTGAGCAGTTGAAATCTTTAAATGAAAATTACCTATTTTTCAGCAAGTTGTGATGAAGCTCAACTGTTTTGTGGTCTTGAGACAGGAGTTACTGAATAGCCTGCTATTTTTTATAGCATGCTGAAGTCATACTGGATAACCATTAAAGATTCTGGGCCTTGGGACATGTTCATATATAGTGTGCAAAGTAGCCAATGATGTTCTCTGATGTCTGATATGTGTACTAAAATTGACCTTCCTAATCTGGAGCAGCTAAGTAGGTTTTATAAAGGTATATTTTGTAGAGAGTATCTAAATATGTACTTGTTTTGTTTGTTGAACTAAGAAAGTGAACCAAAAAAGCTAATATTAGCAATTAACTTTGTAATTCATCCAACTAAAACGATTCATCAGATTAAATTGCTGAGATTGAAATGTGATAGTTTTTTCTTTTTTTTTCCTAACATTTCAGCATCTTTCTGCAAAAGATTCCTTGCAGACATCAGAAGAGAAAGTGGGTGCCTTCACAAGGATCATAGAAGCAATGGGTTTCACAGGACCACTGAAATATAGCAGATGGGTAAAGCATTTACTTGGTGATTTTTCTTTTTTGGTTGCTTATTACTTTTAGCTATTTTTTCTTATGATGGGGCAATACTTGTGTGAACAACCCTATTTATTACCTAAGTAAATTTCCATTTCATAATATAGGGATTACTAATCTATAGCTTGAACCTGCTTTGATTTATGCATTTCCATCACTGACATAACTGGGAGTATTATATTTGATTTGTAAGGGAGTCTTAAGCTGCCTTGAATTTCTTCAAAACTCTGACTTACTGCTTTATTTGTGCATCAGAGAACATAATAACAACATTACTATCTCAAAGCAAAGATCCGCAGAGACCAGCATTGTCTCTGGTAACGACCAACAGCAGTTATCTGGAAATAATTTAATTACAGGGAAGGCATATAAAGAAATTTTTTTCATGCATCCCTCCAGCCTACAACAATTGTCTGTTTCGGGACTTCCTGAACCAGAGCAGGCATTTTTCTGTAATATCAATTGATGGGTTTTTCTTCTGTAAATTTGTCCACTTGCCCTTTGGACTCTTTTAAGCTTGCAGCACCCATAGCATTCTTTATCTGGCAGCTCCATAGCTTACGTGCCCATTGTGGGAAGAAGTTCTGCTAATTTTATATTAAAAAAATTGCTGATTATCCTTGGAGTGTTTGTTCACATTCTCCCTTCCACTCACAATTTTATAAACTCTTATATCCCATAATAGCTGACTTTTTCTGAACTAAAGAGACCTAGTCTAACTTGTTTCTGTTACTGAGGCTATTTCATGTTTCTGATTTTTGTTGCCCATCTCTGGAGCTCTTAGCCTTCTGTATTTCTGTGATGGGAGGGGCTCCCAAGCAGACAGTAGCAAGGTATGTTATCCTTGCTGTTAAGAATCGCTTTTCAATAGTAAGCTGAGCAGGGCCAAGTCACAAATAAGTTTTCCTCTTGTGAATTTTCTAAATAGTCCTTTCATAAAGTGGTTGTTAACAGGGACTAAACCAGAGGAGTTCTGTAAGAGACACCTTCAGTTGAAAAGAGATGGAATTCAGAACTTCTTAGCTCTGAACTAGGGACACAGTATAAAGGGGTCAGTGGAGAAGACAGTATAACTAGGAGGACTGAGCACAACCGTGCAGAAATTAAAACCCCGTAAGGTGTTTTGAAAGTCTGCGAGACAAGAGTAGAGCTTCTCAAAGACTGATCTGAAGCTGCTGCTGATTACATCTTCCCCTGTCAGAAAGTAAGTATAAAGGAAAGATAACTTGCACTTAAGAGGGTGAGGTATTTTGATTTACTCACGCGTTTGTGTATATATTGTTGTAATAAAGATTCTTGTTAGCTGTAAGTGTTGATTCAGAGTTCTCCTTCATTGCTGTGCTTTACTGCCTGCTTTTGGCTAGAGGACTTGGGCTGGAGAGAATTATTTTGTGATTAAGGCCCATGAGACCTGAGTTCATTTTTGGCCTTGCCAGTGCTCTCTGAGATCGTAGGGAGTTTTCTTACTATTTCTCTTTTTTTTTTTTTTTTCCCCTCATTTTCCACTCTCTATCTGCTTACCTCTTCTGCACACCAAAACATCAATGATTAAACTTCTTCAGTTCTTTCCCTGTGTTACCTGCCTTATTTAAGGGCTGCATGGCAGGGACTGTTCTTTACAATATGATTTTAATATCTAGTAATGCCTGGTCTGGGGCAATGAGTTTCACTGGAAAGATACTCTACTCACAGCCCAGACAGTGTTTCCTTTAAGGTGGAAATCTTCAGAACTCCAGTAAGTGTTGTAAATTATTTTATTGTAAGGATTTTGTAGGTATAATTGATTATTGAGAAAGCTTCTAATCCTTTATTTATGACGGAAGACCTGTGAATATAGAATAAGAAAAACAATTGTTCCTGTGTTTCCACAGCAGGAGAACAGCCGCAGTTTCCTTACCTTCCTTTTGGTCAGAGATGTAGATAATATTTTGGTACTTTGAATTGCCATTCTGAAAACATGGAGTGTGGGTGCTAGGCATGTGCTCAGCTCTGCAGTGTAGTGAACACTAAGATGATCCCTAGTAGATACTGCTTTAACAAACAAACAAACAAAAAACCAACAACCAAGCTGCCTCCTTCTCACCTGGCTCTCCTCTGGTAGGGGAGTTGGCTCTGGAGTTTTCAAGTTTATAATTTCCCTCCTTGATGTCAGTGGAGAGGAATAGCTGGCAGTTCTTCTCGCTGATCTCTGCTAACAGTTATTGTGCTCTTTGAAACTTCAGCACATGTATCTTAGCTATAGATGATGCTCTGAAGGTGTTTCTGGTGCAATGGCAGACCAAGAAAAAAATCAGAAGCGCAAAAGGTTCTTACATATTGTGTGATTAATCATTTGGGATTCCTTTCTAACTTGTAAAGCTTAGTTGGTCAATTTTCATTCTTGCAGTGAAAAAGATTTTTAGGTGAATGGCACATCACTTTTTAATGTTTGAAAATTAAATTATACAAGACATTTTGAGTTGTATGTATCAAACATTAAAGTTATTGGAGGAAACCAGGGATTGTGAATGGGTTTCTTTGCAATCTTTTTAAGGAAAGCCATTTAAATTATTTTCATATAAACAGGTATTGTATTAAACTAGTTTTGGAATGGAATTCTAGAAGCCATTTAGTCAGTTTATTGCCTCAAGGCAAGATCAGTTATACTTCTGTCATTCCTGGGAGATATTAGTTTAATGTACTGTTAAAAATCTCAAATGATTGTGATTTTTAGGAGAAGTCTTCTCAGAAAAAGACCATATATGTATGTATTTAACAGAAACAATAGCATTCAGTAGATCTCATGATGAATACTCTAATTATTGTGTTTTCTGTTTTTCTAGAAAATTAAGGTAGCAGCTCTGCGCATGTACACATGCTGTGTGGAGAAAACTGACTACGAGGAATTTTTTAACAGTAAGTTACCGATCTGGTGGTATTAGAATTTGGATCTATTTCAGATATATTTATACCAATAAATAGGACAGAAGCAAGAGTGGCCAGACCCTAACAGTGCGTGGTAAAGTAGAAGCTGATTATACTGTACCATTCTCTTAAGCTCCAACAGTGGCAAGGGTGCAAGAGCGGACTCTGAAATCTGGAATTGTTACACCTTGTCTCTTGCAGTGGAGAGCAAGAACAAGTGTGGGATAGGCAGAACCCAGAATATCCTGGACAGTGAAGAATATTGCCCTTTTTATTGCCAAGGGTGGCACAGACTGAGAATCCAGGTGTGCATGTTCCCTTTTTCTGTGATCAGATGGTCTCTGTATCCTGCCCAGTCCCATGCTTAGTTATGAGAAGGTCCAGTATAACCAGGATGTAGATGCAGGTTTGAGAGAACCATGCCCCTCCATAGGCAAGCAGTTTTTTTTATGGTGTATGATCAGCTAGATCTCAGAGTCCTACTTCTCTCTTTTCCTTATGCCTGTCATAGAGTTGGTTAGAACCGGATAGGGGGTATGACTAGAGCCAAGACACCCAAGTCCCTCCTCTAAGTATGTAGGAATAATATTGACTCGAATTTGAATGACTGAATTTGGATGCAGACTGCCTTCTTTGCCTCAGTCTTTACTGGAATCCCATGCACTGGAGACCAGGGAGAAAGTTGGAGAACGGAAGACTTTCCCATAGTGGTGGTGGAGGATTGAGTTAGGGATCACTTAAGCAAACTGGATATGCTGGATGCACCCATGAACACTGACGGAGCTGGCTGATGTCATTGCTAGTCCACTCTCAATCATTTTGAAAGGTCATGGTGATCAGGAGAGATACCTGAGGACTGGAAGAAAGTGTATGTGTCTCTAGCCTTCAAAAAGGGCAAGAAGGAGAACCCAGGGAACTACAGACAAGTCAGCCTCTCCTTGATCTTTGAGAAGATGATGGAGCAGTTAATCCGGGATACCATTTCCAAGCATGTGAAGGATAAGAAGGTGATCAGGAGTAATCAGCATGGATTCATAAAGGGGAAATGATGCTTAACCAACCTGAGAGCCTTCTGTGATGGAATGACTGGCTGGGTAGATGAGGGGAGAGCAGCGGATGTTGTCTACCTTGACTTCAGGAAGGCTTTTGATACTGTCTCCCGTAACATCCTCATAGGCAAGCTCAGGAAGTACAGACTAGATGAGCAGACACTGAGTGGACTGAGAACTAGCTGAATGGCAGAGCTCAGAGGGTTGTGATCAGTGGCACAAAGTCTAGGTGGAGGCCTGTAGCTATTGGTGTTCCCCAGGGGCCAATGCTGGGTCCAGTCTTATTCAACTTCTTCATCAAGGACCTGGATGAAGGGACAGAGTGCCTCCTCAACAAGTTTGCTGATGATACCAAACTGGGAGGAGTGGCTGATACCCCAGAGGGCTGTGCTGCCATTCAGAGGGACCTCAACCGCCTGCAGAGATGGGCAGAGGGGAACCTCATCAAGTTCAGCGAAGGCAAGTGCAGGGTCCTGCAGCTGGGGAGGAATAACCCCATGCACCAGGACAGCTAGGGGGCTGGCCTGCTGAAAAGCAGCTCTGTGGAGAAGGACCTGAGAGTCCTGGTGGACAGCAAGTTGACCATGAGTGTGCAATGAGCCCTTGTGGCCAAGAAGGCCAATGGTATCCTGGGGTGCATTAGGCAGAGCGTTGCCAGCAGGTTGAGGGAGGTTATCTTCCCCCTCTACTCAGCCCTGCTGAGGCCACACCCAGAGTACTGTGTCCAGGTCTGGGCTCCCCAACAGAAGAGAGATACGGAGCTACTGGAGCGAGTCCAGCATAGGGCTACGAAGATGATCAGGGGACTGAAGCATGTCTCTTATGAGGAAAGGCTGAGAGAGCTGGGACTCTTCAGCCTGGAGAAGAGAAGGCTGAGAGGGGATCTTATCGATGTGTATGAGTATCTGAAGGGAGGGTATAAAGAGGATGGGGCCAGACTATTTTAGTGGTGCCCAGTGACAGGACGAGAGGCAACAGGCACAAACTGAAAGACAGGAAGTTCTGTCTGAATACAAGGAAAAACTTCTTTGCTGTGAGGGTGACAGAGCTCTGGAAGAGGTTGCCCAGAGAGGTTGTGGAGTCTCCTTCCTTGGAGATATTCAGAAGCTGTCTGGAAAGCGTCTTGGGCAAAGTGCTCTCAGTGACCCTGCTTGAGCAGGGGAGTTTGTCTAGAAGACCTCCAGAGGTCCCTTCCAACTTCAGCCATTCTGTGATTCTTTGACTGTAGCTCGCAGTTCTTTAACTGTCAGCCAAAAAATCTGTTGCTTTATTAGTATCATTACATAAGCTTCAGTAATGATTTCATACTTGTGTGAATTCCTAATTTCTTATGTCAGCGTGATCCAGCTGGTAGTAAACCCGTTGCCTGGATTTGGCCTGTCACCTGACTTCCTGAGTCACCAATGCTTTCTTATGGCCTTAAAATGCCATAAACTGTTGCTACCTCCTCTTGAGAGATTAGCTGAAGGTGTATCTTTGTGTTCATCTAGTGCAGAGCTTATTGAGGGTGACTTGGTAGACAGTGTTGCTGCTGCAAGGTTTTCCAAAGGTTTCAAGAAGGTTTTCCAAAACCGTGTCATGGTTTCAGTAGTTTCAGGAGTTGAGAGAACTCTGTAAGTAGTAGGATTCATCATTAGTGATCAAAAAAATTAGAACCTCATTTTTCCTGTGCACATACCTCTTCGTAGCTGTGTGCCCTCTCAGATCTTCTCAGCTAAGTTCTCTTCTGTTTGTCATATTTGCCTCTCTAAGAGAGGTTTTGCTATTTTTAATTTGGTTTCATTATCCCTGATTATCAGATTAATTGTAAAAAGATACATAAATGTTGCTCTAGATGAAAATTATAAAAAAAGATGTAGTTTTCTCATCCATGCTTTGAAATTTCTTTATTTGGCACAGGCTTTCAGGTTCAGTTCTGAGTAAAATGAGTTAAATTGTATTCTTGGTATTGTCTTACCATTTTAAATAAGAAAGTTCCAAGAGCTCCCCCTCTCTTTAAGCATGTCACAAATGGCAAGTGGCCTTTCCCTCAAGTTTCTTTGTTCTCTCGAGGAGCATCCTCATTGCTCCTTTTGTCTTTCCCTCTGCAGCACAAGTTATAGCCAGTCCAGCTCTGAATTTACAGCCAGGGAAGCCTATGTTTCGGTTCACTTGAGAGTGTTGTTACATAACAGAACTAGATAGGTTTTTTGTTGTTGTTGTTGAGATTGACAGAGTGCTTGATGGCACCCAATGGTGTTCTGAGAATGCCTGTGGTTTTCGGGTCTAGGGCTGTGGTTCCAAACAAAGCGTTGCTCTGATAGAAAAATGGATGTAAGAGGCTTCTGTTACTTCTATCTACTTGCTGGTTTTGGGATTGGCTCTAAACCCTGACAGGCATGTGATTCATGTTAAAAATAGTCCCCCTAAAAGACAGACTGGGTGAGGTGGGCAAGAACCTTTTAAATTGGTTTTGCCAATTAAGAAGCTGAGGCAGCTTCCACAGGCAGCTGAGTTGAAATAGTGGCCAAAGGGAAAGGGCTTACTGCTTCATCTTCCCTCCTCTGCTCCACATAGGGTCTCTGCCTGTGTCCTGGACTGGGTAATTGTCACGTCCTGTGAACTGTTCAGCTCACTGAATGAAAATTGCCTTTTTTTGTGCTGGCTTACTGTTTCGCTGTGTTTGTGAAATTAAGTGGCAGATAGAAGTGTCTGAAGGGCAGCAGTGGTGGGGTAGTACACACTTGAGAGGGGAACAAGACATGAAGCAAGATATCCAGCTTTTAGTTCAGTTCACCGCATCTTCATCAAACTAGCTCTGTCGGAAGCAGGTTTTTCCTTTCTAAACTGCTTCTTTTTCAAATAAAGATGGGTCAAATTTAAGCAAGGATCATGGCTTTTTCCCAGAGGAGCAACCTGGGGAACTGGCAGGAACAGGAAACAACTAACTCTTGACTTTGCTTGCTACATCACCTAGGGACATAGGTGTGCCTGAGTGTGTTGGTGCAGGTGCTGCACACTGATGTTAACGAATTGTACTGCTTAGGATCTGTAAGAGTAGTAAGGCCCCTGCATGGGAGCCAGCTTGGACCTACCTGAGCCAAAGGTGACTGTGGGTGGACCTACTAGTATTTTTATGCGTTGCTTCCACTAGCACTTCTGGCTCTAGTTGTGTGGTGTTGAGATATCCAAGTGAACTCTGCACAGAGTCAGCTCGGGTCCCTGGAGAGCTTATTAGCTTTTTCTTTGCGGTTCATGAAAGTTGTTAACATACTGAGCTGGCCTTGGAAACAGTACATCCATGCATGTGCAAACCTATTTGTGGACTAATTAACCCTGTGTGATCAGAACTGCTTCTTCACAGAGCCCTTGTCAATGTTTCTGGACATGCTTTTGTGATGTGGTTAACTTGTAGTATAATAACTGAGACTTGACCTTACAGAACTTGGATTGCTATGTGGATGTTGTAAGGTAGTTAGTTCTCTGATACAGGTGACGTAAGTATAAAGGTTGGATAACATGTTGAGAATGAGGACAATGATGAGAGCGTTTTGTATGTCATAGGGTATCATGCTATCTCAGTGCTTCTCTGCTGATGCTAAGTGAACTTGTAAGAGAACCCCTCAATACAGTATGAGTCCTGTGAACTGCCCTTCTTTGTATTTTGCCTTGGAGTGGCAGTTCACAAAGTATATCATGGCTGTGTAGATCATGAAGCCTCTGTAGTATACAAAGATATTTGAATTGTGGCTCTCTGGTATTATTCTGCTGTTTATTTTATTGTGCCTGCTATTCTGTTGTTCCTTTGTTCTATGATCACGCACAGATGAAATCTTGGGAACTCTGTTTTAGAGCCTACACCGCAAATGTCTACATTGTGCTGCTTACAAGAAAAGGGGAGCCATTTGAGGACTTCAGCTGTTACCTATATAAAGAAGGAGAACAGAGAAGTAGCAGAGGGAATAGCAACATTACTGGTGCCTGACTTTCCCTTGCTTGTGGGGCTTGGGTAGCTTTAACAAAATGAAGGAAGTAACCCTTTATGAGGAAAGTGCTTCATGCATATCATCCTTATACTCAAAAGATTAGGAGAGCTTTCAGGATCAGTTAGGTGATACTGAGAGCTGAGCTGAAGAGTTTGTCTGATGGACGTGGAGTGTAGGGAGACTTGAATTTATCTTGAGCTGTTAATACTGTTAATTGCTACACTGTCATGCTGTTGCAGTGACAAAGAGCCTCTCCTATCAAAACAGCATTTCAAATAGCTCCTAGTGGAGCTGCCAGGCAACTCAAAAGGACTGGAGTTTACCTACAGCTCTCTGGATCCTTCTGCCTTCCTTCACCCATCAGGCATCTTATAAGGCACCTGCTGCTATCTCTGCCAGTCATGCTTTAAGAGTTGAGCCCTGACATAGCATGCCTCTTTTTTTGCAGGGTGCAGGGATATTGTCCCGTTGCGTCCTTCCTAAAATCACAGTAGTTGCAAAGATGATCTATCACAAAAGAAAGTCTACGTTCACATTTGCTTCCCATACCTGATGAATTTTAAATCCAGAATATGACTGGAGGAGGAGGTATGTCCTCATAATCCTGGCATTCATGTCTCTCATCAGATACAGACATCTGAACAGGATGTGTTCTGTAGGTGGAATAAATTTATTCCCCAGCTGATATCACAGTTAATTCATAGCTAGCTTTGCTATCTGACATTTTGCTGTATCTAAGTGTATTTAATTACAGGATGGACCTTTCTTCACTGTTAGTCTGGAATAAGGCTTTCCAAACCCCACAGTTTTAGAAGTGCATTTCTTATAAAAAGCTGATTTCTAAAGGCAAATTTTTTGTTTGAGGACTGGAAGCTTTGTCGCTGGGCTCTGTTCATACCATTTTCCTTGTGGTACTGTTTGTGAAGTCTGTTACCAGGAGAGCTGATAACCTCTGTTACAGCCTGATATATCATTATGCTTAGTTGCATGTTTGTCTGACTTAGCTATGAAATATCTCTTTGTGACCATAGGATGGCTAATAGCTGTAGTCCTTGGTAAAAATAAGTTCAGTCCACAGATATGAGTCACTGAATCAGGCATAGGGCTTCAAGATGAAGTCTTCAATTTCTGCGTGACCTATTCAGTCTATTCAGCTTAAAAAATAAACTGTTAAATTGATGTGTGGGTCATGTGCTGTCACGAAGACAGCCTCCTTCAGGGAAGTGGCTGTGGACTATTCTCTTTTGAGAGGTCTTAGTTGTTATTTTGCATGTCCTGCTGAGCTATGCTAGTAATTCAGTGAAAGAGGCAAGCAGATGCTGAGGGGCCTGAACTGAACACAAGGCAGGACTTTGCCTTTCAGTTACTGATTCCTGGAATAAGTCCAGATCTACTATGTCCATTACTTCCTTCTCAGTTAAATCGTTTAAATTCCACAGCATCCATCATGGGACTTCTTAAATCACGTTGTGGGTTGAGTCTGTGTTTCACGATGGAATGGGTAGGTTATCCTTTAAGTTACAGCAGAAAATTAGTCTGTGTACGAACCTATTTACTGAACTGCTTAGATATTTTGTCAGGGTAATAGGTAATCTCTGAGAAACAGGTGTAACTTTCTGGGACTAGGATGAGCTTTGTGGTCCCATGTAGAGATTTTCCAGGCATGTATTTGATGATGAATGCTATCTATTCAGGCCAAGGTTTTAATGTGTTCATGTGACAGATCTTTCTTCCTCATTATGGGCCACTGCTCTAGATAATCTTCCAGGCTCATCCTTTCCACTTGGGCCCTTGCTAGAGGACCAGTGATTTTGATTCATGTGAGGGAAGCAGCAGTAGGGCCCTTATCCAAGGCTTTAAAAAGTTCTTAGATGAGTCCTTGCATTACATAATCCTGTTGATCAAGCTGACTTCTTTGCAGGCTTTTTGGGCCAGTCCTGCTGTGTTCTTAGTCTTATCCTGATATGTTATGTGTTACGTAATCTTCCATGTTTTGGGCTGTTCTTCTCTATTCTCTCTTATCAGGCCTGAGATCAACCTGGATTGGTGGCCATTTAGGAACTCAAGAGGGGAGAATTCTGTGGGAGTTAGCGGTGCTTTTCGTATTACAAACAAGCCAGTCAAAAGCAGCTGATTGTTTTTCACAGCATGGCCAATGAGTTTATCAAGCGTTTGCTGTAAGATCTGATTACTGCAGTTTCCAAGGGTTTGAAATCCATTGTAATCCTTCTGTATGAGTCTATCCCTATCGTTTTGGAAAGGCCTCAACAGAAAGCAGGATCAGGATTTGTCATCAGGAGGTCAAATCCGAACAGAGAAAATATTGCTAGTTTTCTGTGGAATACTGCCTAGTACGTGTAAAAGAACTTGAATCTTGTTTTTTCTCTTTCTTGTGTGACCAGAGCATGACACGGTATGGATTGTGCAATTTCTCCTTTGTGGAATGCCTGAGTTCTAATGACTCCTTAGACTCTCTGTAGAAGACTTAATGTAGTAAGTCTCCAGGAGCAGTAAAGTGTGGAAGCTGCTGTGTTTCCCTATGTACTGCTATAATCTTTTCTGAGACCTGACTCAGATATTTTTGCTTTGTTATTATCAGGGCAGAATATATGGGTCACTCTTTTTGGACTTAAAGGTGCATTTAGGGTCTCTTTACCCCCTTTGTCTACCGAAGTCTCTGTCCTTCCCTGTCAGGTTCTTGCTCATTATCTCACTTCTTTGCCACAGTCTCATCACTCACTGAAATGAGAAGGCCTATCCTTGCCTTCATGAGTGTCACAGGACCCTCAATACTAGCTGTTCCTGTATATTTAATTGATGGTCTGTCTTTATCATTGACCTTTCTATGCTGTATATAGAGCTATGAATCGGGATCTTTGAATAAGAGGATGTCTTATGTGATTGAGTTGTGGGCCATCTCTTTGTAGCTTGGCAAAATACATTGAGATGTAGCAGTCACTTGGCAGGATACTTTTTTAATCAGGCAAATTGGGAGATATAACTCTTGTTTTTTTCATGGCTACCTACATAAGGATTGTCCTGGAGCAGGATTTAATATCTTCATGCAGGAACTTGATTTTAATAGAGACTTGAAATGTCCCTAGACACAACTAACAAGAGTTTGTCCATGCTGGGAAGTAATGAGGACTAGTGTATACCCAGGTTGTTATTTTGGATAGACTGTCAGGCCTGATTTTAGACTGGACAGATTTCTCCAGAATTATTGCCTATAAAAAGGCAGTTCTGTTACATATACTATGGACCACTGAATGTCAAGCAGGTTGTTTTGGTCTGGACCTTTTCCTGGTTCATACTGACATCCTCTACTTTGGCTGTTATTCAAGCCTGTTACAGAATAAATGAAATACGTTGTCTGGGAGAAGGAGTTCTGTCCCTGCCAGGGTCAATCTTCAGCTCAAGGTCTTTGCTGTGTGGATCACTAGAGCCTTCTTCTCTGTTTCAACTCTTCCTTGTCACTCTGGGGGTTAAATACTGACAGAATCCCTGCTAGACAGGTACTTCCACCTGGTTACACACATTGTGTTGTCATGTCTCCGCTTTTGATGTAGCCATTCCTCCTTTAAATTTAGGATTTAGTCAGTCTTAATGTGGAAGTTAAATGAAAGACAAAAATACAGTGCAACATGTGGGAAGTTAGAGGAAAAGTTCTTTCCTCCTGGGTATTGTGTAGGTCTTTAAAAATCTTTAGTATCTTAAATAGCAGAAGTATGAACCTTGCTTTCCAGTAAAGAATGATTTTTGTTTTAGAAGACTGATAGATAATGAGTTTTACTTCAGAAATCTGTCTGTTGAGCTACATGTTTCACTCTGAATCTTGCCTGTGGAACTCTCACTCAATTAAATGGCTTGGTTAGATGCAAGCACTGTGTACTTTTAACCTGGTTAGGGAGGTTGCCCTTGACATGCCTTTAGGTCAAAGTAGAGTTGTTCCTAGGCACGTGAACTATTTCTTACAAGAATGAAAGAGCTAAGTGTGGAGAGGAGTGGGGGAAAACTTGTCTCCCAATAGAGAATGTTAGTGTCTTCATACTGCCTTAGAGGTGGCGTAGGTGATGTATGCACATTGATGCTGAAGCAACTCTTGCGCACTCGTAGAATCTTCTCTCTGAGGAGAGAGGAATACTAATGATTGATTTGTTTTTTATGGTGGTTGTCTGACCATGCTTGGTGTGTATGAAGAAGGGTTTTGAAAACATTGCTTTATGATCCAGTTGAATCTGCTTGGTAATACTTGGGAGCCAGGAAGCATAGGAGTCGGGAGGGAATATATTCAGATACAAAAAAGATAAGGTTGACTTCCTTGGGACAGATTTAGTGGAGACTCATTTTCTGAGTACTTTCTGGCCTTCTTACAGCTAGGCTTGAATAGTTCAGAAGATGAGGCCAGGTGCTGGACAGGCCAAGGTAACTGTGTCAGATCTGGATCCTTCACATTAAATATTGCTCCTAAGACCTCTCCAGAAGAGAGATGTAGAGGAAGGTTGAAAGGAGCAGCAGGACTTAAAGTGCACACAACCCGTAGGTCCATGTTTTTCAAGCATGAGGAAGAGGAGTATGGTTTCTGTGCCATATAGCCTAAGTCTCCAGGCTCAAATCCTAATGGCACGTGCATGTTCATAGTGTGAACATGCATGTGGACAGCCCGTCTCTTAGAAACCCAGTGGCTATAGTGGCAGAACTAAATCTGGTAATAGCAATTGTTGCTCCAGTTGATCAGTTGCTTTAGTGCTAACACAGAATGGCTAGAGGCTATGTAGGCTGATGGTGCTGTGGAACAGCTGAGTTAGATGAAAGACCCATCTAGCACAGTATCCTGTCTTTGGCAGTAGGCAACAGCACATGCTTAAGGAGGGCGTAAGAATTGGGCAGAGCATCCATTGATACTTCCCTATTATTCTCTACTGCTTTGGGACATCCAGAGCCACATACTTTAATTTCATTTTCCACCGTGGATTTTATTCTCTGTAAATTTTGCCCTTATGAGTTCTAAACATATGTATTCTTTTGAAATTTACAGTGTCCTGTGGCTGCATGTTGAAGAGTTTAAGTATATGTGTGACAGTGAATGGTGTTTGCTTCTGATAGGTATTCACTGTTTGGGGCAAGAAATTAAATTACTAAAATGTATTTAAGCTTTAGTTTAGTGAATTTCTGGTAGGTGCAAAAAGTGGTGAAATTCATATTAATATTTAGTTTTGATTTTTACTGTTTTTCCTCCCCCTTTCCCCAAGGATGCCATATGCCTGATACTTTGAATTCATGGTTTCTAGTAGCCCAGCTTCATGTCTGGTAAGTGAAAATTAAAATAGTAATATAATTGTTTTCAAAATGAAATGTACCTTACTGTGTGAAAAAATGGGCTCCATGGTTATTGATAACAGTGGTTATATTTAATTTGTTAACTTGAATTTTAGCAGTTTTGTATGAAAGAGCAAAAAGAAGCTAAAATCTTTTAAATCTTTAAATTCCAAAGTAATGAAATGATCTTTGCCATGAGTTTTCCAAAAGCCTTGCTCAGCCTGGGTGGAAAAATTATATGTAGCTGTTTTAGGAAAAGTTTAAATTTACGTAGAAGTGGTTTAAATTGTGAGAATTTGTGGTGATTTAAGTTGCTGCTCGTCAGAAGCATTTAACAAGTTATAGCACTGACATTTATGCTTGAACCTCTGAAATGTACATATGGGTTGGTGAATGCCAGCTGGGTTGCATGTAAAAATATTTAACACCTTGAACAGTAGGTTTTTTTTCCTTTTTCATTTGTGAAATTAGTAGCCAAAAAAATCAGATTTTCATCTAATATTACATAATTGTAAAGGTCCAAGGGATGCACAAGGGAGTACTTTTTTTGTTTTTTTTTTTTAAGTGCCAGATCTTTCAGGAAACTAAAGTCCATAGATTTGCTTTCAGCTGTCCAGCAGCTAAAAGGGAGTTTGAATTGAAATATCTGTGCTTAAACAAGGGCCCCTTACTTTCTTGCCTCTGTTTTTTTCCCTTCTTTTCTTTTAATTTCCCATCTCCTCAGTGTATTGAAAGATGGGGCAGTTTATTTCACCAAAGAGTGAATAAATTTGTAGAAGCCTTGAAAGTGGAAAGTGGAAGCCTCTCAGTTAATGAGATCAATTGAATCAACTAACCAATTAATGAAAAACCCTTGAGATCTGCTGTTTCCTTATTTCTCACTGTTGTGGGGGGGTATTATGGTATTATTAACTCTGGGTTTATTGTAGACAGGTTTATTGAAGATGGCTATACAGTGTAGTCATAGCAAGCGAATCTTACTGCACATTTGTTATTGCCCAAGTCTCAGTTTCTTACTACTCCGATGGTTTCTTGTCAGAAGTTCTCTGAACTCCCGGAGAGTAACCTTGAGAGGCGTCCCAACGCAAGGGGAGATTCACCGCTGTGCAGCCCACTGCCATGCAGGAGAGCTCTATGGGCTGTAGGCTGCAGCGCTGTTTATAGGCACGGAGTTTGACTCATGGTCATATGATATTTGATGTGGGGATATACCTTTTCTGCTGACATTATGCTGTGTTGGAGAAAAAGATACCTTTGTGCTGGCCTCATGCCCGTTTCTGGCCTCCCCAGTTGCAACCAGTATTGCCTTGTCCCTCCTGGTCAGCCCTGGGCGCTGTCAGTTATTTGTGGTCAGCTGGGGACAGAGATAAGCGGAGAGGGGGCTTGCAAGAGTGTTTGGGTCCTCTCCAAGCACATCCCCATAATGATCCTTTTCCTCCTCACTGACATTATTTTGGGCAAAGGGAGAGTTTAGTCTGTTTTTCTTCTTCTGGTATCCATCGAGTTCCATCCTTACAGTATATTGGACACTCTTGTCCCTTGACTTTGAGGTGTACCACACGCCTTGGGCCGGGTTCTTCTAACAACTCTCATTTGAATGAGTGATCTTCTTGACTCCATTGGTCAAGAGCACAAGGGAGCCCCCATGGGAAGATAGTGGATGGGATGGTGGTCTTCCTTCCCCATGCAGTGCCATCTGAACTTGGTCAGTGCGGGTTTTACCTTTCAGGCCCGAAAGCACTGAGGGCCAGCTACAATTGTGCCACAGCTGGTCCCTGGCTTCTATCGGAAGATAAATGACCCTCCTTTAGCCCAGCTATTATTTAAGTCCTCCTCTAAATTTGGGAAGCAGAGGTGGATGGGCTGTGGGTTCCCCTCGGTCAATCCCAGCTTGTTTAAACAAGCTGTGATTGAGGAGGTATTAAAGTGGCCAAAGAGTTGTATTTGTTTTAGGATTACATTAGATTTGAACCTCTCATTTTGTGGGGGTGCTCCCATATCATCAGTGACAGGTACTAGGGTTATCATTCCTCCCACTATCCTTATCATTTGGAATGCATTCATTTTATACAGGATTCCCTCAGGATGAATTTGACCCTTTTTTTTGGGGTAGTACTTCCTCAGTTAAAGGTTAGCAATCTGGGAAAATAATAAGCAGTACTACCAGTTTCAGTCCTGCTAGTAGGATTTGTAGTTTCAGGCCTTACTCACTGATCCTGTGAAAATAAGAATAGTGTGTCTTGGCGGGGTGAGTCCAGACGGGTTACCCCTTAATGACTGGGATATATTACCTTTTGTAAGCCAGAGACAACTTCTGCTCTGGTTAGGATATATTTCCACTCCGTGGCTGTATGGGGTAGGGGCCCTATGTAATCAGTTTGCCAGGTGGACTACAGGGGCTTCCCTGTTTTCAAGTGCAGTGCTGGCTGGAGAGCTGCACTTCCTGCTTTCAATTTTAATCTACATTGTGGGCACTCTGTGCCTCCAGCTGCTGCCTGGCTTCTTAACTGGCCACACTGAGGAGTTATACGGGGAATGGGTTTGGAAGATGATCCCTCTTTGTAATAGATCCTATATTACATTGTGGACCCCTCTCCTGGCTGCAGCAGATAGAGGGTATTGGGATACGTGAATGATTTTAGAATCTGGCAGAGGAGGCACAATCCTCAGTAGCCTAATTTGGGCAGGCTTGCTGTCTTCTTCCCAGCCTACCTGCTGGGCTCTCCCAAATGCCCAGGTACTACCATCTGGGAGTAACCACTGTCTGCTATTCAGTACGTTAAATCCCAAGACATTGTCCCTGCTCTTGGTGACAGCCAGCTGGCACAGGATTGCTCGCTTCTTGTCGGGGAGGCGCAGATAAGCTCCTGCTACTGGGCACACCTTGCTTCCTCTGGTGTATCCAAGTAGTCAGACTCGATGCCTCCCCCCGGTGACCCGTGCCGCCTTTGCTGCCATCTTTGAGAGGGTGGACATCTGAGCCTCTGTGTCAATAAGGAATTTGGTTGGGATTTGACGAGTCCCTAATGGAAAGTAGATATGGGGGTCCTTCCACGAGGTCCCACTGAAAGGTCTCTATTCTTACCACTCTTTCTTACCACTCCAATGGTTTCTTGTCAGAAGTTCTCTGAACTCCCGGAGAGTAACCTTGAGAGGTGTCCCAACGCAAGGGGAGATTCACCACCGTGCAGCCCGCTGCCACGCAGGAGAGCTCTATGGGCTGTAGGCTGCAGCGCTGTTTGTGGGCATGGAGTTTGACTCATGGTCATATGATATTTGATGTGGGGATATACCTTTTCTGCTGACGTTATGCTGTGTTGGGGCAAATGTACCTTTGTGCTGGCCTCATGCCCATTTCTGGCCTCCCCAGTTGCAACCAGTATTGCCTTGTTCCTCCTGATCAGCCCTGGGCGCTGTCAGTTACTTGTTATCAGTTACAGCCCGGGATAAGGCGGGGGGGTAGTTGCGCACCACCACGCTTTGGGCCTGAGATCAGGGGGCAGGAGGCTTGCGAGAGTTTTTGGGTCCTCTCCAAGCATGCCCCCATGATATACTCCTTTCCCACTGCGACACTGTTTCTTGGGGGGGGGGGGGGGGGGAAGGCTTTAAAAGTCTGACTTGATAAACTAATCATTCATTTCAATATCTGAAAAACTACTGAAATAAATATTCAAAACCAAACCATTTGTAAATACCTGAGGAAAAACAAAGAGGGATAACATAAATCTGCAAAGACTATGTTATTTTTTTCCCTAATGATTTTGATTTCTACTCAACAGGAAAACTTACCATGTAATAGAATATCTTGACTTTGATGTGGTCTTTCATCAGAGTCTTAAAAATAAACAAAAGGAACTATGATAGAGGTGGAACTAACATGGGTTAGACACAAAACTGCTAAGATCATAGCTGTATCAGAGAAGGTCAAGAGTTGCCTCTCCTTAAACCAAGGAGACAGATAATAAGGGAAACTGAAGTACTGTCATGTTTTAAGTTATGATGGACAGGTTGCCAACGATATACTACACAATAAGAAGGAACCAAATTCCTCTACTTCATTGGGCAACAATGAATATTTGAACATGCAGGGTAGCACAGAAGGTTAGTTTTTCTGAGGTTTATATGCCTGGTTTCTCCATGTTCCTGGCATCTTGACCTAAGGAGGGCTGTCATTCTTGACTGTAGATGGGAGATCCAGTTTGATGCCCCAGGACAGGGGGAAACCCAGATAGGTTTGCTCACTTACTGGATGTTACAGGTTTTGCTTGTGACTAAGCTCAGTGACCAGGATCCTGCCATGGTATACTTCTGCATTTACAGTCAGATATACTGCTACATGTTTTCTCTCCGATTCTCTTGTTTTAATCGGTCTTGATCTGGGTATAATGGGTAAAGAGTATTAGCGATCCTGCTACCTCTGGCATAGTCAGGGCCATCTTCTCTCTGTCTGAAGGCTCCAAGGCCTCTTTTCCTGCTGGACCTTTTGTCTTAGAGGCTAGAAACCTTCCCTGATCTGGCAACCAGCCAGCTCACAGTGTAGAGTGTGGATCGCCATCTATTAAAATATTCCAGTGTTCCCCCGCAAAGCAGTCTAGATCACTTTCTGGCTTACTTGCTCCTTTAAAGTTTTAGTTCCAACTGCCTTAGGGTATCTCCTGGACCTGGAGAAGATGAGATTTTCTCTTAGTTTGGTAAAAACCCCTCTTGCTGTTGTCATTGCCCGTCATGTTCCAGTCACCTGTGTTTCTATGTTCTTGTACCTTTTATAGACTTAAGGTGCTTGTCAGAACATACCTCCTTGTGTTATGGATTCCAGTGGGTCCTCTGTTTGAATCTTGGCTCTTGTCTCCTCTTCTTGTCTGTGATCACAGTTTTCTTCCCTATGTCTAGAAGGAAAGGGGGACGGGGGGGAATTCATGCTCTTCATGTTTAGCCTGCCCCTTATGCTAATCTTTAAAGATAATGTTCCTTCAGATACATCCCAGTTCCTTCCCATTGAGTGCTAAAATTCTACTTAAGCTAGAAGTCATCTTATCAATATTCTTCCTTACTGTCACGCTTTTATGAGCCATTTCTGTTGCTTTGCATTTTTGATATCAGGAGATTTCTCTCTTTTTATGCTTAGAAGTCCAGACCTTTTAGGAATTCTCAAGCTGTTCATCTCATCTGCTGGATTTGTCTTTTCCCATGCAGTGGCAGTGCAGTGGCAGGGATTATTGGCTGTATCTAGACCTGTTACGAAACTGCCTAAGCAGTGACTTTTGTGGCTATACCAAGAAGTGTCCCAATGTAAGAATGCAGGATGTATCATGTAGATGTCTAGAGCTCCCTTCATATTTTCACTAAGCATGATGAAGCATTTAGGATCAAAGTAGAGTGATACTGCAACTCCTGTTCTGAAGGGCTCCAAGATCTATGGTAAGACTTCATCTGAATATTGCTTCTGATATAGAAAACTGCATTTGAGAAAGTGTTTATCAGAGAGAGTCCAGAGGAGAGCAAGAACCATCAGGTACATAGAAAACAGTTCCTGCAGGAAGAGACTTACCAGATTTCCATAGAGGAGGCTGAGGGTGCTGTCTCATTTTGAGATACGCTATTTCAAAAGAAAGGGAATAATTTCCCTATCATTCACAGTACAGAGAACAGGGAGAAATTGAGTTCGGGGAGGGGAGGGGGTAGGAACAAGTTTATCTAGAATGACTTCGACATTTAGTTGATCTTGCCTGAAGGTGAGAGAATGGTCTAGATGACCTAAGTGTTGGCACCAGGAGAGAGGAAGACCATATAGCCAGGCTCAGATCTGTTAGCTTGTGCCCAAGCAGAGATGTGTATATGGCTGTAAATACAATAGTTAGTGACCTTGCTAGGCTGAAGCACAGGGTAACATGCAAACCCATTTAGGAAGAGTTATTCTCAGCTACCATTATTCATAAAAATGTGTATCACAACATACAGCTGGTGGCAAAGTCAGTTCAGGAACATCCTCCTCCTGTCTCCAAGTTCCTGGCCATTCATGGGTGATCTAGGTTAAACGGAATGAAACAACAACCTTCTACAATTGTTGGTGATACTTTTATTGTTAAGCTAGAATCATTTCTCTGATCTAGCATAGTATAGCCCCAGAAGTAGTTGCACTAGGATAGCTGAAGAAGCAGGAATGAGTGGCCAGGTCCAGGGAGTAGCAGGAAGCTCTGAATAGACTTTGCCTTTAGAGACAGAATGCATCATCCTTGATTGCTAGCACTAGTCCAGCTCACGGCAGAGTCAAACAGGGTAGTGTCGATTAGTACTTCCGGTATTCAAGCCGGTCTGTTGGCACAGAGCGGGAATACTGACACAAACAGTTGTAGCTGAGGGCTGTTGTGGGAGACAGCTGCTTCTTGTCTAACAAGGGTGGAGTCATAGGTGCTTCTGTTCCATTTCACGCATCCTTTCATATAATTTTCTTCTAACATAATCTCCTTGCATAACTTAAATGCAGCATAAGTTATCCACCCTGACTGATGTCATGTAGACAGCTTTCTAAAGATAGGTTGGAATAATTTTACTTTGGTGGTTTGACAAAGATGAGTCAGTATTTGACTAAATTACAGAACAGGTTCTGCAGTGAAACGATAAAATGTTTCACACTTGATCCAGTTAGAAGGTTTATAGTCTTTAAAGAGTCTGCGTCTTTTAAACCTCAGACGGCAGGTGTAGTAACAAACTACCAAATTTTCAAATAAACTGCAGAATTCCATGATCTCACTCGTGGTGCTGCAGAACAGCTCTATGACAGCACTATGCATCCAAACACAGAGCTGCCTTTTAGGCTTCAAGGGTAACAAGTTTTAGTCTGAACACTACTCCATTCCTGCTCATCAGTGACCAATTGTAACTGTTGGTCTGTGTACTCCTCTCTCCTCCTGGTACACCACCACTGAAGACAGACCGGATGGGAACCAGTATTTATGCTCACAGGGTTTCTTGCCAAGCCACTCTTAATTTTTTTTTTTTCCCCGAGCTTGCGTATTCAGCAAGTAAAGTATAAAAATTCTTTTGTCAGTCCAGAATTAGTCTCCTAAACTGAGTCTTTTTCTCTCCAGCTTGCTAAGAGTGAGGAAAAAGTCTGGGATACAGTCACACTTACTAATTAACTTTCTCATGCAGCTCAATTATATAAATACACAAGAGGAACAAAGGTTTTAAAACTGGCGAAACAGAGACACAGAAGTTTTAAGCTGGTTGTGCATTTGGTTTGTGGAAGGACCAGTAACTGGGCAGCTGTCTTCTCGGTTCTGGACCACTGTTTTAGCAGTGAGCTTTTATCATCTTTGGTGAACAAGATGCCAGTAGATTTACTTCTTGCTACTGTCTTGCTACTCATTTTGCTGGCACTTCAACATTTTCCTTCTTTTCTTTTACTGTTGCTGTTTTCCATTTGTCCTTCCTTGCAAGACTTTCTAGTTCTTTCTCATCTGGATTTGCAAGGTTTAACCCGTGTCCACCCACCATTTTTCAGAGGCCTGATCAGTCTCTCCAGCTATCTTTCTCATTGGAATTTGCTGCCAAGCATTAGAACAAGTGACCAATTTTCTGTACAGTGTCCAAGGCTTTTCAGCATGGTGTTGTCTTGGAGCCAAGGCATCCAGTGTGCTGCAGGCAGAAAGCAGAAGTAAGAAATGAGGCAAAATATGTTACAAAGAAAGCCTAAACTTGTTCAGGTACTCCAGAACTGCCTCTCACTTGGTCAGTGTTGTTTTCAGAAGCCCTTTAGTTAGAAATCAGATTCTGGTCCAAGGGTTTTTCTTCTCTTAATTTTGGTGTTTGAGATGAATGAGCCTTGTATGGGACTTGATTATATGGCTCTGTTCAGAAGCAAGAATATAAAACTAGTGCTGTTTTTGGTGTCTTCAGTTCATTCTGCCTCTGTGACTCATCCTTGAGAATAAGATTTGCTTCTTTTGCTGGTTAGAAATACCTTTCCTTTACTAATCAGTACACTAGATAAAATCCATCAAAAATATTGGTTTCTTTCCTTCTACAAATCAGCTCAATTGACAGCTTTGAAGTATTTATGATTCTACCTGTTGAGCTGGCATCCCCAACACACCAAATACTTTTAGTGCCTACAGGGACACAGATCTTATTTCCACTGAAGAAGTGAACAGATATAAACATCACTTTTACCTTTTAACTCTTCTGGTATGTTCACAATTGGTACTATGTGACTGCTTCAAAGTGGCCTGCAGCAATGAACTCTTGCTCTTGCATAAGGTATGAGAAAAAGCTTTTATGTGGGAAGTTTCCCAGCTGTAGCATGCCTCTGCACAGCAGTGACTTCTTTCAGCTCCAGTGTTTGAGTACCACACTGTCTACAATAACTCCATTGGTACAGGAATGGCACTTCTGACTCAGGATGCAGGAGCAGGGCTGATTAGTAGGTAGAGAACATGGGACTGGTGATGGGACTGGTGTCTCAGCTCGGTGAAGGAATAGCCTGTATTTTGGTTAATGCTGCTTACAGATCTAGTAAAAGAGGCAAAATAAATTGTTGTTGTTTATTTTTTTTATACTGAACAACAGCAATGAAGTTCAAGTGTCTTAATGCAAAAAAAAAAAAAAAATAAAGTGAAATAATTCAACCTGGTATTCTCATTAAGATCCCACAATGCACTTACAAACTTGTGAGTTCTTCCAGCATATACTGCAGGTAGGGATTGTGCCAAATGGTTGGACACGTATCCAAAGACCCTGTAGCCGACATAATTTAGGACATGCTAATGTGAATTTGGGTGAAGTCTGCAACTTGCTTAAGATCTCAGAACTTGGCTGGTGTAAACTCTTTCAGCACTTTAGTATACCAAGCTGAATTACAGCTGGTTTGCCTCCTAGGACAAGACATTCATTGCTGCTCCAAAGGGTGACATATTTTTGAGAATGTGGAATACCAATTAACTAGATTACAGTACTATCAGCTGGAGTAGAGTCCACTGACATTCTCCCATGGCTGGATTGGCCAAAATCCAGTGGTACAGCTCTTGAATACAGAATAGACAAGTTTGTGACAGTTAAGGGAAAAAAAGGTCATTTTTTGTATGTTCTTTTTCTGATCACAAAAATACATTCTGTAAGGGGACTTTTAAATGAGCTGAAATATTTAATTTACTGTTTAAATTTGAAGGAAAATGAGAAGCTATGGATTTGTCTGGTGTTTATGTTCTTGCAGGATGTGTCTGGTACGAATGAAGCAGGAGGGTCGAGCAGGAAAATACATGTGCCGCTATATAGTTCATTGTATGTGGGAGGATGTTGAACAGCGTGGTAAGGTGATGGGGGTAAGTCATCTTTGTTGATTATCTTGATTATTTTGATGATTCAGATGCTTTTGTAACTTTGTGTATCTTAGAAGAAAGCCTAAGAATTAATTTGTAGCTGTGTGTGTATTTCTTTATTAGCTTAAGCTGGTATATGTAGCCCTTACTCTTGACCGTTCATAGCTGATCTGACTATTATATTGAGCCCGTGAAATTTTTTTCTGAAACTGTACCATGATCTGGATCAGTGCATTGATTTGACTGAAAATAATCCATTTTCCACCTGTGTTCACCAAGTCATTGCAGAAATAGTGATGCTGCTACAAGAGAGTTGGCATTAGTGGATGGGAATGTGCAGCTGGTATAGGGAGAAACATGATTGGTGCCAAACGTATAACCACAACTTAATTCCAGCAGAGCTTTGAGTTTTCTGTACATCTAGGACTGTTAGTCAAAGGAGGGAGAAGGGACAAAGTTTTGTACATGACTGTAAATCATTTGTTAAATTTTCACTTTGGCTACTTAATATATTTAGTCTTGATCACAAAAGAGACATTGTAAGGAAAGGGTAGCTCTAAGAATAGTTCATTTGAGAGTCTGAAGGAAGAACAGGTTTGGGTCTTTTTGGCCTGTACCATGAGCAAGGTTTTGCTAGTTAGTTGTAATGGTCATTTCTGGCCTTAAAGTCATAACTGTCTGTCTCCATCCTTGCATTGGTGACAGCCTTCAGAGAAGGCACTGCAGAAGCAGTGGAAGGAGGTGATAGTTTTCACAACACTGGTATCACAGTGGTGGCAGTGGACCTGGTGCAGTTGAGGATGCCCATCTCCAGGACACTTCTAGTGGGAGAAGAGGGCTAGGAAAGATTTCCTGTGTTGTGAAAAAAGTAAAGAATTGTGCAATGATTAGAGAGAGGTTTGTACCTGATTAAAATTAATAGAACAGTCAGACAAGTGACAATTTTCATAGAGCAATAATGTCTTATGTTCAAGACTTGGTTGTCAGCCACATACACAAAGGAGAGGCAGCTCTAGAGTTCTTTTCTTGTGACAAACAAGGGAATTAACTGGCGAGTCAGGATTTGGTGTAAAGTCACATCAGTAATTCAAGGGGTTTATCTCTGGTTATATCTTTTATTTTATGTGTAGTCTTAGAGTGGTGGTTCTGGTATGACTTCAGTTATTCCATCCATGATGGCTTTTTTTTTCCTTCCTCCCCATTTTTTTCCCTCTATTTGCCAAGGACTTCCTTAGCTTTATTGTGCTACAGGTTGCTTTTAAGGTCATGCTCTTAATCTTCTTTTGGATTAAATCTAAATTTAGGCATCTTAAAATTTCTTGCTATGTTAATAAGCAGGTCATAAGTTCATATATGGGGATCTCTACTTGCCCTCATCAGATTCTGTGAGGCAGTGTGAGTAAGCTTGGACAAATTAGATAATAGTAGTACAGGGCATTCTTAATAATAGTATGGTTTGTTCTTGGAGGCTTTTACGTTGTTTTTTCATTCTAGGAGACAGAATGATGTAAGTGCTTGTCCAGCAGGTTTCAGACTATGCTGCTTTTGTGGACTGCAGGTTATGCATGAGCAATTCGCTGAGTAGAGGAACTGAGCACCATTCTAGAAAAGTATTTTGAAGGGCAAATGTTGCACATTATTAACTAGCTATTCTAAAATCCCTATATTGAATTGCTTTTTTCAAGTATTTTGTTTTCCGTGTTTCATTGTCTTCAGGTTTTGGCCTTTTTACCATAGCTTTGGCTAAGACAGAGATAGAAACCCACTAAGTAGTCGAACTTGGAATGAAAAGTACCAGAAAAAGAGATTGAACAAATTAGTTTCTATATTTTTGGCTTTACCCATATCTTCCATGTCACATCAGTGGTTGTTCCCTGTTTCTGTAGCAACTGGAAACAGCTCAGATCCTTGTTCTTGGTGTGAATTTACATGTGCTTCTCTTGATTAAAAAAAAAAAAAAAAAAAAAAAAAAAAAAAAAAAAAAAAAGGTCTTCCGGAGTCTTTTGCCACTGTCTGTGCACACAGAGAATGCTACTTTGGAACAGAGATTCTCACAGAATTTAAAAGACAAAGTTTTGAAATAATATCTATGCTCCTTTTGACACCATTTTGTCCTTATATCAATTAGCCTCAAATGCTTTTCTGTCGTTTTCCATGTAGGATTTGAAGCAGTGGCAGACAGTATAGAGAAGCAAAGCTGTTTACTACCCTTACAAGCATTCAGAACTCCAAAGTGAAGCATGGTGCAAGTTTGAGCTATATTGAGATGATTCAGTAAGCTTAAAAAAAAATAAATAAAAAAAAAGAATTGACTGTGAGCACTTTATAAGGGGAAGCACAGGTTTTCCAACCATTCCATTGCTGTCAGAAATTCCCCTAAGGGTTAAAAGTGTCCTTATATATATTTTTTATCCAGTCTGGAGCTTCAAATGTTAATACATGCTTGTTATAACTGTATGGTTACTGTACGATGCAACTATAAGGGGACCCTAAGTTGTTTTGAATGCCTTTCATTTCATACCTTGTGAAGTTAGACACTTTTTATCCTTGAATTTTAATTTCCCAGGCTATCATGCTTAGTTTGTATTAAAAATTTCTATAATGCATTTTAATTTGTTACCAAGATGTGTTTTTGACTGTAACCTAGTCTTAACATAGCTTTTATGTGGCAATAGCTGATGCTTAAACAAAGCGTGTACACATTTAAGAGCTTGATCCCACAAACAGTTACATCTCTGTGTATATTTAATAAAGTTCAGCTGCACAGAGGCCTATTGATTTTAATGAGTCTCCTTGTGAGAGAAGGTGACCTCTTGAGGTAGCTGCTAACTAGACCAGGCGTTAAGGGTGTGTAAGAAAGCATAATGAACTCTCCTAGACTGTAAACATGGAAATTGGGACTATTCTCTTCCCCGTACTGTTTGCGAAGGCACAGGGCTTTCATAATCTTTTAGTGATTGTTTTTCATCTTTTAATGATTCCTCGTCTTTCAGACGTTAGTTTGTCAAGAGCGATGAACTTTTCAGTCTCTTCTGGTAGTATTTATTATATGTTGGATGAAAGTAACATTGATCTTTGAAGAGGTTAGCCGTTCCTTTGCTCCTAATCGTTGCTTTATTTACCTTCCCCTCTGCTGGCGATCCTAGCCTAATCTACTGCTCCATCCATGCTCCTGCATGAGGCCTTCCTGTTTCTTCCCTGTTTATTCACCCCTCCTCACTTAGTTTTCTTTCCCCCAGCATGCATGCCCTCTAACTGAACTCTTTCTTATCCACATCTCAGCTTTAGCAGTTACAAAGAATTGTAAGTGGTAAATAGGTAAAGGGCATCTGCCGTAGGTGCTAGGTATAACTTACTAACTGTGATATATTTATCCTTAATGCTTCATCTAAAATGAAACTGAGGTAATGCTTTACCTTCACTGTCATACTCAGACACAGGGTTTGTGAGCTGATTGAAGAGTATGTATAACAGCTTTGTATTCTTAAGCAATTTAATTCTGCAACCAGTATCCACTCTACCTTCAAAAGAAGACAGTTAAATACATCAAGACAGCAAAAGCAGATGAAGAGAAAATATATTAATGTTCCGCTGATGATTTCAAATTTTAGAATCTGAGCCTTTCTTGGAAGTAAGTCAAATGAATAGAAAATGCTGAATACTTTCAGGATGCTGAGTTATTATCTGCATGGCTCCCATGAGATTAGGCAATTCCATTCCCTGCTTTTTGTCTCTTGCAGGTTATCAAAGGTCAGTATTGAGCTCTCAGGCTAGTACATTCCTGTATTGTTGTCTAAGTGACAAAGCACCTGTGTGAAATTTGCTAGATGGATATAATTAGGTTAATGTGTTGATGGGAAGAACTGCAGTTCTTCAACCTGATTTCATATCTAGCCTTATTTAAAACACTTGATGCAGAAAATGGGCATTATATTCCTGAATTGATATCGATGGTTTATTAGAATATGCCATCTGCTCTTAAATATATAGGTTCATCGGAGCAGAAAATGATGGAATGTAAGGCATTTTAACTACTAATTTACATCAGCTCCAACTCCATTTGGATTTTGTATTATTTCAAAAACTGGTTGTTAAAATTGCTGAAATCTAAATCTCAGTTACAAAGTTTTGGGACCTGTTAGCCTGAGCTCCTTCAGCACTCCTGAATGTCGGCGAGAGTCAGAAACCAAAACTTGACGCAGCTGTAAAAACACACGGAGAGCCTGTGGCCTCAGCAAATTCTACCAATGCAGGCATATTTCAGATATAAATTTTACTCTGCTGTCCCTAGTACTAATGAAGTCAGTTTCTTTTGGTGGGTTTGCAGCCAGGTGTGTCCAGTTCTGTGGCTAACCAGTGCTCTTTACTTAATTTTTCCACTAGTGACATTTCTATCAAACGTCAAAAACAAACAGAAAAATTGGCTTGATGCAATGGCTCAGAGTGTTAATAGTAACATTAGGCTGGGTAAAAGACTTCCTTTCGATCCTGCTTTGCCAGAGATCTCCACCTTGTGGCTTACAGTGAATAGATTTATACTATCCAAACTGGCAGCTGCTTAATCAGTTTGTAAGGGGAATTCAGTCAGTACTAGAAATTGCTCCTATTTGTCTTCCTACCAGACTTCTTTAGCAAGCTGAATATTAACCTGACTGACCTGAATATTGTGTTTTATCAACTGTGTGTATATAAAAGCAGGCATTATAAGTCTGAGTGTATTTTTTTATACCCTTAGATGAAGCTGCAGATTTGATCAGAAGGACTGTATACTCTGGAGCTCCCTGCATGTGATTTCAGCCGATACCTTTCAATAGGGATGTGATACAAAAATTTACTCGTAGCTCTGCATGCAAATGGGTTGCTATCTTAAAAAGCATCAGGCTTTTTTCAAATATCTGTAACTTCTTGTAGGCACATTTTAAGAATGATGTGCCTTGCATGTTGTGGTGGCATTGTACTTCTGAAATGAGTAGGTCTTTTTCAGTGCAAAATAATTCATTTTATAATCATACATGTTCTAAAAACTGCAAAAGAGATAAGAACAGGAGAGGCCATCAAGCCCAACATGCCAAACCTGTTTTAATTTATCTTAATCCCACTTTCCTGTTTTCCCACCAGACCACTCAGACCCCTACTCCCCACCCCCCTTTTTTTTCCAGGAACACATCTAGGTGTCTTTTGAATTCATTTATTGGCTCTGCTGTGCATAGCACAATACAGTCTTTGTTATACTTTTAGCCAGAGCTGTTTATATACAGTGACCCATAATTTGCTCTCAGTTACATTGGTGAACATCTGAAGTAACACCATCAGAATCAATAACATGGTTCACATCAGTGTAACTGAGAGCAGAATTTAGCTCTGTAAATTTGAACACAACTTTGTCTTGATACTTTCACAATTAAAAGAGTTTAGATAATTAAAAATATCATCTTACCTTACAATAGCTACATTCTATTTTTCAAAAATTAATCTAAGAGTCAGAACTTATGTTCATATCTGATATTATTGCACTTACCTAATTTGATACACTTCAATTATAGTTCTTCTTGTGGAGAACAAAAAGTTTGAAACTTTTTAACTGTGGACTCGGAAATCATGCTCAGAATTAGACAAGTGAGAGTCTAGAACAGACTTCTAAGATGAGAGGACAGAGCATAAAATTGATAAAATTTAAAGATGAAACTCGATCTTTGTATGAATTGAACTGTAGTAGGCGAGTTACCTACAGTGGGAAGCTACTGTACTTGAAAACTCAGGGGGTCCTTTTCAGGCCTGTCTCTTAAATCTCATGGAAGTCATAGAGTGAATTTGGAATAAAATTCTAGAGATCTAGAGCAAAAGCTAAGTATCATGGAAGAATGTGGGAGGGGTGGGACAGAAGGAAAACGTTTGTAGTATTCTGGCAAGGGAGCAGATGGGGGAGTTGTGTATGAGATGGGGGAAGTATACTGAAGCAAAAAGTTATAGAGAAGGTAGTGATTTTTTTTTTTTTTGATGAAATGGGTTGGTATACAAGATAGAGGAGAGTTTTGGCACAGTTGGAAAATTAAAAAAAAAACTGTAGAGGATTAGTTTTAGTTTCAGATGCTCTTTGTATTTTTTTGAAGTATATAACTTTACTAGGACATTTTAAGGAGAAAAACACTATGAAGTTATTAATGACTTTTTAGAAAACATATTATATCTTTACAGTTTTTAGTATTCCCTTTTAGAAACTTAACAAAGTAGTGAGATTCAAATTGGTGTATGTTTTTGTACTTTTTTTATTTTGTAGGATACCAGGCATTGTAGAACATGTTTTAGGTGAAATTTTTGTATTAAAAACATCACAAATGAGAGTGACATTTGAACTACCTGAAGGTACCTTAACTAATTTGACAATTAACTGGGCCATAGATGTGTAAACCTTCATGAGCTCAGGTCCAGCTCAGCCATTCAAAATCAAAGCAATACCATATTGACAATTCTACTGCCTGAGACAGCTCTTGTTTAAAAATAGTTCTCTCTTTGGCAGAGTGCACAGGCCAAGTGAATAAGCTACATCAATTCTCTGCACAATGTGTGGGCCCTGTAATGCCTGTATTCATTTGATTTTCTTTTATTACTAGGTCTCTCTCATCCTCTGTTGGTCAGAGCAATAGTAACTGAAGAATGCATCTATGTGAATGTGACGGTTCTTTTCCTGTAGGAGTTTTGATATGAACCATGGCAAATTTCAATCCTTTTTAAGAGGGTGGTTCCTCTTCTCTCTCAAGAAACTAGTCCGTGTGTAGAGGTTTAAGTTTATTTCTGCTTCTCTAGGTAGAGAAACCATGTATTGCATCTCAACACATCTGTGTTGGGAATCTAAAATACTGTGGGCCTGAAGACAAGCCTTCTTGGCACAAAAGAATGTAGGACCCATGGAAATGTACAGTGGATATTTGTCCCCTTCCAGGGGTTAAAATGTTTTTGAAATCACAGTTGTAGGGGCTCTTCCTTTAGCTCTGTGAAAGTAAGGCATCTAGATTAACCTAGCTGTCTCGTGTATTGAGTTCCAAATAGCAGTGTATCCCAGTTACTTAAAGCAGGTTCAAAAAGACATTGAGCTGATTAACAGCTGCTAGGAGAGGTAGTTCTGTAGTTCTTTGTGCCACCACCAGTATTCACAAGACATTTCTGTGCGACGCTTACATTGCTGAAGAGGCAGAAAACTAATCCTGTAGAAGGGAGGGGTTTTGTGTCTCCCTCCTGCCCAGTTTTAACAAGCAACCTATGCAAGGTCTGACCAACAGAGCTGAAGCAATCAGTGCTGGAAGCATGGAAAGGGAGACCTGGCCGATCAACGTACACTTGAGGATAGGGTGGGTTGCCCTTTGGGAGCTGCTTGTCTTTCTCCACTGGCTTGATAAGAAACCTGGTTGACTAGTTTAAACTGGATACTTAAGTTCTGAATGTCCAAGGTGAGGTGAAAAGTACTCTACTGAGGATGTCTGAAAGTCTAAACAACTGCAGTCATAAGCTTGGTAGAATCATTTACATCTAGTTATCAATACTATATTTTGAGTAGGAAAGTATGCTGGGATAGCAGCATAATCTAGGGGTTTTATGATTCAGAGGGAAGATTCTAGCATTTTATTTGTCATAAGTTCAGGAATGTGTATGAATTATGGATATATATATATATATATATATATGAAAATTCAAAATGATTAACTATTAATTATGCAGCAGAGTATTTAAGTCTGATTAAAAGTCTTTTGGAGATGTTTTCCCCCCAGAGATGCTCTGAAATCCACATATGTATCTATTTTGCCCTGGAAATTGCTACTGTCATTGAGGCCTTGACAGGAAAGCTAAAAGTGCAAGTTTAGGATCAAGTTTAGTCAAATAGAGCCTGAGAACCTGCTTTTAAAGTTAACTTTGCTTTTTTCTTGGAAGATTTTGTCTGTGGTGAGGGATTGCATTTGCTTTGTCAATTAGACATTCAGTTTGACTGCTTTGCCTAAACTCAGCTTTTGAGTGTCACGAAGAAATGCTTTCACAACACCATGCTCAAAATTAAAACTTCATTCTGATTATATGAAGCCCTACCTGCATGTTATAGAATCTGGTACGCAAGCAGAAGAGAAATAGTGCATCAACTTTTGATCCTTTCTCAAAGGATATATAAGAATATCACGTACTGCTTCTAGGGTGGATGTAGTTTAATTTGGTTATGGGAATCTTAATGACTTAAATATACAGGAAAATGCATGTGTATGGAATTTTACCCTGAAAATACCTAGACCATGATGAAGTCTGGAACAGATAATAGACTGTGATATAAATCTAGCTTTACTGGGTCATGGAGGTTTGAAATGGCAGTCTTTCTCATGTTGTTTTTAATATAGTTCTAGAATCAGGGCCCATGGAACTAACATGCCTGCCTCTCTGGAACAGGCAGGTTTGGTGCATGCCAACGATACCTGGTGTTGAAATCAAGGTATAATATATGTTTGAGTTCTTTTCACTAGCCTGCCCCAATTTTCCATGGAGTCTGCCATCAAAAATCAATTTAAATTTCCCAGATGTGTTGGAACCTGTTACTACAAGGTAGTCTTCTTGGTCTACTTTGTGCCTTCGTCTGGCACCTGCAAGAAGTACGCTAGAAGCTGCCTTACAGCACCTCTTCTAGAAACCTTTCTCATTATCCCCCACATTCTAAACCAATGTGGGGATTTCATGTGCCAAAATCGATTTTACCATACAGTGATTGTAGAGCTTAAGTGCTGTCCTGTGTTCCTCTCCAGAACGTAGTTTAGTCACCAAAATTCCTATGTTGAACAATGAAATAACTACATAGCACAACTGCATAATTTTTATTTTGACAGTGCAGACAATAGAAATAGGGAAAACAATCCTTATAGAACCTGCCATAATCTTCAGGCTCAGCAGACTGTTCCCTGGCCTCTTGTCAGTGCTTTGTATATCACTTATAATGCAGTTCATGATTTGCCTACACTCAGTGCAGGGTTAAGTAATATGTTGTTATGCTAGATATTTTGGACATTTTTACGTTATCATTTTCCTAGTCCTTTGAGCTCCTCCTCAAAATTCCTTGACCGACGTCCGCCAATCTGCTTGTCTTAAGTCTTTGAGAATTTGAGAGCAAGGTGTCTCATCGTTCAGATGCAGGTTTTTTTTTAAACTCTAAGCTGCAGCAGTGAAAATATGAATGCACTGTTAAGTTTCTTCCTAAACACAGAAAAATATTGGAAGTGATGACTTTTCTAGGTCCGAATAATCAAGATTTGCTAAAGTCATTAGAGGTTTTATGTTGCTTCTGGTATATTTTATTCATACTGTTGCTTGTTTTTCACTGCCAATAGAATGTCAATGGTATCATCTGTTTCTTCTTAGAAATCTGTATTTATGAGTTTCCCATTATGAATAACCTAACTTTTCCTTAAACTTGTGGTGCCTGCCTATCTTGAAAGACAACAATGTAAGTATTAATTAACATTCTGATACAGTGCAGGAATTCTGTAGGTGTTCAAGATGTTGCTCATTCCCTTCCCCTTTTCTTTGTCTGCCTTTGTTTGGCGGACTCAACAGCACCCATGTCTTGCAGTCTCGATTAAAATGGCATGCAGCTATTCTTGCCACCCCCCAACTCCCTTGTACTCATCCAGCTTCCAAATGCTATTTCTGGCTAAACCACGGAATGGTTGCAAGTCCTGTATTTTGCACAAATAGATATATTCTGGAAGTGTGTCCACAGGGCACAGATAGCACAATATCTTTGGGGTTTGTTTGGTGCTTGAGATCTCTTTTCTAACCTTTATTTTGGGGGGAGGATTAATGACTTTGTTCATTTGTTTTTTTTCTGAAAGCACAATGCAAGTGAGGCTTTGCGTCTACCATCATTGTTGAGAGGAGAGGAAGAAATTCCCTTGCTATCATCCTTGTTTACAAGGAGAGGAAGACAGATTTCTTACTACTGAGCAAATCTTGACTGTTTTCTTTTTGGGACAGGCAATGCATTCAAAATAATAGGATCTTCATCAAACTTCAGCAATAGATGTACAACTGTGGAAATTACTCTTGTTCTCCCTTAGTCCTGCTATGCTGTTTGAGAAGCACGGTGCTGCTCTGTTGATTGTCTTCCTTGCTTGACTTCTTCCTCCTGTCAGATGCATGAATGTACAAGCTTATTTCCTCATCAGTTGCTTTTCTGTGTAACCTTGGCTGTTATGTTGTACTGTTTTCCTGTATGCCTAATTTGGTGTTTATTTGTTACTTAGTTACTTAGGCTCCTCTGTTCTTCATTGTAACTCGTCATGCCCATTCTGAATGTCTTTGTGTTACCCAGACACTGATAGAATTCACTAGAGCTTGTATGTTCTTCCCTTTTTTGGCTCCACATCTGCTTTCATCTTTCCCCTGTCTCAGTATTTCACATGCTTCTCTGACCTACCTCTTAACTTGTAATTAATCTGTCTGCCTACCCTTTCCTTTTGCTTCTTTGCTAGTTCTCTTTGTTTCCTTACAGCAGCCCTTCTCACAGGTCACACTGGCACCACCATCTCTCTCCATTCCCTTCTGTTCTTTCCCACTTGGTGAGTCCTTTATACATCAGTGCCAGCTGTGCCTGTTCTCCACCCCTTCCATGCTTCTCCACTGATTCCATGGTCACACACTCTTCCGCCAACCTCCTGTTGCAAAGGTCCATGATGAAAGCTCAGGCTGCCTCTTAACATCTGCTTGCTTCAAACCTACTCTGGCACGTTGAAGTATCTTCCTGACTTTGTTTTATTTCAGATCATTGTCGTCTTCACTTCTTTTATTTATCTAGCTGAGCACCTTCTTTTCCTATTCTAACTCCCAGATTCATATTTACCGTTTTCAGCATTTTCCTCAGTTACTAATCTTCCTTCTGCCTTATCCTTTTCTCTCTCTAGCTTAGACATCACTTATGTGTCTTCCTAGAACTGCTGCTAGGATCATCTGCATGGCTTGTCACTCACTACGGCATTTCATCTCATGACAGTCTCCACTAGTTCTTGTGATTCAGTGGCCTACAGTGGGAACAATGTCTGTTTACTCAGGGATGGAGCAGGGGGGTGTTTGGCAATCTGCCGGTTTTGACAGATTTCATCAGCTTCTTCTGCAGGCAGCTCCATGCCATTTTAATTGTAGAACTCCTTCAAAGTCCGGTCTTAAATTCTACTGCAGACACAATGTCTTCATGTTTATAACACCCATGCTACAATGCCTTGTAGCCTGGCTAGATAAGTGGGTTGTGCACTCTTATATTTTCCTCTTTGAACTCAGTTTATTTTGTTACCACATTTTCTGACTTCTCCGGCCCATTTTATCTGTTTATAAAAACTCCCAGCTTTATGAAGCCCTTATCTTTGACTGCTTTTATGAACAACTCCTGCAATAAAATAAATGATAATGATCAGGAAGTGCAAATACAATGCATTCAGTAATTTCAATGTTCTCTTTCTTTTCTTTCTTTCTTTCTCTCTCCTTTCTTCCATATCTCTAGTAGGAGCAACAATACATAATATTTTTGTGCACACCTAGATAAACTTTGTTTTTCTGTTTACTTTCCTGTTTTGGGAAGCTCGGTAGATTTTATTCTTTCTATTCTCTTGTATCTCTTCAGTTGTTATGTCTTTCTCCCCTTGGTTTCTGATCATACAGTGTTTGCTATTTTTGTATTGGTATTAACTAGTTAATTATCACTGCAATTCTATAAGAACATGAATGTTGCTATTTCCATATTCAAAAGGCAGGAAATAATGCAAAAGGTGAAAAGACTTGACCAAAATAACAGCATGTCTGGTCTTAGAGAAAGCAATCTCTATTTGTTGCTAGTAGATCTATTTTCCAATTCAGTTAGGCCATTTTCAAGTTGGTCAGTTGGTCTTCTTGTGGCTGCAAGGATGACTGCACATTAAGAGGGAGATTCAGCTAAAGATATGGCTAATGTGGATAGGAAATTGGGTCAGTACAATCTTGGTTTATGTGAAATGAGTAACACTCTCATCTGGGTTGGATTTCACATGCCTGGGGATGGATTTCATAACTCCAAATGTCTGTGCTAGACAGAAGGCTGGCAGGCCTGTAAATGACCAGTGGTTTTAGGGGATGTCACCCAAATTAGCAATGAATTTGTCTAGGTAGTGCTAAAAGTGCTTGCAGTTTCTTGTGTTTGTAGATGCTATACAAATTCATAAAATTCAATTCTTTAAAACAAAGGAGATGGTAGAGACACTATAATTGATGTAGGTCTTTGTCTTGGTCTCTGGCCAAAAGGCCAGGGCCAAGAAACTTGAAAACAAAGTGTCCGATTCAGGGCATCCTAAATTTGCCCTGTTGTATTTCCTACTTTATTTTTCACTTGCAAGGGAGGAGGTGACTCATATGTAGGTTTAATCTTTGTTATTCAGGAAACAGTGTAAAAGGAAATTTTTGCCTCCTTAAAATCCTTGCCCACTCGTTTAGGATCTTCTGGAAGTTTGTTTATTCACAGCAGCATCAGATCTGAATGAAATACAGAAGTATGATGGAAAACTCACAGTATCTTACCATGCAGCTTTTTCATGGTTTGCTTTCCTCCTTTGCCTTTTACTTGAGGGCAGAAATAGGATAGAGAAATAATTTTTGTTCACTTCTGAAAGGTTACAGTAATAAAGAAACTCTTGTTAACATCAGAGTATATGGCAGGCAGGAGTTTTCACAGTCTGGCATTGTTTATTTTACCAGCAATTTGGAACCTTCTGCACTCTTAAAATATTGGCAAGAAAATATTTAACTGTTAACTATTCTGTGGCATGCGTGTGTTTGAAGCCCTGGGGAGGAGCAGTGCTTGGGGAAATCGGGTTTTTCTCAGCTTATGATTGAAACCAGAAGGTGCAGAATATTGGTAGAAGGTGAAAGCAATGCGACTTCAAATTATAATTTTAGACCTAATGTAGAACTGATGGGAGGACGTCAAAGAGGTCATATATGAACAGGACTGCGGTAGAAAATACTGGGAAGTCTGATGGAGCAAACAGAAAGAAGCCAGGCTGCTAGACACAGCAGAAATGAATTTCAAAGTTAGATGGTGAGAGTGAGTATTTGCGTTTGTCCCTGCCTCAGTCACTGGGTAAAGGTTATAGCAGTACTGGAGATCAGCCTCATGGAGCAGGCTTGTACTTGCTCAGTAATTGTATGGAATCTAGCAGTTGTCACCCCGTTTGAAAATGAAATAAAATTAACTTTTTTATGGTGAGTTTTTTTGGGTTTTTGTTTTTCTTTTTTAGAGAGCAGATGCAATGCTTAGTTTGGGTGACTTGCTGTTCCCAGCCAACAGAAACTGGTTCTGGTCCCAAATTCTTGGATAAAGTTTTTTTCTCCCTTCCCTCCAGGAGAAGATGAATGGCTAGTATGAGCAGGATCATTCTTGCTAATATTTCTATATAAGGCGTAGCCTCTTCCCGTAGGATTACTGAAAGCTATGCAAAAGGCAGCATTTTCTTTCACAGTAGTTTATTTCAGTAGAAATTCCTACCAAGTCAGCAAAGGCACCTGAGTGGTATCCAAGATCGTCTAATGGGCTACGGTGGTCTCACTGCAAGTCATGGCAGGAAGAGATGCACAGAAGAGACACCAATCAATATCTGCAAAGTTCAGCAGAAAGTGAATAAAACTGAACATATCTAGCAGTCCTTATTCTCGTGTTGCCTGAAGATCCAGTGTATTATTTCTAACAATAACCGAAGAAGTTTCAGGAAAAAGTGTAAGAAGCAGAACAAGTGTGAAGCAGTATGTCATCTTGTGTATCTTCTCTGTATTCACTAATGAGTAATATGAAAGTTGTGCGGGGACAGTCATATTTGCTAGCTAGTAATAGAGCAATCCTCTGTGAATTTGTGTAGTTCCTTTCTGAACCCATTCATATTTTTGGCTCTTTAATGTCCTGTGACAATTATTTCCACAACTTAATTGTGTTACATGAGAGAACACTTCTGTTTATTTTTAAAGTACTGTTGGGTTGTTTCATTGGCTTCTTTCTAGATCTTGTTTTATGAGAGTTAATGAACAGTAATTCCCTCTTCAGCAGCTCCGTACCACTCCTGACTTTACATCGTGTCTTCCTCCTTGTAGTCCTTCCTAAACAGAATTAGTGTTTAGTGTGTCCTCATACCTCTAATCACCTTTTATTTTCTCCTCGGTTTTCTAGTTTCTGTATCTGTTCCAAGATGGAAAGATAGGTGCGTGCAGCGTTTATATGTGGACAGACTATGGATTTGTGGCAGAAGAGGGTTCCTCTGTTTTGTTTTCTATTCCTTTCCTAGTAATTCCTAATGTTTATTTCCCTTTTTCTCCACTGTTGAATGTTAAACTAACATTTTCAGAGATCTGTCCACAAAAAAATCTTAAGATCCATTTCCTGAATTGTAGCTGCTAGACAAAGGCACATTGTTATAAAAATTTTGATTGTTTTTTCCTGAAGTATACTACTAATACCTTTATCAACACTGCATGTTACCAGTCATAATCATCTGACAGTTCATTCTATCCTTTATTATCGTTTCTACTAATCTGTTAGAAATGGAAGTCCAGTTTATCAGTCTGTAATTCCCTGGATCTTCTGAAATGCTTTTCAGAAATTTATGCCACATTTCATGGCTCTGCAAACATATTAAGTGTTATCTAATATGTTCCGTTTAGCTTAATATTTTCTGATCCCAAGGATTTTGTTGCTCGTGATTTTTATTAAGTTATCTTAAGTCTATTTCCATGGACAGATCATATCATGTGGAATATGGTTCTTTTCAACTTGTGTAACTTCCTTTCAGTTTTTTAGGCAGAATTCTTGCTTCCGATATGCTCAGGTATATCATAATAATCACTTTTTGGCTTTTAGCAAGTAGTTTCTTAAAAGAGACATTACAGTAAAAACCCACCACAACTTCTTACCCTTACAGAGAACCAGCACAACTAGAGAGACAGCACAGCAATTTTACTTCCCTCCTATGACCTTCCTCTGGAGAGGTGGTCAGCGAGCCATGCCAGCATGTGCTGGAAAGAACCAAGAATTAAGAACAAGCCCCCGTCCGTTTCATATGGTCAGGACCGTATTGTGACCTTTGCTGCATCTTCCACTGTAACCATGGCAGAGTTTCCAAATTAATAGACTGCAAAATAGTAACCTATCTCATTTCACTGATACATGACAGCTAGGGGAGACGACCTGGTCTTTTTCCTGAAACATGTAATGCTGTATAACCTGTGTTTCTATGTCAGTTTGAAATAGAGGTGGTCTAAGGAGTATTACTGGTGGTCGTGCAGTTATGAAGGTAGCAGAGCATACAAAAGTCTCTTTTCCCTTAATGTTGTTTTTATGGATTGAAGATTTTGGCAGGAACTGGTTCTGATACAGACTAACATGTATTTAGCTTTTGTCCAGGT
Source organism: Dromaius novaehollandiae (assembly GCF_036370855.1). Lineage (NCBI taxonomy): Eukaryota > Metazoa > Chordata > Aves > Casuariiformes > Dromaiidae > Dromaius > Dromaius novaehollandiae. The sequence goes on along the minus strand of NC_088113.1, from coordinate 4,421,610 downwards.
TAATACAATGTTGTAGGTATTCACTGAACCTTGAAGGTGGTTTTAAAGAGCATGCTTTGAAGTTGAGCATCAGCTGAGGTGCATTACAAAATGACTTATTTTTAAGCAGCACATTAGAGAATTTATCAAAAAAGTTAGTATTTTTAAAAAGTACATGGGGAATGACAGCCGTAGCTGATTATAAGCCAGTTAGCTTGACCCTGTTTGCAGGCAAAGTAGCAGAATGGTTAATGCAAGACTAAAAAAAAAAAAATTGGAAAAATAATTTCTACAGGATCTTTGTCAGTTATACAACTTTGTGACATTGCCTGGAGGAGCTAGGCTTTTTGGCCCATTGCTACGGAGTTTCTTTTAATTCTTTATATTAACTTAATCTTTTTGATCTTTAGCTACATGTCTCAGTAATTTTCAAAATTAATGTCCTACAAGTAATAGTCATGTTATTGAAGGAAATGAAAGGGCTGCATGCAGTCTTTCCCACTTAATATCATGTGCATTTATTAAAAGGGCAGCAAACACTTAAAAAGCCTTTATATAACTATATATAGTTATATTATTTATAGTTATAATATAAACTATGTATTATAAGCCATTCTTTCCAAACGCAAATTTGGAGAGGGTGCAGAAAAAAGCCCAAATGTTTGAGGACTGACAAAAATGTTTTTTGGTGAAAGATTTGCCCTGTATCTCCTACAGGAACTTCTGCCGACATTGAATGCTCCATTAATCAAAAGTGTAAATAGGAGTGATTCATGTTTATGGCCGTGTGGCTAACAGAAGTCCCAGAGCAGACCCAGTCATAACAACAAAAGTGTACTCATACCTGTGTAACTTGTTTTGCGCAAGAGATGAACTAATTTTACTGTATCAGCATAAAACACTGCTTTGCTATTACAGCTTTGACCACTCTAGGAGTGCTCTGATGATGTAGTGTATCAGTGCGCCTAGTGTAAACATTATCGCAAAGAGCCTAATCTTAGTTTGAAAAGATTACTGTTGTGACACACTTACTAAGTACAGATATAGGAGCAAATAAAGTGTACAAAAGAAGCCTTTTATTCTAGCAGGAGTGGTATAATGAGAATGAAAGGGTGGAAACTGAAGCCAGAAAATTCAAATATGAAATGAGATACACATGTTCAACTGTGAGGGTGATATGCTTTAGCCAAACACAACTTATTGAGCTTAGTACAGAGAGAGCTCAGTGGAAGGTAATGGTCTGTGATATGCCGAGGGTCAGATTCTGTGATCTAACCATTTCTTCTGGCTGAAATCTCTTCATAAAAAATACAATTCAACCATAACTTATGGCCTAAAAGAGAGGAACTGCTGCATGAAATTCAATGATTAGTGCTTGTACAAGGTGAGGTTAGAAGTGTCCCTTCTGGCCTTATAGACTACGGATGGATGAATGTGTTAAAGTAGCTTAAGGGTGCAATACATGCTGGCAAAAGCCATAACAGCAAGAAACTCCTGTTAAAATGCTTTGAAATAGTGTTGCCTGTGGTCGTCATGGCTATGTCTACGTTAGCATGTAGTGTGGCCCGACAGGGACACGTTTGTTGAGTGGAACAGTTGAAGAAGTGATGTCCTGGCTATCCAGGGATGATTTTTACTCTGCTAGTTCTGTTCTGATCCTGTGGACTAAATGCCTCTTAGCAGGTGGAGCGCATTAGAGCACGCTTTCAGGCTTGTGCACTCTGAGACTTCTCTGAAGTGTAAACCAGAGCACAGTAAGTAGGGATGATGAGGAGATTCACTATGAAAGCATACTCTCGATCCAACCAAAAGGTGAATGTAGACTTACCATATGGTAGCTTTCGTTTAAAAATTTGCTTATATCGAAGGCAGTTTCATATAAGTCCAGTATATACAATAGAGCAGTGTGTTCTCGTCTTCCTAGAAATTTTGTTAGAATGCCGAACCTTAACTAAGACTTCAGTTGGTAGATTGCCTGATACAGCAATAAGCCTCAACAGTTGTCTGCTCAGCAATACATATTGACTTGTTGGGGCTGGAGCTGAGGTTTCTCACCGTAACATAATAACACAAATGTAGAGCGTGCACTGTAGTCTTAAAAAGGAGAAGGTGGGATTGTGGAGTCCTTTGATGAAAAGTGGTGACATGTAAAAGGAAGATGTGCTAGTTGTATGTTTCCTTTTTTTAAAGGTAAGTGTGAGAGATGCGCAAATAAATGTATTCCTAGTTTCGAACGAGGATTTTTTTCCACTGTATCAATGGTATATAAATTATTCTGGTGACAGCTCTGCAATGGGTTGCTTCCAAGGAAGGCAAAGTGGCTACTTAGCCACTTAGGAAAAAGTCCTTAGAAAACTCCAGATGTTATCATTTTTTTCCTTGTTATTAGCAATTACTAACTTGGAATTGTCTAGAAGCTTTTGTACTTAATAATGAACAGCGGGAGAAGTCAGCAAAATCGTGACCAGCCAGATCCCGAAGCTTGCCAGCGCTAAGAACATGTACGGGCTTGAAGAGAGGAAGCGTTCCCAACAAACCTGGATTTGGATTTACTCATTCTTCTTGTTTTATAAAGAAGGAATTTTTTTCTATAACTGTACCAATGCTGATTGTATTCTTCAGAAACGACAATATTCTTTTAAAAGTAATTTTACTGCCTGAGATACTGCTCCATCCCCAAAGTCATATTTTATATTTTAAACTGTTTGTCTTTAAGATGTATTTATTGCCATGTTTGTTTAACTTGGTTATCTCCTTCATCAATCTGTTTCTTACTAACTTAAAGCTGCTGCTCTTTGTTTTTAGTATAGAAAGCTGCTTCCCTAGGGATGTATAGTCCAGGACTTGTCTCTGTAATGGGACTATTTGTTTTCTTTGCCCCTTGCAGTTGCCTGCTGTAACATTTGTAGTATGTGTTAAGTAATCCTTGAGGTAACATTTTTATTATGTCATAAAAAGTGCGTGGCAAATATATAATAACTCATGGAATTTGTTTGTTTAAAAATGGAAGGATAATTTATTGAGTGTGTTACATGAGACCTGCTCCCCCTTATTAGAGCTGTAGAAGTACAGCTTATTTAGAAGTATGTTCTATTGAGAAAAACCACGATCTCTGACATGCATAGAAAGTTTGAGCATGGTTGAGTAGAAATGACATCATAGTTTATGTACTCAATAAAAATTTAATTAAGTCATTACAGAAGTTGCAGTCATCATTTAACCCTCTGATTTCTTATGTTTAGTTCTTTTTTTTAAACATATAGTAATAGCCAGTCACCAAATCTTGATGGCCTATAAAATATCTGCATGAATTTTAATAGCTTATATTAATGGAAAAATATGAGTAAATGACATAAAAGAAATTTTCCTTGTGTTGCACTATAAGCAGTTCTATAAAAATCAACTGATGAAAAAGATAGCAGTTTAATGGAATAATGTTTGAACTGGAGATTTGAGAGTATGACAAAATAATTCACATTTTGATAGGAAGCTGTTGCATAAGGACCAAGGTTAGTACTCCTAAGGATACTAAGTATTTAGGACATGTGGTTCACACTGTTGTAAGTATTAAGATTTAAATATGTTAAATTTCATAGCTTTTCTTTAACCTTATGATAAGCTATTCATCAAAGACAGTAATGCTCATTCCATATTAGAATCGATTTCCTACCCTGTATTCCTCTTTGCAGTTTCTTTTTAAAAAACTTGTCCCCCAAATGTCGTCTCATAGATAAGTTCTGCTAACATGCAGGATTGGAGATAGTTTTCTTTGTCAGTTATATTTACATTGCATGCATTGTTTGTAGAAAGCAAATGCTTGGTCTCTCTTAGATCTGTCATGAGTCAATATGAAGAAGAAGCTTTACCAAAGGAAGCATAGCTCTGCCCCCATGAGAGAAACTGTTTATTAGATTGTTCTGCTGATAGAAATAAAAAGCATGGGCAAAAGGAGTAGCCAGTTTGCATGGAGGAGATGCACGTGAATTATTTCAGCCATCGCTCTGGACCTAGCGGTCTCTTTTTGTTCTACCTCAACTCACACAGGGCTCAATTCTGAAAGCCAATGGGTAGCTCAGGCCAAAGTAGCAAATATTTAAGCAACTGTTAAATTTAGTTAAAAGTCAGTGTGGAACATAGACTGAGTCATACAGCATAGGGGGATGTAGCTTGAGAATCACCAACTCTGAAAGAAACTTAGTCATAGTGAACAACTAGTAAGTCTGAGCTTCTGGAGAGATGCTGTAGAAACAGAATTCATGTGATTCCTGAATGAGCGAGTCAATATTGACAAGTAATTAAGAAGTAGTGGTAGAGATGGTGCCTCTATCTTTAGCATTACAGTACTTTTACTGTAATAGCATGTCTAGCTCTGGAGTCTGTGTGTTAGAAAAATGTTCAAAAAGTTGTGAATTTCTAAAAGATCCATATGAATGAATCAAGGTCTGGAAAACCTACATCATAAGTAAAACACTTACAGAGCAGTTTTCATTATCTTAGTCTGTGCTGCCACTGAAAGGACAGCCTTGCCTTCGCTTTTTCCGGGGCAGCATTTTTTCTTTGCTGGCATATAGCTACTTGAGCACTGTTGGTCGAGGATTTTTCTGCCATTTGTATTATCTTACTAACATTGCCTGTGACTTTTATTTGTGTAAAGAATTAATGGAGCCGTATTGTACATTCTTCTATAGTCACTGACTACGTGAACTTCACAATTTACAGCCAAATCCTAACATATATGGACCACAGTACTCTTTCTTCTTTTCCTGCTCAGAATGAAACTGGTAATTTTTTCTTTACCTCCACTAGTTTAGAACCCATCCAGATGGTTTTCTTTTTTATTTTTCAGATTAATTCTGCTGCTCTAAAAGAAGATATGAGAAGTATGGTAGAAAATTTCTATGCAGCTCTGTTTGGATATGATGAGGTAAGAAGGGTATTTTCAGAGAATGAGCAGGAATAAATAGGCCATCTAATTCACTGAACAGAAAATGCTGCAGATGGATAAAACATTGCCATACATATCATTGGGCAAATGTTGCATTATGGAGGCAGACTTCTTAGCCAGTGTGATCAAGTTATGCCTTGGATTGAACCATCTTTAAGGAAAAAAGGAAATGTATAGCACATATTGTTTTAAAACATGGGACATGGAAGAGGGATGTTCTCTTTGTTCTGTTTGACTGTCATTGCTTGACCATCAGTAAATCATAGCCTCTCTCTGAATCTCATTTTACTCTGCTGTAATTTGAGAGCAGTATTTATAGTAAGAGTCTATGAATATTGGGAAGCAAAAGCACAATTGTGTACCAGTGTTTATGGGACTTCCAAGTAGAAAATACAGTTGTATCAGCGCTTATAGTAGTTAACTTTTTGCTCTAGTGGGTGTTGTTACTGATGTTCTTTTTATTTACATAGCGATATTATTTTTTTACATGGCTATTTGCGTTATTAATATCTTGTAAAGGTAAACTGCATAGAGTATTGGACGATGTTATGCATGCAGGTTTTTCCTTTAATCTGTTTTTGAGCATAGCCAGGATGTGTGTGTCTGTCTTTTTCTTTCCTCTTTTTGTTGACAGTTTTTTTAGAAGCAAAATGTCTAGTTAAATTAAAGACAAATATTGACCTTTTATATTTTAACTGAATATTTTAAAGTCCTCTCTTGCCTTTGGCAAATGTGTCAGCAGAAGACAGGAGTTATGAAACTGTAGTGATAGCACCATATAATCTAGAAAGACAATAAAAGCTGAAGAGAATTTAGAGAAAAAGTTCTCATGGATGTGACTGTTATGTAAGCCAAATTTAAAATTAGAATTAACTGGAAAAATCAAGATAGTTCTTGATGATAAGGAATTCTCTCTTTCATTTACATGAGGCAAATAGTAAAGTCCAGATTGCTTTTCCAGAATATCGTATTATATATCTTTTAATTTTTAATATTTCAAGTATCATGGGCTTCACACAGTTCTCTCAAGTGGTGCTCTCTTCTCTGTAAGGCCTAATCTAAAGATTTAAAAACAGAGAAGCAGAATGGTCAGCTACTACATTAGGAATACCTCCACCCAGGTTTTTGTGATTGGCTGAATATTTGTTACAGGTTGAAGCAGTTAGCCTCCTACAAGCCCAAGGCTGTTATTAATTCCGGGAAAGAATGATGTCGATGCCTTTTCATAGGTACAGTCCACAGTAGTTGTGGGCTTTGAGATGTCTAATATTGTCTAGTGCCAAGTAGTTAGAATAATGGATCGGGTTTGTCTTGTGCTTACATTCTTTTCACGTGCAGTTTTTAATCCCCTCTCTTTACTTACTTAGGGAATCTTGTCTGATGATCATGTTCTGGCAGCAGCCCTTTGGAGAAACCTTTTTAACAGGAACTGTGAGGACCCTAGGCATCTGGAGTTACTCGTAGAGTATGTGCGCAAACAGGTACACTACAGCTTGTAGAACAGCTTTTCTTCACTCTCTTGTTAGGATATTGAATATTTTTTTTTTATTGCCTGCATACTATGTAGCTCCGTTCTCCTTGTAAGTATAGGCGGGTTTTACATTCATTTGTTATTTTTAAGGAGGAAAAGGTAAAACCTTAAAAACTGCCTGACATTCATTGCAGTTTGACTATAGAGAAATTGGCTACAGAGAAATTCACAGGAGATTGAGAGCAGCCATGCTTATTCTTTTTCTGGAGCCATGCTATGAAGGGGCTTGACCAAATGTGTCAGAAATGAGCTGCAGCTTGTCGTAGCATTATGCTTGATGTTGTGGAGTCATCCTTGACAGTGCTCTGCCATATGGGGCTTCCTGTAACTTAATACCTGCCGGGGGCATTTAATTTACTGTTGGGAGCCTCTCCTACAGCCTAAAATCAGAGTGTTGTAAAGAAGGGATTAAGTTGCATTAAACCCTTGGAATCTCTTCAGAGGGAATGCTGTTCTGCAGCTCTTCATAATGATATGCCACAGTGATTGAAAGTCTCCTGATGAACTTTGGGTAATAAGTAGCAGGTTTTGTTTTTGGGAATGATTTCTTTCAGTTCATACCTGGAGGAAAAAATATTAAGCAGTGTGTCCTCTCAACCATTATGAGGCTTCTGAACCAGGTTTCTAGAAAATGCTGGGTAGAAGCTGGTGGATGTACCCCAGGGTGGGTTTCAAAGATGAAACAGAGGGTGAGAGGGAAGTTCTGGAGGAAAAATGTAGGCTGTTGGACAGGAAATTGAAGACCAGGACCTCTACAGTAGCATTATCTGTAATGTTTCCAATACTGTATTCAAGACCTGATGGATATTTGAAAAGACAGTATTTCAGTGCATGTCTGACAAAAAGGTATGGGAAGTGAAAGGCTCAGATTTGTCAAGGACTGAGGACACTCCTGGAATGCTAGAGTGCTTCTCAGGAGGCACAGACTTAATGCGCCAGGTTGCTGATGCTTAATATCAGGGAGGTTGTAGAAAAGTTTAAAACTGAAGATAAGCAGGAAGCAGAGAAGTGCAGAGAGCATGAAATTCGGGACAATTTGTCCACCAAATGGGGAATTCATAGCAATTCTGTATGCTCAAGCAAAGGATAGGACAGAAGCTATTGGCAGTTGAATAGGAAACAGCAATCACACAGACAAACATGGCACACTGGGGAAGGGTCTGCATGGCTTTTCTGAAGGCCAGTCTTGCCTCACAAATCTGTGGAGTTACTTTAAAGAGCCATTGATGCTGTGGACAAGGAATATCTGATTTACCTAGTCTTTCAGATTTGTAGAAAGTTTTGGGAAGCTTCCACCAAAGACTTCTGAAAGGAACTAGGTAGCCATAGGAGAAGAGCAAAGGTAGTCCCATAGACAAGTGACTAATAGGAATATAGGCAATAGGGGGCCAATAAATTGTCAGGTTTTAACAGAGGAGAGGTTGTTACTAGATTCAGTGGACTGGGGGTGGGAAGGGCTGTGTGCTGTTCAATATGGTTGTAAATGAACCAGAGGGGAGTGAATTGTGAGGTGACAGTTTGATACTAGGCTATTCATGGCAGTAAGCATGAGGGTTGATTGCAGAAAGAATTCATACAGCGAATGACTAGATGAAGAAATGGCAGATGCGGTTCAGTGTAGACAACCATAAAGTGATGCACTTGGAGACAAAAACAATCCCAACTTCTCATATATAGTGATGAGCTCTAAACTGTCTATTACCACACAGCACTGAGCCCTTGAGATTATAACTGGGTTATGAAAGTGTCAGCTCAGTACTAAGAAGTGTTAGAGTAAAACAAATGCTCAGAACTAATGAGGAAGGAACAGAGACTAAAACGTAGTGTTGTCATGCCACTTTTTAAATCCTTGGTACCCCTGTGATCTTGAATAGTGCGTAGAGGCTGGGACCCAAACATCAAGAAAGATACAAAACTGAACCGGAGAAGGTTCTGAGGAGAGCAGTAAGGTTGATATGAAACAGCTTCTGTGTTAGCAATGACTAGGACTCCCTAGTCTGAAAAAACAGCTGAGAAAGAATATGAGACAGGTCTTGAAGGCACATGGCAGGTGAGGTGGAGTAGGACTAGATGATCTCCGGAGGTCCTTTCCAAGCTCAACTATTCTGTCATTCTGTGGGTGCGGAAAGGTTGGTAAACCTCTTCTGATACAAGAACCTGGGGACATACGTTGGCACAGGTTGCCTGGGATGCTAAAATATACATGGATTTCAAAAGCCACAGGCGAAATTCATGAAAGAGAAATCTATCGAGGGCTGTTAAATGCACAACCACCATTTCAGGCTCGATATCCCTGAACTAACAAATTTGGGGAGGGAGTGAGGGAGAGTAAACAAGGAAAACAGCATTGTATGTATGTGTTGTACTTGACCCCTCCTGAGGAATTGATGACCCTCAGAAACGGGATACCGTGCTTAGGTGGCACTTCAGTCTGATCCTGTGTGGCCATTGACACGTTACGTTCTTTCCTTTGCTGTGAAATTCCTTGTCAGATTATCTTTTGTTGCTAGTAAGCATTGGGAACCCCTTGAGTAAGAAATCTTTTCCGCGATTTCTTGCTGATCCTGTCTTCGACAGTGGCTATGAGTGGATGCCCAGAGAAGAATATGGTAACGGTGCAAGCGTGTGCACTGTTTCCCTGGTCAGCTCTCCTAGCAATCTGTGTTCCCAGGCTTCCTGAGCCAGAGGCGGTATTTTTGCATTTTAATGCCCCTTGATGGACTATTTTTTTAACCCTTACAGACTTCCAGGGTTTGCAGTGTCCTGTGGGAGCAAGTTTCACAATTACAAATGTGTTAACCCTGTGTTGTGTGAAGAGGTTTTTGGGTTTTTTTGCTTGCTTTGCACCTTATCATTTGATGCCTCTTATTTCTTGTCTGGTGTGAATGGGTATTCATTTCCTCTTCACCTCCTGCAACCAGTGCGCTTTTATACATCTCTGATGTGCCCTGCTAGTCAGGCCCTGGTCTGTGGGAAACCACTTCTGGAGCAAGCGCTCCGTGTGGATAACGCTGCTGATAATGTGTCATCCGAATTAGCAGCTGGGAAACGGGGGGAGTCCCGGGAGCCTTGTGCGGCCCCTCTTTGTCCTGTTGCCAGGCTTCCAGCGGAAGCGTTCGCTGCTGCGCGAGTAGAAGACTTGCGTGCAGGTGACACGGGTGGCTCTGCGATCCTCACCCCTTGGTCTTTCCGTGCCCCGGGCAGAAGCTTTGTCTTTTCAGGTGCGCCGAGCCGAGCGGGCGCCGTCGCGGCCGGAGCAGGGCGGGCGGCGGGCGGGCGGGCGGGCGGGGGCGCCGCGCGCGGACGCTGACCCCGCCGCCGACCCCTGTCGCCTCCAGGTGCAGCACCTGGACGCCCTCAGCGGGGAGGAGCTGCTGCTGACGGGCGAGGTGAGCTGGCGGCCCCTGGTGGAGAGCGACGCGCGCAGCATCCTGAAGCCTCTCTCCCCCGTCTACAACGATGAAGGGCTCTGAGAGCTTCGTCGCGTCGCCCCGGTGTTCGCTTCTCAGACCGGCGTGGGGAGGTTGCCTCCGACCGAACTGGTCTGATGTGGTGGGCTCAGGAAGGAATAGCTGCTGTTGACAGAATATGTTTAAATAGATGCCATATCTGCGGTGACTCGGTAGCACATTGGACAGCTGTACTCTTCTGAATATTCATCTGTGATTAAATGCTTAGTCGGTTCGAGAACCTTTGTCATTGTAATGGCACTGAGTGGTCCTTGTGGACAAGTTCCAACCAGATGTTTTACCGTGAGTTATAGTTCTCTCAAGAAGACATTTCTGTACTTCGCCCTGTTTGGAGAGCCGCTGTGTACAGACACAGCGGTGTTCGCAACTGTTCTGTGAGCAGAGGAAGACAAATCTGAGCTTTGCTTATTAGATGTTAATATATTCTAAACGCCTGATGTTAAGATAGAATTATCCATTTTTGCTTTAATAGAGTTGAGAATTGCTTTACAGATTCTGAAGGATTTTCCATGAAAATCCTTTCGAGGAACTCTGCGCTGTTGCACAAGGATACAAGGATGGAAAGAACAATGCACCGTTCCCACTAATCCTCTAGGACTCTAGCCATCCTCGTGAGCAATAAAGTCTGAAACACGGCTCGGCTGTCGCTAAAAGCTACCTCAGAGTACTTGGTATTTCAGAGGAGCTCTGCCTTGCTGATATTTCCATATTCTCTTTAGAGTTGTGTTCTAGTTACTTCTTTAGGAAAATAACATCCCCTATTGCTGTCCATGGCTGTTAATGGGATAGGACTGTGCTGTCCCCCACCCCCAAAGCAGTGGTCCAGAGCTTTTTAACAACACCTGTTAACCCCAGTTAACACGCAGGCAAATTACCCCTACGTGATAATTATGAGAGCAATTGCTCCACTGATTAAATCAGCAGCGGCTGAGGTGTACTTCGCAGGTGGACGGTTCACCAGGCTATTTCCAGGTCAGTGACAAAAACTGTTTTCATTTCTCTCATGTTTAAAATCCTAATCCATAATAAATGTCAGTCTGGATAAAACTGATGTGTATGTGTTTTCTGTGCCATATGCGCTTCTGATAAGAACAAGCTCTATAATATTAGGACTTACTCCTAATAAAACTATTAAACAAAAATAGAAGATAATAATCCTTAATTTGTGATCAAATGCTGTTATTTCTGGTGAAAGTGTGACTGTGCCTGGCTGTAGCTGTTCTTGCTTCTGATGTTGCTTCCTTTGGATTGTGTGTTTTGGTGAATGTTCGGCATCCCTCTTCTGTGTGAAGAGCAGTGGGATGCAGAACAGCCTCCCAAACACTGGCCTACATTTTTTTAACCTTCTCTTAGGGAGCCTTCTCAGTACTTTTTTTTTTTTTTTTTTTTTAAAGGCATTTTGTTATTTTTTTTCCAAGGCGAACTTCCTCAGTTTAACTTGTTATAAAATGAGTCATGTAAAGAAACCCTCTATGTGTGAGGTGTATCCCTCCTCTGTGAAAACATTACAGACCAAACAACTTGCTTGCAGTTTATTTAAGATGCTTTTGTTGAAAGCTGAGCTAAGCAGAGAAACCTCTTATGTGTGAAGTATTATACAGTGTATGTGAGATAATAACACCTTGTAATTCATTACAGCTGGGTTGTATTTACATAAAAGAAGGCTGAGCTGTGTAGGAATTTGCTGATTAATTTATTTTTAATGGGAGTGAAGTATACCAAGTACCAAAATAAACTTTACTTTGTGTATCTTACTGCTCCTGGAATAGGTGGAAAAATTAATGGTAGATATTTTGGCTCAAAGCTACATACATTAATTCATATACGAAACAGTCATTTAAACTTTAACCCCTTTCCTGCTATGTAATTTAAACCTGGACTCATGTTATCCATGCCATGGGAACACAGGATTAGTACACCACCTTCCAACCCAGAGGACCTAGTACACGCAGGTCTGAGTTCATGTAGCATCTCTGGTACTGAAGCTATGAAGGCTGCGAACTAGAATTCATGGGACCACTGGTCTGGGATGATGGTGTCTTTTGTACTGTGAATGTGGGACAGCTATACGATCAAAACCTTCCCTATGTGTAGGGGTGGGAGTCTCTAGAAATTGTGGTGCCTGATTGTGGTCACTGGTATGCACTTTTATTAACAAGAGAATAGAAAGGCCTCTAATCAAGGTTCATTGCTTATTTCATAAAATGCCTTCAAACACCCCACTGTTACACCTTGACTGCTGGCTCAGTTCTGTGTTGGAGAGAAGTGGGTGGAGCATATTAAGAGAGTAAGACAGAGACTGTCTATGAATTCAAAGAGAGGTCTGTTAGAGAGAAAAAACACACTGGAGGCTTCATGGGGTGAGAGAAGAACTGGCTTCCCAGCCATTGATTATCTGGAGACAGGATTTGGGTGTAGACTATGAGAGTGTCTCACTCTTGAGAGATGTATTTCAATAGGACAGAAACATTCTGTTTTCTACATCTTACATGAGAGACATCTTTACAGCCAGAATTTAGAGTCCATGAGGAAAGCTTGTATTTCCAATAGCAGAATCTGCATCTTACAAACATTATGGCAGGAATGAGTAGCAGGTAATGTGATTTCTGTGTACAGGACTGAACCCAGTATTATTAACCAGGCTTGTTGTAAAGCCCATTTTCGAGGTTTTGGAGAGGGAATAATTGAAGATGTTTTACTTTTGGATAGTTCTTTGTTAATGCTGCTGGTTTTTTGAGAGCAATCCCAGAGCATCAGCTTTGGCCAGTTACTGTATTTTGAGTGAATATGTGGATGTGCATTTCTTCTGACAGCAGCCAAGTTCAACACTTTATCATCCAACCTGACCTCCTATGTCATATATAGAATTCAGATGTTGCTGATTATTCCAAAGAAATTGATCTCCAAAACTATCCATGTGTCATGAGGTACCAGTCTCTAGGAAGCACTGACTATTTCGGCTGAATCTTGGCTTCCTTGTTCCTGTGAGCAGAAAACAAGGACCAGCGATCAATGTCTTCACTTCCATCTCTGCTGCTTTTGTTCCAGCAGGAGAGTAGGTGCATGTTTTGCCCACAAGGTCACGCATGCGGGTTCTCTTCAGACTGAGGCAACTTGGGGTCGGGTGAGTCATCTGATGTAGCTCAGGCATCCAAGGGTATTTCAGATGGTTGAATGTTTTCCTGCAGTTCATGTCATCTCCTCTGTTCCTATGTTCGCACCCCCATTTGCTATTTATATCTAGCTGTCTTCTCCTACTTCTTGGACAGCTGAAGTGCTAAAAGCACAGGCATCCTTGCTGATTCCCACATTTCCTGTCCTGTCCAGGTGCCGAAGCCCTAGCAGAGTACAGTTACCACTTACCAGTCTTCTGAATCCTGTCCTCACCTTCCACAAAGTGCAGTTTTTAGTCATGCTTGTCTTATACCAAACCTTCAGGTCAGAATTACAGCTCCTGACATAGCAGTGGGATTTAACCACTGACCTGTCTCATTTATCCTACCTTCAGCTTGGCAAATAGCATAAAGAGAAAATGGAGACTGAGTAAGAGCAAATTTTTCCACAGGAGCTTTAATGTAGTAGATGTAGAATAGCAGTGTGGTAGGGGGAGAAGCATAGGTTGAAAGAGGATTGTAACAGGCTCTGAAAGCATGGTCACTACGATTTATGCCACTGCATGACACCATTTTGAAGAGCAGTGGGAACCAGATGAAGATGGACCTGTACCAGGAGCCCTCTGACCCACCCTCATATTTTTACACATTCTCCTACTTCCGAAACCTCACAGAGGAGACCTGCATTCAGAGATCCAGATCAGCATAGACCTGATGCAGTCTACTTGTAGCATTCTGTGGGACAAGTTTAATCCTGAGCCTGTAACAAAGGTTGTCTCCACCCTAGAGATGTGCTGAAGTACTGCTGCAAGCATTTAGATAAGTATATTGATCCTTTATGCAAGTACACTGAACAATTCATCGTCTTCCTTGAGCCCCAAAACTGCATTGTGCATGCTTTCTTCCAGCAAGATGAAAATATCATAGTGTTGGGAGTGATAGACATTCACACCAATACCTAGAAATTGCCTAGTGTCTTTCTAATGCTTCTGCTACTAGAGTTGTGCCATGAACGCAGTCAGCTGTTGTGACTTCCTTTGGGTTCTCCGGCTACAGTGCAGACGGATGCTTGTGGTCTTAGCCTAGTACATATATTTTTCTAGATGATACTGGTGATAGCTAGCTTTTTAGTAGATGCTCCATTATCTAGGCCCCTGTCCTCTGCATCTGCCTCTCTACATTTGGCCTACTGGTGTCTGATCTCTGTTGTCTTTTTGTACCATGAACTCTAATCAAAGCCTTTTTTTCCCCCCTTTTCTTCACAGGAGACTGATAAACCTGTACCCCCTTCTTGCTGCTGAACAGTGCTTCATCAGGCTTGATTATGCCTTTGGTATCCTAAAGTCAAATTAAAACCTCTTTCAGTAGTCTGGGTGGTGGTATTTCTACCACTCTACATTATGCATTGGGTAACACTATCTCCATCTTTTGGACATACTGTGACTGCACAGCCTGGACCTCAACAGGTCTGAGAGGCAGAAACTTACATAGCAGGCTGAGAAGGTTGGCAAGGACACAGGAAAAGACTGATGCTGAACAAGTGTGAGTACTAGTCTCTAATGCTTAGGCAGTTGTGCTGTGCTTCTGAAGTGTCCACCTCTCCTGCCTGGGAAGGAAATCTCACCCACTGCTGCTGGTGGGCTGCCTGGCCTCCTGCACTGTGATGGGGTAGTTGCTTATTAGTAGTCTTGTGATCCTTCCCAGAGTCATCTGATGAGCTTTTCTTTCCTGCTGCCTCTTCTTCAGCTGCTTATGACTGTCCTGTGCATCCTATATGTGTTCTTCCTGAGGCTGCTGAACATGTTGAGGGAGTATTTGTTTTGCTTACAGTCATTCAACCTGCTTAGCAGCTTGCTCTGCTCATTTGTGGGACAGAGGAGATGTTTGAGCCTCATCCTTCCATTGGGAATGCAGAGCAGGAGCTCACATAAGCATGATCCTATCCTGTCCTGCTGCATTTCAGTGGCTGCTCCAGATGTGATGTGCTGAGAGCACCCACTGAGTTTAGGGGAAGTGGCAATAGATCTGTCTGAGGGACCTGGGACAGGCTAGTGAAAGCATTTTCCTGTATGTGAAAGTAGGAACCAGAAGTACCTACTATTCTGTTTTGTATTGTCTTGTGCAGATGCTTTCATGTAGGAAGACACTGCAACAGGTTGTTGAAGCTGGATCCTGTTGGTGCTAGTGCAGCGGTCTCAAGAAGGTAAGGGCTCCTTCATGCTTGTTTAGGAAACAAGGAGTCTTGCAAATGCAAAGCTTTCACTAATGGTTACATCACTCACTGAAGGAGTGAGCAGGGATCACATTCATTCCTTATCCCACCTGCTAGCCTCCTGGGCTACTCCACATCTGGTTGAAACAGGGCATCCTGTGAGGATTTGCTCCTTGTCCCACATCCTTCCTTTCATACCCTCTTCCTGCCTGTAACTATATCCACTGATCTTACAATTTCCAATTCCATTTCTGTGTATCTCCTTTGGAAGGAGAGAAGGAAGAGATGGCTGAAAGTGCTTTTTCACATGGAGCTCTGTTCACATGTAGGCACCCGCCTGTTGGCACTTACAGAACAACAGCCTGGAGAAGAGGCAGGTTGTGATCTTTCTCATGAGCCTCCCACTTTTTCAAGGGCTATAGTCACTTTTCTCCCTAGCTCTGAGCTCACAGAAGTCCTTATAGGCTCTGCAGGGCCATTGAAGAAACCTTGGGTGATGAGTGAGAAATATTGATGGGACCTACATGAGAAATTCTTGTGTTGTCCAAAGCTTGCTTTGTTTCCCATAAGGAGTGATCCCAAGGTATAGTAAGCACTGACACCCACCCAGGCTCTGCAGACATTGATGAAATTGCCTCAGACCTGGGATTGTTGTTCTCATCTTATGATGCCTTTTAGCTCTGCTCTAGCTATAAAATTAGGTTTCTATAAAGGTGGCCAGTACTTGTGCAGCACTCACTGTAGTGAGTATTTATTTTGTATTTAAAATGCACTTCCTCATGCCCTGATACAAATGGTAACACCATGTTGGTCAGGTTGGATATTCTGAGAGCTCATGAAAGAGCTGTGGAGTTATAAATTAAAAAGATCATATTGGAATTGAAACCTTCATGCGAGTATTTATGTGTCTGAATCCTGGAGTGGGAAAGGCACCACCCCGTGTTTGTACAGGCACCAGCAAAGATGATGGGCAGCTGTATTGGGTGATAGCTCCATTTTGCCAACAGCTGCACATCAGTATCCTGAGCAGCTCAGGCTGGACGCTGAAGGGACACAGAATGACTTTGTGGCCATGCACTGGGCCATGTGGCACAGGCGATATAGGGATCTCAGATCAGCAAGAATGTGTTTGCTGGGCATGCCACTGAGCAGGGAGCTAGTGGAGGACATAGGGATGTCTACCTTCCCTGCCATCGCTAGCTGTTAGATTGTTTGCCCTATAGCTGGCAACTAGCGTTCGACCCTGTCCTTCAGCTGAGTGAGTGCGAAGCTGTATCTCCCCTGATTTGGAAGAGCCTTAACATACAAATGGAAAAAAATGAAACAAGGAGCTCATGTGCTGCAGCTGTGTTTAGAAAGAGAATGATTCTGTAGTGCTGTGATCAGGACTCTCAGACGAAAAACTGGGATATTTGTCTTTGCACTGCTCTTTTGGTGAGTTCAGTATTGACACAGATCTCAGTGTGGTAATTAAAACTCAGACTTTTCCCATCTAGTTGCATGTCCTAGTTGTTAGAACAAAACCAAGTTCACTCTTGCTGCTTCCATCTGGCCAGCGAATCTGGATTTATTGTCTGCACAGTGGAACATTTTTATGGAGATGCTTTCCAGAAAAGCTGTAAGTGCGTTTGAGCACCATGATATGTGGTGGGAGATGTGGATTTAAGTGCTGAAAATGAAAAGGGAGAAAAAGCACATCCAGCTTCCCATGTTCCAGGTGAGTGTTCTCCAAGAAGCACATGGTTATGAATGAGAGGTAGCAGACTCCTTTGCATCTGTGCTCAAAGAGGAAGCAGCAGACATATATTGTGAGAAGCCCAGTCGGGGTGTTTGTGTTTGGTGAACTCCAGGAATATCTGTAGTGGGGCACATGGATGAAGCACTGACTAATTTCTGGATCCCAAATGAACTCGAGTATCAGCTAGAGCATAGTTGCCTAGGGACAGTCGCTTGGGAGTGGGATTCAGTACGTATGTTTAGCCAGAAGGGAATTTTCCCCCATCTTTCCCTATTGATTATAGAAGATGTGTAGACAATGCTTCTAGATAAGATCCTAAGTTCCAGCTGGCAAAAACTGGCTGATGTGATTCCCACATCCTGTGTTGGCCATCAGATGGAAGAGTGCCAATTATAGACATTTATCTCTTTGCCAGATGATAGGGACAGGACATCTCATATCTAATTTTAAATGTCTCCACAGTAAACCTGTCACTGACTCTGGGAGCCTGAGCTCCCTCTGCTTATACTCAGTGGACAAACATAAGTACTTTCATGGCACAGTTCATCTGACCTGTTTCAGATGTCTGCTTTAGGGTGAGGTAACTGACTCCCTAACAATCTCTGCCTCTCCTCACTGACACTGAAGAAGGCCAGGCTGACGAGCTTGGCTGGAGACATTTGCATGGTGAGTGCTTTCATGTGTCGAGGTCCATGAGAAATTACTGGAGGGAGAGCAGATCCTTACCAAACACCAGCTGGAGAAAAAGTTGAAATCTCTTTACTGTACCAGAATCAGAAGCAGTGATATATCTGGCAGAAAACACATGTGATGACTTCCTTTAAATTTACAGTCTTTTTAGCTCTTCAGGAAGACAAAAAGAAGGGTGATGTTAATACGCAGCATCCTGGGAAAGCAGCTCCAGAGAAAGGCCCATCATATCTATCTTACAGCCCCTTCCTGTAACTCTGTACATTGATTTTTCTCAAACTTCCTTACATTCTATTTGGTTATTCACCTCACCATTTTAAGTTATGTTTTTCTTCAGGCTGCTCCAACACTTATTTGCACCTATGAAACTTCTGTGCCCATAGCATTATTGTAGTTTTGTACCATATCTATTGTCCGTGGCGGCTAACTCTGCACCTGCTCTCTGCTGGCTTCATTGCAGCACAGCTCTGGCAGGTTAGTTCAGCCTTCTGATTAAATATACATTGTTTTCTGCTCTTTATGTTTGCACAGTCCTGGTAAGAGTCTTCATTCTAACTTTAGCAATTTAAAGACTAAACAGCTAATCTAAATAAATCATCTATCTGCATTTGTAGCTGATGGAGAGTGATAGCCCCTGGAGGATGTGATTTATCCCAGCTGCCCTGGAACTCAGTGTTTGAATGTGCTGGTTCACACTTAGGCATGGCTGTCTCTCTCTATTGACTATTGCCTGGTGATTATTAGAGAGTAGACATTTAGCTTTTAGAGAGCTTGATTTAGCCTGGATAATTTAATCTATGGGGTTTTTGTAACTCGTAGATAAAAGGCTAGCTAATTACATCAACTGTCCAGCCAGTTCTTCATGCTATGCTTTAAAATTTTTCTGGTTAGCATCTGTGGAGTTTAGTAGCTGCAGGGTAAGTGAGATGAATGGGGTGGAGGAGGTCCAGATTGCAGTCTGGGGACTTCTATGTGCCTCCTGTGCAGAATTTTTCTTACACTGCATTGTGTACTGAATGCGTTCCTAACACAGTGTTTTAACTTACCTATTAGTGTCTGCCTGTAGTGTTTCTCCAGAAATAACTCCATAATACTTCTGGGTAACTGGAGTTAACTAATCCCCCAAATATCCACCCCATGCACAGTATTATCATTCACACTCCTGTGTTTGAATGCTCCCTTCCTTGAGGAATTCCCAGGGAGATGCTAAGAGACCATATGAGCTATTGCTGTTGTAGGCTGTGGTATTTAATGATATAAAGTGCTGTGCTAAGATTCCTGCCATGCTTCATACAGATGCTGTGGCCTTGTGGTATCAAAAAAGATGCTGTTTTGGCTTCTCTGCTAGGTGCCGGTGGGGCAAATCCAAGGTTCCCATGAAATGCTGAACAGGAACCAGTAGCTATGGTTCAGGAATGAATGAGTTTCTTCGCCTAGTCCCATTACCTGCTCAGGATATTTGTATTTCATTGTAACTGCCACTGAGAAGCATGTTTGATTTGGAACAGATTTCAAGCAGGAACAAGTTGCAACATCTGCATTTTCACTGTGAGCACAGTGAGGGACAAAACCGGTTAGAGCCTGCTTGGCCAAAGGTGGGAACGTCACGGGAGTGAAGGGGAGGGCAGTGCATGAATCAGTTACAGCGAAAGGGAAGGAGCAGATTGAAGAGCTGATCTCCCTCCCATTGCAAAAGGGATACTTTAAGCACTGAATATCAGGAGTGTGGCTGGTGAGGCTGAGTGAGGGAGCTGGGGAAGGCCAGCTCCTCCCCCAGAGTGGGAGGCTGTACCTGGTGATTAACTCCCAAGCGGAGGAGTGGAAATCATGTTGAATTCTGAAGGAACCTGTTGGGAGGCAGCTCAGGAGAGTAAGAGAAGGTCAGGAAAGACCTGGAATCTGCTAGAGGACTAATCCAGCTAGAGAGGCACTTCTTAGCATCGACAGCTCTGGTAATGTTCAACTACCTAGCAGTAGAAGCAAGGCCCCAGTTCCACCGCAGCTACGGGGGCCAGCAAGGGGTGTCTGGGCCACTGAAGAGCCGTCTAGAGCAGCTGAAGAAGCCATGGTGGAGAGAGCCCACCACTCCGCTCGTGCTCCAGCATAGTGAAACAGCTAGGCTCGCCATAGATGCCTTTCTTGAGCAGGGGGAACGTGGCTACCTGTGTGCCATCGCTGAGGAACGGGAGCTGCCTTTTCTCTCCACCCTGGACATGGAATATATGAACCATCAGAGAAGCCAAAGCTCTCCAGAACCCAGTGCCTTAAAAGACAAAGAGGCCAACTCTGCTGACTTGGACACTGGAGACAAGTCCTCCCTCTACTCTGAGCTAACATCTGGCACCTACTTTCCACTTATGTCTGATGTGCACCCCCCAGAGCTGGAGCTGGGGTGGCCAGGGATGCCATTCTTCACATCTGGACAGACTAAAGCCACTGTGGTTTTCCAAAGAAACAAGGCTAACAGCATTAAGGATTTGCTTCGGTCCCTGATCAGCCGGGCACGGACGGTATGTATAAAGCTGCGTCCCTTGAGTGGGGTCTTGTACCACAGCATCTGTGTCTTGGTGGCTGTTCCCAGGACAGTACCAAGCTGTTGTTGCTGTCTAGACGTCTGGAATGATGTGATTGCTCTTTTTCTGTCAGATCTGTAACTGTTCCTGCTCCTTTCTGTTCTCGTAACTTGTTTCCACCTGGGATTTCATGTCATATGGGCAGTGCCCTTTAAGGCACTCTGCATCTATATTTGCATGTACGCAGAGCATAGTACCAAGGCCCAAAGCAAGTGGCAGGGTGTGCAGCGTTAACGCTTAACTGTCCTAAGCCAGCAAGCGTGCACCATCGGACCTGTTCTGCCCTCCACCAGGGAACTTGCAAGGCCAGGGCTTGTCTTGACCCATGGACGTGATGTTAAGTAGGACAAGAGGATTGCACTGGTGAGCTGCTGTGGGAATACATAGGATCAGAGTAAACTTTGAACATGTGGGACTGCAAGTCCCTGCCTATGGTTTCAAGTAGGTTAGACCACATCACCATATCTTCTAGCCTTGGTGTCTGTTCCTCTCTGAGTTTGAACAAGATGAGCCCATTTTTGCCCCGTCGTGCAGTTTTTTTGCTGGGTGTGGATTGCCAGGTTTCAGATATAATAAAGACTGGACAATGACAATATTTGCCTATCAAGCACAATTCTGATGTGGATATGCTTGCTAAATTATGCTCCTTACTTTTTGTTTCTTTTTGCTTTGCCATTATACTATGTACTAGAGCAGCAGCTCAGACAGCTATATCTCAGATGCATTTGCAGCTTTTATTGCCTTTGTCCTCTTTATGGTTCTTTTCATGTTTTCCACATTCATTTTCTTTTGTGCTATTTCAATAGCAGAGGGATACTGAGTTAACTTTTAGTGCAAAGTTCACTTTTAATCAGTCAGCTCCTAGGCAATTTCTCTTATCACTCTAATAGTTTCTTATTTAACCTGACGGTCACTCCTTAAATCCATTACTACATAGCACAGAAAGCAGGGACCAAAGAACTGTTAAACCTGGATTTCAGCTGTGTCAAGAACACAAGCCATTTCCAGGCAGATCAAACAAAAGCATTATCTTCTATCACTATCTGCAATACTGAGAAACACAGTTATGTTGTCCCCAGCAGAGCAAACCGGGGCCATGCAGCAGCTCAGGTTGCTGTGCAGCTTCATAACATCATTGAACAACCACATATCATTGAAAGTCAGGCATGACAATGAGGTAAATGGATCTCTCTCTCTCTCTCTCTCTCTTTTTTTTTTTTTTTTTTTTTTTTTTTTTTTTTTTAACCAATAGAAGCAACATAAGCTATTGCCCAGTTGTAAGCAGCTATTGCTTAATACCTGAATGCACCTTTGCAGGCAAATATGGGAAGTTTTGTTCAGGAAGTAAGCCACAAAAATCACCTGATTCATCACATCCTAAACAATCTGAAAAGTCCTGTGACACTTGTTGCATCATTTTCAGAAACAGGGATTAAGACATAGTCATGGTCAAATGCACAAAGTAAATGATTCCTGAGGAAATGTCCCCTTGTCACTTAGTGCATGTCCTGGATCTCTGATGATGATTTAATCAGCCTGCATCCTGATTCTTCAAACCACATGAAAAAAAACTTACTGCTTTCTTAGTTCACACGAGGTTATCTGGGCAGTAAGCACTCACAGAGGTGCTTTCTTGTACATTTTGAGCGTTTTCACCCTTTTTTGCTTGGCTTGGGAAAGCACAGAGAATCTTCAACCCTTTATGTTCAAGCTGGGCATTTTCATGCAGCACTTTTGACTGTGTTGTGTAAAATGGAATAATGAGCTTTAAACCATCTTATTGGTTCATTACTGGTGTTTTACTGACTTCTGGTTTAGCAGATCTGGCCAATGCTTCCCATGACTAACTCTATGTATGACAGCAGTTCCAGCTCAGTCACAGCCCCAGTTACACATCTTTAAGTAGTTCTCTGAGTCATTTTGCTCGTCAGAACATCCAAAAGAATATTACTTGTACAGTTTTTAATGTCAAAAGAGAACCAGAGCTAAAAACATCTTTTGTCTGAAGTGGCAGTAGCAACCCGACAGAGAACCACTTGCTTTTCACTTTTGAACTGCAGTTTTTGCAGTGCAATGGCTCCGATGCTTTTTGCACTAGAATTTAAATTATTCCTACGTCCCTCCTATGTGTTTGTTCTCCTATGTGCTTACAGCTAAAATAAAAGGGGGATAGGGTGCTGGTGGGATCTGGGAAAGATATTGAGATCCCAAAATGCTTCTCCTGGGTCCTGTAGACAGGAAGGTGTACATCTTGAGATGTTGTTTGCTGTTTTCTCTTGTACGGTCATACTAAACAACATCAGCTGACATATTTTGCAACAGCGTATTTGTACTGACAAATCATCAAAATGGGTATTTGTTTTATTGGTACCTTTTGCTGGTGTGGTTTGTCTTTCTCCTTTACTGTATTTAACCATCTGTCTTTGAAGATATATTTTCAGATTTGAGCTTTTCTTTTTGCAGACGTAAGAAGATGCAGCATAGCCACACCTTAGCCTTTATTTCTTAATATTATTACAATTTTACTTGTGTTGGATGAGCTCCAAGCTATTTTGAACTGTTCATACTACTTTTGTCCCCCCTCTTGCGCAACTCTGACACTGGCTGCATGTCTGCGTTTACATGCGATGGTAGAAGGGTCTTTGATGGTCCCCAGGGAAGCAATGGTTCGCTTCAAATGGCAACACTACGGTAATGACCAAAACCACACTGCTATTGGCAAATACAGGTAAAACCAGCTGTGCTGGTTAGAAACCAGACAGATGGCAATCCCAATTAGATGCTGGTAAGTGCTGTAATTCCCAAAGTGATGACTGCAGTAATTGCTGAATTGTGAGTTTCCAGAAGTGGATTCAGAAATGTCACGACTTAACCCTACAATGGCAAGGTATGAACTTTTTAGAGCCTGTGGGGCAGCTGTGTCTTTGTGGTGTCCTGGCTGGCAAGATTGGCTGTGGGCTTGGAGGCTGCGATCAACATGGCAAGCTCAGGGTTGATGATCAGGGAGGCACTGAGCCAGCCCCAGCCGTGCAGCTCCCCGCACTGAGGCCAAGGGGCTGAAAGCACTGGACATACTTTGCTCAGGTTTATAAGGCCAGATTGACTTAAATGCCTAAGGCTTTTTAAACATGAGATGAGTTGTCAGGAGCCTGAGTTGGAAATGGTATTTAGTTACTTTACTTCTAGTGCTGTATAAATCTGTTCAAAATTACCTTTGAGATTTTAGACCATGCTTTTGTGACAATGCTGCCTTCTTAGGAGCTTTCAGGGGGAAGACTTCCAGGGTCTCCTGGCTTTGGGCCCAGCTGGGGTTACTGTAAGAGCTGCCTGCTTTGTTTACCAAGAGGAGATGTTGATTTGACTGGCCCTTACAGTTGTCCTGCAGCATACAGTCTTAGTATGAGCAGCCCCCAGCCTGGAGGAGTGTCCTGGCAAGGGTGCCTGCTCCTCCGGCGCATGAGGCCATGGCAGGGCACGTCCTGCCCTCTCACCCCACCACGATGCCCTTTGTTGCAAACCGCAGTTCATGCAAGGCTGCCAGCCTTCCTGCTTCCTTGCCCCAGCAGCAGCTGTGGGTGCTTGCCAGCACCACCAGTAGCAACCCTACCCAAATCCTTCCTTGTGAAAGGATCACATGTGAAGAGGCCGTGAACAGAGCCAGAGCTTGTTCCACCTCACGATGCTAAGCAAAGACCTGCTTTGGAAAACATGAGTCTGACTATCGCACGGGGCTCCACCCATCTTGCACAAGCCAGAGTCCTGCTGCCTGGGGCGCCTGTTCCAGTGCCGACGCCAGAAAGCTACCACAAGGTTGCCAGGAGATGCAGATCTGCCTGGCAGCGAGCTGCGTCACAACCTGGGGCGCGGGGCGCCATGGGTGACTCTGTCGCCTGGACTGCCCTACGCAGCCATGCTCGTGCCCGCTTGGCCTCATCCCTCCCACAGCAAGCACCAGGGACCAGCTGTACCTTTTCTGGACATACAACAGCCCCAAGCACTGCCAAAGCCAGTAAGCACCAGTGTAGACAAGTCCACTGATGTGTTCCTTCTGTGCACACCTGGCATGCATGGCGCAGCTGAGCCCAGAGAGTCTGGGGCTGAAGGAGCTTCATTCTTTCTGAACTCCTTTATCGTATTGACTTTTCAAGTCAAGTTTAGATTGTCTCTAGGGCCAAGTTTGCCCCAGAACTAAGCCTCAGATGAGCCAGGATATTGTGACGCAAGTGTGGCTGAGAGGGATTTGCCTGGGGCCCTGTACAAGGTTTGGGCTTTTTCTTGGTGTTTCCTCATTAGAAGATGGGTAGCCCATAAAAGTCACTTGGTTAAATTGCGTGGTCTTACAGGCCTTGCTCTTTGGCTGAAGGCCGACATAAAAAGACACAGTGAAGTCCTGCTCTTTCTGTGGGTCTCAACAGTACCTAATGTCTGTGGCCCAGCAGCAGAGTTAATTTGGGAAGCCAGCTATGTTTCTCTTGCTGCTTTCAGAGCCCGCCTACCAGGAGCTGACTCTGCTGTCCACGCTGGATGCTGGGATTTCAGGAGGGGACAGTGGTTTGCTAGAGCCTCATATAGCTTCTGGGAGGACAACACTGGCAAGGGCCACAGCTGTTGGGAGTCAAACTCTGATGCCTGTGTTTCCCAGGACTGGGGTCAGAGGGTGGAGGAGAAGGGATTTTGGCCTGGACAGTAGGAATGCTTTTAGTTCTTGCTGAGGGGGAGAGGTATATTGCTTTCTCACAGCTGCCTAGTCTCTTGCTTGGATGCCTGTGAGCACCCCGACCTCTAGGAAGGTGCTCCGCCAAACCTTGCTGTGGTGGGCTGAGGGGGTCTCCTGCAAAAAAGAGAGAACATCCAGGCCCTTGCATGAATGCCAGAGAGGGAAGAGGAGCCTGGGGCCTGCTGGGATGTCCTGCCTCAAAGGCTGGGGACACTGCTGGGTCTTTGTGGGCGTTCAGATGGGCTGAATCTGGGAGATCATGTAGCAGAGACTGCTTTGTGGACTCTGAGGCACTGGGGACCTAGTGGTGAATAGGAGGGACATGTTACCTGGAGACCCTACTTGTATCTGGTAGCCTGCTGCTGCATGGCATGATCCTATCTGTGCTTCTGACATTGTGCAAGTGAGTTCCACATGGGGCAAGTGCTGGCCCATTGCATGGGGTGTAGCAAGAGCACGTAGGAGAGGTGCTGTGCCTGCAACTTCTTCAGCCAGGCAAGCAGGAAGAGATGGTCACGTGCCAGCGTGGTGGCAGGCACAGCTCCTGTGTGAGGTACCCCACAGAGCTGGTCTTCAGGGACAATTCAGATGGAGCCAAGAAACCTTGCCCATCTGCAAAGGGCTAAATCCACAAGGGAACAGGCATCTCAGAGAGGAACCTTTGGGCATTCCTGCCCTCTGCCGCCATGGCCCAGGTGCAGAGGGTCTCTTGGCAGTGTGTGCATACAGGCAGAGCTGAAGCTCAGGGCTGAGAGGAGACAGCGTGCTAGGCAAAGGATGAGGCAAGAGAGCACACTGAGGCTGGCACAGCCCCCTGCTCTGCCCATAGCAAAACATAGAGCAGGAGAGCTATCCCGCTTGCAGGGCCCTTGGGGCCAGCCTGTGGATCCAGAGCAGAGCTATGAGCCTGTCCCCACGTCCCAGGTTCAGCGATCCTCTGAGCTCCTCTTTCCTGCAACTGTTCCAGGTCAGACCCATGAACCTGATTCAGCCAGTGCCTAATTTAAAGTTTGAACCCCTGCACACGTAAGAGTCAATCTCACAGCCATCATCAGCATTTAAATTTTTATTCAAAGAGGAGCAGCTGAGCAGAAGTGGCAGGAGAAATCTCACCCTGCAGAGTCTGTTCCACAGGTGCCTCCGGCCATAGAGAATTGTATTCACGGCCATGCTCTAACACAGGCAGAAAAAGTTTTCAAAAACGGGTTTCCCACCTCCTCACAGGATGCATCATGGGCAGCAGGGACAAGCTCTGTCATGGGTTTTGTGCCCCAGGCATAGTGCAGGGCATGTACATTGTGTAGCAGAGAAATAGGGCCATTGGAGCTTCACTGAAACGTTGGGTCATCTTTATTGGGGCATCCTCTACTAGGTGCATAAACTTGAAAGCAAAGTTATACAAACAACTTACAAGTACCAAACAATTATCTTATTTACTGCTAAGACAACGTAAGGACTGGGACTAACATACCTGATTAGTAGTTCTAGTATTTTTTCAGCTTTTGAAATGAAGCTGGTCTGTCTGTAATTACTTGGTTACTTCACCTTCTTCAGTCTCCCAGCATGTTACCATCTTCCCTGAGATCTCAATAGTAACTGTTAATGGTTTGAGGTCTAGGTTAGCAGACCACTCTGTGAGCACCCCTGAGTGAAGTTTGTGAGGCCTGGCTAACCATCCGGCTCAGCTTTCCTACCTGTTCCTTCCTTCTCCAAGATGCTCCCCCACCCCCAGTACTAACAGTGGTGGCCAACAGATCACAGCTGTTGCTTCCTGATCAAAATAACAGCCTTCTTACAGTTGTCTTTTGGCAGTGTGGAAGAGTGGAACAACTTCTCCAGTCACATCTTAATTTGTTTATGGCTGATCTCCTTTGATCTATTGTCCTGGTTGCGGGTCATTTTGTACTTTGAATTTTCTTGTTCTGGGACAACTTACTAGTACTAGATACTTGCCATGACTTACCTTCCATTTTCTGTATTTTTCTTTCTAGTTTTTGGAGAGTTCATTTAGCCAAGATGGCCTCTTACCTTCCATCCCATATCTCTTCCACAATGGGTTGGATTGCCATTGTCGCCTTCATTCTCATTCTTTAAAGAACTGCTAGTTCTCTTTAACATCTTCATTTTAAACCTTCTCCCTTGGAGACCTTATCTTGCAGTTCTCCAGTTTATTGAGACAGACTTTCTTTAAATATATATTTCTTAATTTTAGTGTTATTTTTTTCTTCACACCCTTAGGATTGTTAACTATCGCTTAATGGTTGCTTTCACCAAGACACTTTAAAATATCTACCTTTTTATGGACAGAGTCAAGTTGAGAAGAGCTCTTCGATTAGTTATTTCATCATCTTTAGTATGAAAAGCTGTCACTACTGCATTCCAAGGGTTTGATAGGCATTTCTGTCCTGCTATGTTTCTTTGCCAAAAGATGACTGGACAGTTAAAGAGTCCTCCTCGCCACAAAAGCCTGAGCTCTGGATAATTCAGCCCATTGCCCATAATAGATTTCATCCGTTTGATCTTTCTGGTGCACTGATGTATGTGCAATCCCCCGTATAATGATGTCTATGTTCTCTTCCACGTTATTTATGAGGCAGATTCTTTCAGCTGTCTGATGTCATTGCAAAGCTGCTTCTATTATCTTTGAAAGGTCATGGCAGTTGGGGAGAGGGAGGGATGTTACTCATAACAGAAAAAGGCAAATATCACACCCATCTTCAGGAAGGGCAAGAAGGAGAGACTGAGGAGCTACAGGCCAGTCAGCCTCACCTCAGTAAGCTATATCCAGGCACATGAAGAATAAAAAGATGACTGTGAAAGCCAGCATGGAATTATGAATGGCAAATTGTGCCTGTCCAACCTAAGTGCCTTTGTGATGAGATGACTGGCTGCATGGATGAGGGGAGAGCAGTGGACATTGTTTACCTTTCTTCAGCGAGGACTTTGACTTGGTCTCCCATAGTCTTCTTATAGTCAGATTGGTAAGATACAGTTTGGATAGGTAGACTACAAGGTGGGTGTAAAAATTGACTAGATCACTGGATTAAAAAGTGTGGTGATCAGAGGTTCAAAGTTCAACTAGTGGTGTCCCCCAGGGGTCAATACTCATGCCAATACTCTTTAACATCTTTATTAATGACCTGGATGATGAGATGGAGTGCAGCCTGAGCAAGTTTTGGCAATACCAAATTGTGAACAGTCAATAATTTCAGCAAAGACAAATGCACAGTCCTGCCCTGGAAGGGAATAACCCCATGCAGCAGGACACACTGGGGGCAACTGTCTAGAAAGCAGCTTTGTGGAAGGGGTCCTGATGGACAAGTTAGATAGAATCAGCCATGTGCTCATGTGGAAAGGAAGGTCGTCCACACTCTGGGCTGTACTGGCAAGAGTGCAGCCAGCAGGGAAGGGGAAGGGATCCTTCCCCTCCATTCAGCTCTGGTGGAAAACCCATCAGCAATGGGGTCCAGTTTGGGCTCCCCAGTATATGACAGACACTGACATACTGGAGTGACTCCAGTGGATGCCACTGAGACCGTCACAGCCTATCATATGGAGCATAGGATAGGAAGAGGCCAAGAGACCTGTTCCTTCAGGCTGGAGAAGGGGAGATCTCATTGCTGTCTTCAGACACCTAATGGGAGTTTATAGAGGAGATGTAGCTAGAATCTTCTCAGAGGTGCAGAGCAAGTGGATTAGGGTCAATGGACACAAGTTGGAACCAGAGAAATACTGATTACATATTAAGAAATTGTTTTTCATGATGAGGGTGGTCAGACACTAGAGCAGGGACCCAGACAGGCTGTGAAAATCTCCATCCTTCGATATATTCAAAACTCAACTGGAGAAGGCACTGAGCAGCCTCGTATAACTTTGAAGTTGGATATAACCGTGACATTGG
This sequence comes from Dromaius novaehollandiae, assembly GCF_036370855.1. Lineage (NCBI taxonomy): Eukaryota > Metazoa > Chordata > Aves > Casuariiformes > Dromaiidae > Dromaius > Dromaius novaehollandiae. The sequence goes on along the minus strand of NC_088113.1, from coordinate 4,392,741 downwards.
CCCTGCTCTGAGCAGGTGGATATGGGGGAGCCAGGTGACCTCCAGAGGTCCCTTACTGCCTGTGTCATTCAATGATTAAGTGTAGTTTCCTCTACGGTGTAATCTTGGAACAAGGACAGGTACATACTAGATTGAAATACCTCCTCCCTTACCTGACAGTGTGTGCTTCCTGAAGAAATGATACCCCTTTATATTAATATGCCAGTCATCCATGGAGTCACTCTTATACCAATTGAATCTTGATTTTGGTCAGTCTCAGGGTTTCCTGTTTGTATTTTATATAATTGCTTAAGACAATACATAGTTGTTGAACCAATGATTTTGAGAGTCTGCACACATGCATTACCTTTTCTGCTATTTCTTTCTGTGAACGACAGATTGATGAGACAGGAGATGGCAGGGTGGGGAATATCTTCATAGTTATTAAGAGTGATTTCATCTACCATGGTGGGGTAAGGACTATGAAACACAATGGTCCAGATGCAATCACCACTATTGGCTGTACTTGCCCTGAAATTCTGGAGGTTTGAAGACTTAATTCACAGTCTGTAGCACAGTCCACTTGGTCATGTGATTTTAACAGTCTTTTTTCCATCCACCCCCCTACCCCTTTTCTCCTGGCTAGGTGATAGCAATTGTGATGGATCTGTTTACAGACATGGAAATACTGTGTGACCTGCTGGAAGCCTCAAGCAAACGGCATGTCCCTGTGTACCTGATCCTGGATGAAGAATACTTGAAGCATTTTGTGGAAATGTGCAATAAAATGGCTCTGACTCAAGACAACTTCCCAGTAAGTTTTCAGTCACACTTTGGATGTAATAACTAAGTCTTGGAATTGGTTAAAAAAAAACAATGCTGCTCCCCTCAGCCTGGTCCCTAGGACCACCTCCCCCACCTTGTCCCACTGTCCTAGGCTAAGAGAGCATGGCTGTTTGGTCTAGGAAGTCAAGCTCTGTTTCTAAACACAGAGGAGGGAGAAGAGCCCTTCCAGTCCTGCATCCTGGTGTTTTGTGGTCCTCATGTGGCAAATAACATGTTCTGGGATGCAAGAAGGTAATGAGTGAGGATAGCAGTGCAAAGGTTGTGAAGCTTCAGCTCTGTCCCTGCTAAAAGTTTACGTGAACTGTAGAGAAGACTGGACAAGTACTTGGAGAAGAGGTCCAGGTGGGATTACCACTGAGACAAACCACAAGAGGTTCAGGAAGTTCCTTGAGCAGAAAATAGAGGCTGCAACAATATTAGGACGCAGCATCGTAAATTACTGCCCTCTTCCTACTCTTCCCTAGATGCCACTCACCACTGCTAGAGATAGACTGTTGGGTTTGATGGACTGGATGAGATTTGCTGCTTCTGTGAAGCCTTGGTACAAGCAGTGGTGCTCATTGCACAGGCAGGGAGACTTCCTCAGAGTGATGTAGAAGTCAAGCTTTTTCTGCCCTGCTGCAATGAGCTCCCCAGCAGATGTTGGGCTGTTTCCAGGAAGTCCACCTACCACCTGCAAGGACTGTGATGGAAGAGGAAGGCTGGCCAGAGTGGAGCTGAGCTCTGCCTGCAGCAGGGTGACCACCTCCTGCTCCTCACACCTGAGGCACAGCTTCTGCACTGTGCACCCCATGTGAGGCCAGAGACTGCATGAGCTAGCCCTTGGCTGAATATAGATGGCCCTGTCACCACACACATTCATGCTCCTTGGGAGGAGGGGGAGGAGGAGAACCCTTGCAGACAAATCACAACTACTCGTGTTTGTCTTTTGCCTGCATCCTGGCATCAGCTGTTGAAAAATGCTGTAGCTGGCCAGACTGAAATCTCCTGTGCGGTGAAGGGAAGGCCTGCCCAAGCGTGCACTGGCCACCGGCGGGCACCCTTTCTGCAGAGGAACAAAACAGTACCAGCCATGTGCTTGCAGACCATCCTGACTGTCACAGCACACTGCTGCTGTTCTTCATCTTTTGATGAGCTGGTGCTAAGCAGGGCAGGTGACCGGGAACTGGCCTCAAGGTGCAGTATGGGATGATCTAGCATGCCAGTGTAGATGCAGCCTTAGGGACATTTATTTACATACTAGATGTTTTGTTTAGTGCTGCATCATATAGACCAGTCCAATAACTGTATCCAGTGACTCTGTTCTCCTCTTCTGCTCGCCCCAGCCAAGGTGCAAATAATGCCTCATCTTATGAAATGCTCCTGACAGATACTGAGAGCCTCATTATATAGTCTTATGCATTTTAGAAATGATCTACAACATTGGGATTCCTCAAATTTTTTTAAAACAACATTTGCACCTAAGTGCAACCTGTCAATATTTGCGGGTATTTTTTATCTTACAGAAGCACATTGTGACAAAATATTTTGGTATGCAAAAGCCAGAAAATACTTCATGCCTTTCTGCATCCTACTTTCAGAAGTAGAGTTCCAGCTTGAGATAATCCATCATTGATACGTAAGGAAATATTCCAGTTTAGTTCAGTTCATAGCCTCTTACCAGCTCTCTCTTCTTTGGTTTCAGAACATGCGCCTAAGATGTCTGAGTGGAGACACATACTACAGCAAAGCAGGCAAGAAATTTGCAGGCCGAGTTCTGGAGAAGTTTACCCTGATTGATTGTGACCAAGTTCTTGCTGGTACATACAGGTGAGAAAAAGCAGCAATTACTGCAACAAAGACTGGTGACACCATGAAAATATTCAGTGTCAAAATACTTGTTTAAACCCACAAAATAACGTAGCTCTTGTTCTTTATCTCTCTGATAAGGATACACTGCTCTCCCTCTTCATTTCACCCTAATATATGTCATTTTCATTTTGGTGATTTACCTTCCACCCCATCCTCTTGCTTTTATCTTGCTGCTTAACTTTCAGATATCATTAACTGCGTGTCTACCAACACTAACACTTCCTGGACCCATCTGTCTACGAGTATCGCTTCCTTATTAGAAGTGTAAAATATGCCCTGCCAGGTCAGATGATGCTCCACCTAGCCTAGGTTCTGTCTCCAGCAGTGACAGTAGGAGATGCTATTTAGGGAAAGCAGCTAACCTGGCTACTATCTGCAGTCCATTCCCCTTGTTCTGATAGCATGCACAACCATTGCATTAGGGATGTGAGAGAGTACATCCCTACCTATTCTCTTTAATATCTGTTTTGAATCTATTGTTCATGAATTTGCCCAGACTCATTGTCTGTTTTAAAACCAGTCTTCTACTTGTTTGAGTGAATGTCCCTAGTTCTATTGCTGCAGATTGTTAATACCTGTTCTAAATCACTGCCTTCATGAGTTTGCAAACTTTCATCATATTCCCTTTCCCTCACCTTTTCTTCTCCAAAGTGAAGACCTTGGCCTTTTCAGTCTCTGTTCATAAGGCAGCTGCTCCATCCCTCAATCATTTTAATTGTCTTTCTCTGTATCCTCTTCAACCCCACTATGTTGTTCTCAAGATGCAGAGACCAGAAGCACATGCAGCCCCCAAGATATGGATGCACCAAGAGGGTCAAAATAATGCTTTCTGCTTTGTTATTATCACCCTTCCTGATGGTGGCCAGTGTTTCATTGTCTTTTTTGGCTGCCATTGTGCACTTACCTGATGATTTCAGAGAACTGCCAGCAATGACTCCAAGATCTTCCCTGAGCTGTAACTACCAATTCTGAGTTCAGCATCATATAGGCTTGGTACAGATCATTTTTCCCTGCAGTTACTCCATGTTTACCTATGCTGAAGTTCATCTGCCACCTATTTATCCACTAACTCCATTCTCTGAGGTCCTTCTGGAGTTCCCTACTTTCAGGGAGGTATTTGACTACCTGAAGAAGTTTAGGATCATCTGCAAACTTTGGGATTTCCCTCTACCGCCCTGAGCTTGAGGTCATTGATGAGCATGTTGAGTAAGACCAGTACCAGCACCAATCCCTCGGACCTCACTGCTGACTCTTATTCATGCTGAAAAGTGACCATTAAGCCCTTCCCTTTGCATCCCATGCTTTAACTAGCTCTCAGTCCACAACAGGACCTTTCCTCCAGTCCCATGGCAACTTAGCTTTTTAATAGACATTGCTGGAAAACCTCATCAAAGGCTTTTTGAAAAAACAAAAATGTATACACTTTATCTGTGAACAAAGCTGTGAGAGGTCCATGAGGAAGGGCTTGCCCTCACAGTAGCCTTCTTGACCCTTTTCCAACAGGCTGCATTTGTCCATGCCTTCAGTGATCTTGTTCTTCACAGCAGACTGACATATCCCAGGATGGAGATCAGACCCTCTGGTGCATGGATCTCAGGATCCCCTCCAGAGCACTAGCTGTAGATGGGATCATGATGGCAACCTCCCAGTCCTCAGTGCAGCAGCTCTTTGCAGAGACCCCAAAAGAATACATCAGCATGAGACACTTTCCAGTGTCATCAGCAGTAACAACTGAAGCAAAAAAGTCATTGAGTTTCTCTGTTATGGACTTATCACTGAGTGCCCCTTTTAACCCATGGGTCTCGAATGGGCCTACCAATTCTTTGACTGGCAGTACAGCATTTTGAACAACCTCCAAGCTGCTTGTAATCATCCTGGGTTTTTGGATTGCTTCTTTTAGGTGCTTTTTGACTAATTGCTTCATTTTTACATAGTTTCCTTTCTTGAAGTTGAATATCCATATGCTGTATTTATTTAGATTGCTGTCTTCCACTACAGAGTTAAAATTAATTGTGTTGTCAGCATTATTACAAAGTGGCTCTTCCATTTCTACCTCTTGAACTGGGTTTTGTGCTTCATTCCAGACCACATCCTGAATAGCATCTTTTCTTGTGGGTCAAACAATTTAGATTTCTTATTCTGGGAAGCAATTATTTATTGCTTCCAAAAATTTTCTCTCCACAAGTCATCCTAGTTGAGCATTAAGTTAGTCTGTATAAGACTGGATGAAATCTTCCACTATTACTATCTGTCCTAATTTTGCAATTTCTCTAATCTCACCTAAGATTGTCTGATCACTGTCATTGTTCTGATCAGAGGCTCAGGAGTACAGTCCTTGTACTATATTTTTATTATTAGAGTCCAGGATTTCCATCTGTAGGTCTATCCTACCATATGTCCATGTTGTTGCACATCATATTATCCTTCGCATTCAGTGCAACTGCCCTAACAGTACAAACTATTCCATTATTTCTGTAACACTGGTAGCCTGGCAATACTGTATACTTTAGATTTTCCACCTTCCACCAGGTCTCCTTGATTACTGTTCTCTCTCTCTCTCCTTTCTATTTCCCACCCAGCGCTTGCCAGACCCTCAGACCACCAGTGTCTCAACCTGTGCTGCGGCTCCAAGCTGCACCTTCTCCTCTGCTCTAACTTCATCATCTCTGAGTGTGGAGGTCCACCTGATCAAACTCTAGCAGTATAAAACTGAAGTGCCTGGCCTCAACTGGTTATGTAGGGTCTCTGTATAATCAATGTGGAGAGCAGTGTCTTTGAAGGCAATTTAGTCCATCCTAAGACAAGTGTCTAAAGACAGTGGGGTGAATGAATCACTGCCTGGAAATACCTATCCATCTCTCTTGACTGTAAGGGGATATTAGATAATTGAGACCGCTAATTCTGGGATGGCTAAAACTGAGCATGTGTCTGCTGGATTGAACTCCACAGCTGGAGGAACATCTGGTGCTCTTCTTTCCCTGTAACCAGTGTCAGAGTATTGTCTGAAACAGAGATTTGGTTCTCTGGGTCAGTTCCTCCCTCTGCTTTTTTGGAGCAGTGATTTGGGCCTCTCATGAGCGCTTTTTCTAGATCTGTGTTGCTGAAATTTCTCAAGTTCTGTAAGATAATTATCAGGTGAAAATGGCCATAAATCTGGTTCTTTGCCCTCCCAGTAAGCACTTTATGTTCTGGACTATAAGAACCAGTTTCTATGGAATTTTGCTCAATAGTGGACAGGAAAGTTTCTGCAGGAGAAATCTGGGGAGTGTCCTACTAGGTATACCGTAGCTTGCTAGTATACCCAGTACCGTAAATAATTAGATTACTCTCCCTGAAGGTGAGAAAGCTAGATTGAAAGGATGAGAATAGTTATTGAGCAAAGCTAAAGATTATTTATCCAGTATTCTGGGATATGATACAGGACAGAGTGTGAAAACAAAGCATTGTTCTTATCCAGTAGCAGGTTTTACAGTTCAGCAATCTTGTGCACAAAGATCAGAGGTTTCAGGACCTCTGGGGCTGTGTGTTCTATATGCTTCTTTATACTCAATTTCCCTTAAAAGACTTTTCTTCCACCTGTTTAATTGTTTTTTGGTTGTTCTATTTTTGGCCTCCACAATACCCTCTGGCAATGGATTATGCAGTTTAATCTATGCTTTGTGTGAAGAAGTGATCCGCTGTATTTACACTAAGCCTATTGCTGGATAATTATATTTGATGTCCCCAAACTCCCATAACCTGGGAAGAGTAAATCATTGTTCCCTACTTACTTTCTTGACTGCACCCATGATTTCACCTGCTTTCTTTATAATCCCTCATATGAATCATCTTTTCTCCAGCTGAAGTATCCTGGGCTGTTCAGTCATTTCCCATACAGGAGAACTTCTAGACCTTTAATCATTATCTCTATCTTTTGTGAGAGGTGTTGACCAGAACTGCATGAACTATATGCACTACATGCACTATACTTCAGCATAATGCTAAAATGATGACTTCTGTCTTCTTCTCTGTCCACCTTCTGGCAGCTCCTAATCTGTCTGCTTTTTTGACTAGTGCTAAACATTGAAATGATTCTTTTGTTGAACTATCCAGGGCAACCCTGACCTCTCAATGTGATCTGAGAGCTCATCGTTGTTTCAGAGACTATTAGGGCTTTTGCATCAGTTTGCATTTATTGACATTGAATTTTGTCTGTCATTTTGTCTCTCATTCACCCTGTACTATAAGATCCTCTTGCAACTTATTAACCAGTATTCTTTTGACCACCCAAGATAGTTTTGTCATGTATGATCTCTGACACTGACTGTTTCTACCATTTTCCAGGTCTTTTCTGAATATGTTGAACTGCAAAGATCCCAACATAAAACTTGTGGGATTACAGTGGATAAATTAAAACTATTACTAACATTTGTCTCCCATCTTTAATAAATTATTATTCTTTGGGAAGCCCTTCCTTTATACTCCATAATCACTTCTTTCAGAGCCCTTGGTGAATGACCTTGTCAAAAATCTGTTTGAAAACCCAAGTATCCAACATCAAACATCATAGGTATCTTTGTGTTTGCTGTCTCCTTCAAAGAACTGCAACAGGCTTTTGAGGCATGGACTCCTTCCACAAAAATATGCTGAGTCTTCAACATTATGATTATAGTTATTTATGCATCTAATCATTTTACTCTCTATTTGCTTCTACCAGTTTGTTCAGTATGGAAATAAGACTGGCTGGTTTGTAGTTTTCCAGGAGCTCTTTAAAAGGGTTCACATTTACTACTTTCCATTCCTCTGCTGCTATGTCCAGTTTTAAATGATAGGTTATTCACTGGTTAATAATTGGAAAATTGCTGACTTCCACTTCTTGAAGGCTGTTTACTTTAATATTTTCCTTTACTGTACCTTTTAACTATGGTCACTTTTTGGATGCTTTTAAATGTCTTTATTTTGATAGGTACATTTGGTCTGAGCCTCTAATATAGCACCTTTAAACAATCTTCATGCTGCCTCAAGGATTTAACCTTTTTGGCTACTCTTTTCAATTTTTTTTAATAGCATTCCTCACTTTCTCTTTTAAGTTAAATATTACTGTTGTGGATTATTTTGCTTCTTAAAGAATATTTGATATGAGTACATCATGGTGATTTTTGCCGAGTGGCCTTTATAAAGAATCTTTCTGAACTGGTAATAGTATTTCTCCTTTTGTTGGTTTTCTGGTTAGTTTCTCAAAAAAGCAGTCATTTATAAAGTCTCGAATGTAGTTGCTGCCGCTCTCCTAGTCAAGGCCCCTATTCTACATGGATATAACTGAATCTCCCTTTATTCCTCTGCTTTCTGCCTTCATAGCCTCTCAGCTCCTCCTTAGCATGTCATATTTCGAATCGGTACTCTGTTCAGAAGGTTCACAGTATAGTCCTAATACTATGTGTCCCCTATTTGTGCGTGGAGTTTCAATCCACAGGGAACATGATGATATATCATTTACGTTATTTGACTTATTTTTCTTTAATGTGTTGTGCCACTGCTCCAGCAACACAACCCCTATTTGTCCTTTCTGTATAATTACTCTTCTGCCCAGTAAGTTTCCGAGATGCCTTCTGTGTCAAAGTCATCATTTCAGCACAGGTATTTCATAACATCTATTTGCTTTTTTAGCTCAGACTTGTACAGATGCATGTAAACATTTGCATTTGATCTGGTTGCTCACAACTGAACCTTTCTAAACACAACTCTATTTGTTTGGATGCTTTTCATTGTTTCTAATTTATTACTCAAGTTTTATTGATTTTCTTCCTGTCCTTATGTCAGAATACACAGTTTTCATGTTTTTATTCCTAAGGTAGAGTGAGCCATCTTAAACTCTGTGGTGTTCTGCACATGACAAGTTTCCTCCAGACTCTAATTTAACCCCCCCCCCTACATCTTTTGCATTATAATGTGCAGCAGCCAGATTTAATTTAGGTTAAGATGGAATCCAGCTTTTTTGTATAGATTATATCCCTGTAGTTTTCTGGTTCCTAGTAAGTCCACCGTCCTTTCCCTAACACAGTTTCCTTAACCATGTACTGAAATGTCCTTTCTTACTTCTCTGTCCCATTCTAAACATGGTAGACAGAGCATTTCATTAAGGCTACCAAGAAGATCCTGGTCTTTTTTAACCTTCTACTTAGGTGCTTTTATTTTACTCCCAAGACCTATCTTATCTCTCTTGGAGTTAATGGGACCTATATAGACATTGACCAGTGTCTTCTCTGTAGTGCTCCCCAGATTAGATCTGAACATCTCTGCTATCCTTCATCCCAGCAAGCCGCTCACCCTTCACTCTTTGCTGGCATCCTGCCTGAGCATTGAATCACCCAGGACTGTATCTGTGTCCTGTCTGCCATGGGCATGACGCAATTTAGCATCTTCCCTATGGCATGGTTTTTATGTCTTGGGGGTGGTAACCGTGCTGACCCTCGGTCATGTCTTTTCCAGACTCAACATCGCCTTTTCCTCAGAGGATACCTCCTAAGCCTCTAATGAATTTCTTTGCTTGCTTGTGAAGTCTCCACTTGGTCAAACTCTTCCTTAGCATTTGTTGCCCTAAACTGACACTGTGCTCCATCTGAGCTACAGTCCAGTGAAAGGATTACACAGATTTCATAGACCATAATGCAGTTCATACACGGGATGATTGCATCCTGGGATGATTGCTTTTTTCCCAGCACTGTGACACTGCAGACATACTCTGTGCTGCAGACTGTTTTCCTTAAGACATACTCTAACCCCTGATCTTCTGCAGAGCTGCCACCTGGTCATTCTCCACCCTGTATTTGCGCACCTCATCATGCCTGCCTAAACACATTTACCTGGAATATTTCCCTACTGAACAGCATCTGATTTTTTCAGAATCTTTTTCAAATTCAGTCTAAATTTTAGATTGTGCAGTCCCTCTCCATTTGATACGATTTGCCAGTTTAATAAGTATGCGCTCTTCCATCCTTTAGGATTCCAGTGAAAATACTGGACACCATCAGAGCCAAGATGCTAAATCCCTCTAGAGTTTCAATGCATCCTTCTGTGCTGACAGTGAACCCAGATATCTAGTCTCTCTAAAGCCTCTCTTGCAGGAGGTGATTTTCCTGCTTAGTTCTTCACTATTCAGGTATTCAGTAAGTGCCTTTTAATTCTTCAGCTGTAACAAAAAGACTCTTTTCTCTTCAAACACATGCTCAAATCATGCCTGAAATCTCTCGCTATTTCTCTAGCCCACAGATTTTCCCTTCTATGCTGCACATACATGCAGCAAGAGAAGTGTACCTATTGACATTTTCATATTGAGCCCTACATGTTGATGATGTTTTTCTCTATGTAGACATTTTCCTTGCTATATTTGTAAAAGCTCTTTTTATTTTCCAAAATACTCTTGGCAAGGTGAAGTCATCTGGATGTATTACTGCCCATTTGGATGAATCAGGCATATTTTTGGAGGATTTTCTAAATCTGTCAACCAAGCTCAGTGATTTATCTTAAATAGCTACAGGTCAATTAGTTTAGACTCCTCAACTTTTCTGTCTTTATTGACTAAATATTTCCCTTTGTTTTCCTTCTTTACCATTATGTTTCCTTTTAACCAAGAAAAGGAGAAAACAGGGATAATTGAGAAAACCAGACAAAGGAATAGTCTAAAATACTAAATATAATCATATCTAGTTATTTAGTATCATTCTAGACACCAGAAGAAATGGTATGTTTCTTCAGGTGCTATTTTAAGGTAATAGAGTGAATGATATGAAGGTATTTACTAGTGTAGCAGACACTTAAAAAAAAAAAAAAAAAAAAAAAAGTCCTTGAGAGCTAAAGTGACAGAAAAGTGATAAAACTGAAAAATAGAAATTACTGAAAAAAAAATAAAACAACTTTTTTGTAAACTGGGATCTCATCAGCTGGAAACAACTGAGGCAGAGAAGCTGACGTGACTAACTGTGGGTCACCCGCACAGAACAGCTATGGGAGGAACTGTAGCCTTAGACTGTATCACAGTTTTCCATGGGGACACAGGGAAGAACTGTTGTCAAAAGTGCTCTTGAGATTGACACTTCCTCTGAAATACTGCATGTTCTCATCACTTGTGCTCAACACAAGCTGGAGCATCAGGCCATGGGAATATTTTGGCAGAACAGCCAGACTGTGGTGTTTCTCGGACCACATTTCCAACCTCCTTGGAGATGATATTTCAACTCCATCTCCTGGCCGAAAGCTGAGCTGCAAGTGTTCCTGGAACATTACTGCTCAGGAGTGTCTGACAGCAAGTTAGGGAAAGAGATGGTCTCTGTCCTACAGAGATACTTTCCCAGATTCCAGTAATTTGTGCCTCAGGGTGATCCAGAGCTGGAGATGGTATCTCCATAAGCAATAGTCCGCTATGGAAAAATTAATGGCAGGAAAATCCTACTGCTTTTTGAACACATGTGAACTCCTAGCATCCACAGTGCCCTGCAGTGAGGAGTTTCACAGCTTGCCTGTGTATCGCATTGTGCAGGGAATACCTCTTCTTGTCTGTATTGAATTTGTCACCAGTTAATTTCATTTAATGCCTCTTCTTTATACCAAAGAGACCGGGAATGAGCGTTCCCTAGCTATTTCCTCCATGCCGCTCATGGAGGAGAAGACCTTTATTGGTTTGTATGATTGGCTTTTCCTCCCTCTGTCATTGCTCTTCCTGTCCAAGCACTTCTGTGACAGCCTGCAGAGGCATCAGGCCAAGGCCTCCACGCTCACTGTTGCTGGCTATGCAGTTGTCTCTAGAAGGACAGGTTTGGGCAACAGGGCTGTGTACTGTGTCTTGCCAGGCAATGCCAAGGTCTGTGATGTTCCTGGTGTTCCTGTTTCATACCAAGGCATAAGAGCTCAGTTCTTGCTGTCCCATGCCCCACTGGAGGCCTAAGAATAAGCATCTGATAGCACAGGGTTAGGATGCAGCTGCAGTAATGGGTATAGCAACGGCTGGCAAGGCCACATCGTCCTATCATGGAAACCTGTGTTATGGCCAGGAGGAGAGCTGTGCCTTGGCACAAGTCCAGAGCTGTCAGACCATATACCTTGGGGAGATTAGATGCTTCCTTCCAGGGCCTGCTGTGACCTGGAGTGGGCAGGTCCCCATTAGATTCGCATGGGAAATTGGGGTAGAGTAAAGCTTGGACTGGGGGAAGAGCCATAAGAGTCTTCAGTGGTGGGGACAGTTATTAGGCCAGGGCAGTGTATTGCCAGCTCTGAGGATGCTCCCCTTACAAAGGAAAGGACGGTTCATGTGGATGAGAGGGAAAAGTTGTGTGTCTCACGCTTTGCTGTGGGGAGGCAGTACCCAGGTCAGAGGGTGCTGGGAGGAGGCAGAGACAGAAGCTGGAAGCGACTGGGTCCAGGGAGGGAAGGGAGGCATAAGCAAGACTTCTTGTTTGCCTGCTGCTGAAAGTGAGGCCAGAGGCCTTGATGGGCAGCTGTTGTGATGTTCTTGGTAGACCACGCCAGAGCCAGCCTGAACTAGAAGGGCAGACGTGGCCTCTTTCGCAGCTACAGTGCTATAGTGGTGCCAGGCTGGCCAAGTGAGGACTGGCAGGCATCATCCTCCACATGGCTGGCCAGTGTTCTCTCACAGCTCGTGTGATGATGCTCACAGCATGAGGGACGCAAGCCTCCTCCAAAGGAGGAGAGGCTGGTCAGCCCACTGAGTGTGCTGTGGCCCTGGGGAGTTTGCATGAGCACAGCTGTATGTCTGTGCATCCTGTGGCCATCCTGAACCAGCCCTGCAGCCCACAGGCAGCAGCTGCCACAACACCGAGTATTAGACTCCACACGTTGAAACTCATGGCTGGAAGGTGAGTGCTTGGCGTGAGGGTATAAAAAGAAGCTCTCAAAGATGGTATTATGCCCATTGAAGTGGCCATAAATTATCCTCAATGGTGCTGTAGGGTTTTGGGTGGTATCCTCTGCACCTGCTGTAGTCACTGAAATGTGGGGAAACACCTCATGGTGAGGTGAATTCCTCTGATGGTGCCTCTGCAGGTGGTACGTCTGTGATGCAGAGCTCACAAGTGGACAATCTTATGATGGCCTCACAGATACACACTGTAACCATGCTACTCCCAAACTTGTTTCCCCATGACTGATAAGGGTCAGAGCGGGCGATACTCCAGATGGTGATGATATTCAGCTTCCCCATCAACAAGGGCCATCAGAAGATGTGCTGATGCTGGCTGGTAGGTGCTAGCTTCCTTCAGAGAGCTGCAAAGCTTTTATGTTTGTGTCATAACTCTGTATGCACTGCCACTCATCCCATATGGGAAGCACAACCTGGGGCCACCAGTTGGTACTGGTTTTGCAGGTCCAAGATCTCCTCTCCACTCTGGGAAGACTGATGACAGCAGCAGCTGAGGCAGCTTCCCCACCCATGGTGATTGACCTGAGCTGTTTCCAGCACTGGGCTGATGACTTACCCAAAGCTCTTTGAGCTTCTGTCCCACCTGCCTTAGCATGATGCCTCTGATGAACGATGGCTTGCCTGGAGAGCATCCTTCTGGAGAGCTTTGCAGGCCAACAAATGGACTGGAGAGGGCATCACAAGCTATTTGGCAGAAAACGTAATGGCTGAAGAAGTATCAGGACCAGCAGCAGCAATGCTGGCAGCAATGGTAGGCATGATATTCTTGCAAGCTGCTGAACAGAGACTGCCCATATACATAAAGATGCAGCTCTCCTTCACGGAGCCTGACAGCAGGATTGCAGGTGGCGCAGACACGTGGATAGTGTGCCAGCTGTGCCATGCTACAGAAGGGTGAGAAAGGCTGTGGGGTAGGCACTGATTCAGAGATCTGCTGTGTGCAGGCATACTCTTGTGTAGAAGGGGAATAGCTTTAAGCGATGTGGATGGCAACACCACCACTCCATTTGTCATGGGAGCCAGGCAGCTCCTCCAGGATAGATGCCTTTGGCAATGTAGATATAGGCTACATGAAATCTCCCTTCTCTGGGCACTTAGGTTTCCTTCAAATAACTTGTATAGCTTTGTGAGAGATGACTTTCCTCTGAAAAAGCCACCTTTCCTATTATATCATATTTACCCATATGCCCACTAATTGCATTCTTTAGAAGAGTTTCTACTAATTTATGCAGTTCATTTATGAGGCTTAATGATCTGAAACATTAAAAAAATTATACTACATTAGCAATCAAGGCACTTTCAAGTGTGAAGTTACACATCACGGTTAGCAGTTGACCTATTTCTTTCTTGAATTCCTTTGGCGCTTCCTGGTCCTGCCAAGTTCTTACTGTCCGTTTTGTTGATTTGTTTTCTAATCTCTTCTACAGAGATTTCAATTTGAGATTGATCCTCTCTCATGTTCTGTATGAAGGTAGGTTCAGGGCAGGTTCCCAAGCTCCTGTACAGTAAACACTGATGCAGAGGAAGTCTTTGAGCATTCCTGTTACATATGGAGTATGCATTAGCCCCAGGGAGCTGATTATTGTTTCTTATGCTTTTTGCAAAGTGTGCCACAATCTTTTGCAAGGATGAGCTTTCTGACTTTAATAGCTTCTCTTCTTCTGTCATTTAGCCATCCCAACTATTTTCAGTTTTTTCTTATATCCTCCCTTTAAGCTGTATGCATTTGCTTTGAGCCTGCAATATGGTGTTTTTGAATAGTCTTCATGCCACCCACAAAGGCTTTTTCGGTCTTTTGCTTCTTTTTCATTCTTACTTAATTTCCCTATCTTGACATTAAGCAGAACAGTATTGATTTTTTCATTTTTTGTTGCTCTTGGGGGCAGGATGGGTACAGAGTGTAAGTATACTATTTTCTTCAAAATAACATCAGGAACCATAATAACTGCATACTGCCCAAGAGCAAGCCAAGAGCTGCTTTTCTTACAGTAAGTTCCCAAATAGCTGTTTTGTGAAGTAAACATCAACAGGTCCCACAACATAGAGTCAGCATCATGTCCTGAAATGACATTTACCCTATTACTTGAGAATATTTGGAGTCTCCCATTATGACTGCCCTCCTGTAGCTTCTGTGATTTCATCATATTTTTGCCTCTGTCAGTATCTTGCTTTAGCAGCTGATAATGCAGCCCTAATGAGATGCTTCCAACCACAAAGGTTCTATTTTATTTGTTAACACAATTATTCTGTTAGTCTGGTTTGACTATAGCAAGAATAAAAGAAAAGGCCAATGACTGGGATGACCAGAAGCCTGGGGAGCCTACTGTATGAGAGGAGTTTTCGTGTTTAATCTAGGAAAATGAAGACTGGGAGGAGAAATGTGGTTACTGTCTGTAGATGTACAGGGGGGAGAGCTATTTAAGTTACAGTTTTGGCATGAAGAACAAATGGGATTACATAGATGAGGAAAAAATGCAGCTGGCAGTTAGTGAAAGTTCTTCCCCATGAGAAAAACAGATGATGGTAATATCCTTCCAGCAGGAGCAGCTGGGGCAAAACCTAATTCTTTCTGTAAGGTGGAGCATAACAAGCTACTGAAAGGGATCCCAAGACATTGTACTGTGAGAGCAGGGACTGGACTTGCCGCGCATCAAAAGCAGGTGCCACAGGAAGAGAAAAGTAGTATAGGCATGTCTTGATATTCTTGATAGAAGAAAAGGAAGGACTGAAATGCGGTGCTGTGCTTTTGGCCAGGGACTCGTTGCTGTTTTACACCCTAAGGAAAACCTGCTGTTAATGTATTAATGGTTTCTACACTCTTACAGTTAATGTACAGGATATTTCTTGTTCATATTTTCATACAATTCATTAAATCACTGAGCTGAAAAATGCCAGTCTCTGATCTACAATTAAATGATCATTTAGGGGTTGTTTTTTTAAATTATGTAATGAGTACATCCATTTCCAAAAGTAATCTCAGACATATACTTCAGAGAAAGTGTTAACTTAATGACATAACTGAGATGCAAGAAATCATTCAAATGCTTTAATCAATGTCAAGTATCACATTGCTCTGTTAACAAGTGTTATATGTACTTTTTTTCTTTTCTTGCAGTTTCACCTGGCTTTGCAGCCAAGTCCACACCAGCCTGGCAACCCACTTCCGTGGTCAAATTGTTGCAGACTTTGACAAAGAATTCCGGTACTTGTATGCTGAATCCAAAGCAGTGACTAACTTCTGTGTGCCAGATCCTGGGACATTGCCCTCTTCTCAGAATACCTCAAAGGATGTTGAATCCCTTTTAAAAGCTGCCCAGGTGAATGACGCTGAAACCTTAAGCCCCTCAAGCAGCCTCTCAAATGTAAGCATCAGAAGCATTAAAATGTCTCCCTTTCTGAAAAACTCCACCTGCAAAGTACAGCAGGAAAAGCAAGATTTGAGCCCTGAGTATGCTAGTACAAAGGGCAAGGAAGACATGTCTCTGAAGCCTACTTATTCTAAGCAACAAGGGGAACCACCAGACTCCCTTCACAGTCTTCCAAATAAGTCCACCCCAGCCATGCAGCACAAACCAAATCTCTACTCCCCGCTGAGAGAGGAGCAGAATTTGCAGTCCCTTTTGGAGGGTGCCAATAGGAATGGCACAAGTGAGAACCAGAAAGGGCCCACCGTTACCTCCAGGGAATGGACAGCAGACAATGACAACAATTTTTATGGGATGGAAAAAAGACAGAGTCCTGCACAAGGGAAATTGGACCTGATATCTCCATACAACCAGCTAAAACGAGAGAAGAAAGCTGCAATTCCTTGCTATGATAAACTCGGTGAGGAAATGCTGATGGAAAAGAACAGTGTGTATGGGGCTGAGAAGAGAATGACTCTTGGGCACAGTAAGCTGGATCTGATCACCAAATACAACAAGTTAAAATCTAAACACATACACAGTCGGTTTGAACTCTGACCTGGTTCTCGTAGTCCTTGAGATGTCCTTTCATCTCATTTACTAATGGTTGTTTTTCCCTACCAATCATCATAATGGTGCTTGAAGTCAAAATAGGAGTGGCAAATCAGTCTTGTTTCTATTGGAAGGTATCTGTGCTATGCTGCCCTCTCTAGTGTGTGCATATCACTGATTCAGATGGGATTAGCAAATACAATTTAAATTTTCAATTACAAGATGATGGCAAGAGAGAGAAAAAGAAAAAATCCACACCTTTACTTCCTTTTCCCCATTTTGGAAAGGACCATTTTCCCCAAAGCTAATTTGCTCTAACTGTAAAATGTTGGACCACTGCTGTCTTCAGGATGAACCCAGTTTTTCTTTGCACTCAGCAATTCCTCTCCACCTAGCCGTTTGCTGCAAATGAAATGGTCAAAGGCAGGGTAGCTGTTAAAAATAAAGGGGATGTTCTGGTGGAAAGAGCTGCGTTCAGTCCCTTGATGAGCACCCCGAGCTCGGCCGGGGCCTCTCGCCGCCCTGGGCCTGTGGCCAGGAGCGGTCTGTGCCGGGCTGTGCCATGGCGGGAGGACGTGGGTGGGGTGGGCACCCAGCAGTGGTGCGGTGCGAACACCCGGCCGGCATCTGCCCCCATGGCGCGTGCACGGGCGGCATCCGCACGTGTGTGGTGTCCGGACACGGGTGGTGTGTCGGGGCACACCGGTGGCACCTGCGTGCCGGACCAGTGGCGTCGGCACACGGGGGGCAGCGTCAGGCGCGTGAGGTGGGCGCAGGGATGGCGGCTGCCCGGGGGGACGGTGCCGCACGCGGCCATGCCTGCACCCAGCTGGTGCCTGGACACGGCCGCCGCGGGGCCCGGGCCGCGGGAGGCCGGCGGGGCCCTGTCGGGAGCCGGGGCCGGGGCCTGGCGCCTCCCGGCCGGGGGCGGCGCTGCGCCCGCAGAGAGCGGCGGCGGCCGCTTCGTCCCGCAGCTTCCGGCAGAAGCGGAAGGGGCGGCGGAAGCGGAAGTGGCGGTGCCGCGTGCGGGTGGCGGCGCCTGTCCCGGCCCCGATCCCGGCCCCGCCATGGCTGTCCGCGCCAGCTTCGAGAACAACAACGAGCTGGGCTGCTTCGCCAAGCTCACCAACGCCTACTGCCTCGTGGCCATCGGCGGCTCCGAGAACTTCTACAGGTGAGCGGCGCGGCGGGGCGCCAGCAGCGCCCGGCCTCCCTCCCTCCCTCCTCCCTGCCCGCCCGCCCGCCTGCCCGCAGCGGGCCCCTAACGGCGCCTTCTCCTTGCAGCGTCTTCGAGGGGGAGCTCTTCGGGACCATCCCGGTGGTGCACGCCTCCATCGCCGGCTGCCGCATCATCGGCCGCATGTGTGTGGGTAGGTGCCGCGGCCCCGGCGCTTCCGGCTCCTTGGTGCGACAGAGGTCGCGACTGGCGCTGTGTAGCTCGCTCTGCCTCAGTGAAAACCCTAAAAACCCCTCAAAAACACCGCGGGTTTGATTGTGGCAGCAAGTGTGGCAGGCAGCACCTGTTCCTCCAAGGGAATTTTTCTTCTAAGGCTTTCACGCATGTAAGGAAAAGGAGTGAAACTGGGAAACCCGAATCTTACTCACTAAGAAAGAGTGAGGGTAAGGAAGAGCGTTTGCCTTTCAGCGCGTGAAGGTGCGCTGGTGACCCGTGAAAGTCTGCTTTCTGGCAAACTGGGAAAGGTTCTTCCCTTTTTCCGAAGGTTAATGGTTCACAGCCAGCAGTGGAGGTGTGCGGGGGCAGGGGCTATTACAAAAGCGTAAGTCCAAGGAAAGTTGTTTACCTCTCTCTGGCCTGAGTTTTGTTACTGTGAAAAGAATGTTTTTTTTGTCCGTCCTACCTTATTGCTTTGCCATGTTAAAGTAACACAAATGAGCAGAATCTGTACACTTGTTGGGTGATCAGCATCTGTAGGGGAAGATGTTTCTCAAAGTGATTCAGTGAGAGCCTTATGCTCCCTCTAGTTCTATTGAAGAAGAAAAGCATTTAAAGGTAGTGCTGCTTGCTGCTTACTGATTTCTGCTTTGAGGTAAGTCTGTATTTCATCCCAGTTTTTCCATCATCTGTGGTGCCTTTTTTTTTTTTTAAATGGTAACAATATTTCTTTTGCGCTGAATTCTGGTCCTGGGAGAAGTGGATAGAGCAAGGACAATTCCAAAGCATTATGTGCACTTCAGGAAAGTAGTAAGCCCAGTGGAAACGTGTTTTTTAAATTACTTTATCCAATGCAGAACTCGTTTTATTCTTTTTTGTTATTGTTCTTCCAGGGAACAGGCACGGGCTGTTAGTCCCAAGCAGTACGACAGACCAAGAGCTTCAACATATCCGCAATAGTCTTCCAGATTCTGTACGAATTCAGCGAGTAGAAGAGCGGCTCTCAGCTCTGGGCAATGTCACTACCTGCAATGACTACGTAGCTCTTGTTCATCCAGATCTTGACAGGGTATATGGCTTTTACACTTTTAAATTCATAGCAAACACATTTGAAATGATTTGGAAGCTACAGTTTGAATTGGTAGTTAGGTATCTGAGGAATTACACTAACAGCAGAGCACTCATCATGTAGGAGTCTGTGCTGCCTCATGCTTCCTTTCTTCTCAGGAAAGAAATCCCAAACTTGGTTTTTGTATTTATGACTCAGATTGAGTTGATCTGTGTCCTTTTTTACATTTAATTTTTATTCGTAGAGGTGGACCCTTCCCTGAGTATAGTCTGTGCCCTCTTTTGCAGCTTGCTGTAGTATATGGTGTTTGTAGAAGGGAAGGGATGATATGTTGGGGTATATTATCAGGTGCAATTTGCTTTGGGTATGTGAAATTGAATGAATAAAAAAGGAGTGTGCCTGTGTGTAATAATCAGTTAAAGAGAACATAAAAAGGGGATTGGACAGAGTTATAGCAGTAGTTAGAGGATCATACTGATCCAGTTGAAATTTGCAGCAGAGTGTTGAAGGAGGACAGGGAAGTGGTGGTGTACATATTTACAGACAGTGGAATGGAAGAAAACTGGAAGGTTCTTCCATGAAAATTTAAAGCATGGGTACTGGAGAGAATAGTGCTACCACTTTATATTTGAGAACAGATATCTTAGTAGCATTAGAGAGGCGTGCTGTGTGGCTACAGAAAATAAAGGTCCTTAGACTATTTGTTTCCGGTTTGTGGTAAAGGTGACAGAGAAATGGGAATTGGCATAAGGAATGCAAAAAGAAAAGGCAATGGTCTTTGCAGCATATGTTTTAAATAGTATTAAAAAGTAGGTAAGATGGCCAGAAAGGAAGAAGTCAAAATGAATTACAGTGAAAACCTGGAGAGCTTTATCTGAAGGGGAAGGAAGTTCTTGGAGTTGCACAGAAAGACACTATTCAGGTGCATCCTAGATCTGGGACAAGAGAAGACTGATTCACAGGGCAGGCCCAGGGATCAGGTATTGAAATGATTCATGTATTGCCAGCATCCTCCAGAAAGAGTGGGGAAAGAGCATTTCTTGGGAAAGGCAGACCTGTATTTATAGTTTTCCAGCTCTCAGCTCAGTATGCATAGATAACAGGAAACACACCTGGAGTGTAAAGATCAATGAAGAAGACTAAGCATTTATATAATGATTGAATTCCAGTGGATTGTGAAAGCATGAGTAGGTTTTCAAAGCTGATGACTGTGTGCAGGAGTAGCTTGACTTCTAATTCTATAGTACCATTTTGCTGAGGACTTTATTCTTCCTTTCTGTTCACAGGAGACAGAAGAGATCTTGGCAGATGTACTAAAAGTTGAGGTTTTTAGACAAACGGTAGCAGATCAGGTGCTGGTAGGAAGTTACTGTGTTTTTAGTAATCAAGGAGGAATTGTGCACCCCAAAACCTCAATTGATGATCAGGATGAACTCTCTTCATTGCTTCAGGTCCCACTGGTGGTAAGAAATTGTGTTTTCTTTTTCCACTCCCTTCCATCCAAGTTTTCAATTTTAATGTTGCTATGTCTTTGTAGGTTTTTTTTATTTTCCTCACAGGCTCCTTGATACTGTTTTCTCTGCAGAGCTGTACCAAGTGGGAAATGAGAAGAAGACTTGAAGGAGGCATTTCCTCTAAGACATCTTCCCTGTCTTTTCTGAATTTGAATAAGCTATATAGCACTTTTAGTTTGTTCCTGAAACATTGCTCTGCTGGGATTGTGCAAGTAGTGCTGATTCATTCATGCAGAATATGAGGTTGTCTGTGGTTTGGCCAAAGGCAGCTTTTTAAAAATTTCAGTCATAAAATCCTTTCCCTACTGAATCAAACAGTTAGTTATGAGTTGGATTTGTGAATTTCAGGATAGCTATACCTTTATGCTTCCCGTTCATGAGGTTTTATTTTACTGAATTTCACTCAGTTTTCTTTCCAGATATCAAAGGCTTTTCATTAGTCTCCCAACTTTTTATCTAAAATCTTTATAACTTTGTTGATGGCAGAAGCTTTAATCTCTTTTCAGGAGTGTGATTTGAGCCCCTTCACTGAAGACTTGTAATGAGAAAGCGTAACAAAGCATGTTGCTGTCAGTGTACCACGGTAACTCTTGATGGTTTGTTTTTGCCAGGCAGGAACAGTGAATCGTGGCAGTGAGGTCATTGCAGCAGGAATGGTTGTAAATGACTGGTGTGCCTTTTGCGGGCTGGATACAACCAGTACTGAACTCTCTGTTATTGAGAGTGTCTTCAGACTGAATGAAGCTCAGCCAAGTACCATTGCTACAAACATGAGAGACTCCCTGATTGACAGGTAAGGAGGATCCAACTCCACGTATGAGAACAGTCAAAAGAGGCCAGATTTTACTACAGTGAAGCTATATAACTAGCTGTTTTCAAAGGTGATTTCTCTCCCCCCCCCCCCGCCTTGCTCTTTCATTTTATTGAGTTATTGACAAGAATTACCTTGTTACAAAAAGGTTTATTTTTTCCTAGCTCTTTTGGTTCGTAAGTTTTATAAGCCTACTTAGTGGAAAAGTATAGCGGTTCTTGTTACAATTACAGTTACATAATGCTTTTTTGTGAGAAACAGTATCCATGTCAACTTTCAAGTACTTGTTTTCTCCGTGTTCAGTGCTTAGCTATGTCATGTATGATTTTTTTTTTTTGAAAAAAATCTTGTCTAAAAGTTAAAATGCTTGTAACTTTGCTTGTCATCTTGGATTTTGATTGTTCTAACCCGTAATGCTTTTACTTCAAATGCTTGCTAGAACCATATCTGGAGCCAGGAAGACTTTGGAGTTTTTCTGCTGCCTTTGAACGTTTTTGCTGTGTTTCTTTTTGGTTGCTTGGTTAGTTGATTTTTTAAAAAGCCTTTTTGTCCAAGGCTTTGTCCAAGTTCCTTTTTAATGGGAGTCAGATTTCTTGTTTTCTGTGTGGAGTAGTAGTGATATGGGATATTGCCTATTCCATGATGTATGCAAAAAATTGTATAAGGCATCTTTATAGATGAATATGCCATTCAAACTTCATTTGGTCTTTTAACTGATTGCAACTCTTAGGGTCATTGCTTTCGTGCTAGAGCACGTTCTGGAGCTATTTAGGCCTCTACAACTTAGTGATCGAGTTCTTGGTTCTCATAAAAATGTATGGCAGTGGTATACTGCATAGGGAAAGAATAAGGAATTCTTTGAAAAAAGAACCCTTTGAAAGAGTTCTTTGCTGCCCTTTCACAGGGCCTGTGTGAAGGCTTGATGTCTGTGAACATAACATAGAGCCATTAATAAACTTGCACTGAGTTTTTAATAACTTCCCAGACACAGCTGAGTGTACATTTCACCCTTGTCAACTTGAAAGTCTGTTCTTAGTCTGTCTGTTAGCAGCCACCGTCTCTGGTGCACTCTTTTCAGACTCTTATATTCTAGGAAGGAAAATTACCATTGGTCCTTTGCAACTAGAGGTTGAGAACTGACTATAGTTCGAAATGCCTTCTGCACTCTCTGGCACTCCATCTGCTAAGTCTTATTTCTGTTTTGTCTTTTTAGCTTGACATGAGAAGTGTTGGTTCCTACCTTCCAGGAAGCTCCCAAGGGGTGAAATGTCAGGCTGCACTGTGGAGTACAGACTTCTAGACCTTCTGCTGCAGGCCTAGCACAAGGAAGAGGCTACAAACCCAACTTTTTATAGTGTTTTGTAAACAAAGTATTCTTACAAAACTGATAAATAATATGTACAAGTTACAAATAAGGAATGCTCTGTATCCCTTTGCTGACATCCTCCAGTTCTTTAATAACAATAGAGCTCTTTCTCTCTGTGATGCTGAACTAGACCCTCAAAATAGTCCACGATATTTACTCTTAGCTTTGGGGTATTGATCACTAGAGGTTATTTTGCCTTAAACAGTGGATCAGTGTTCTGTTGCACAGCAGTCTGTTTCAGCACACATACAGCACTGTTTTCTGTTTCCACACTTCTGCTAAAGAATGTTTCTGCTGTAGGTAGACTTAAGAGCTCCTTGCTGTTCCTATACCAAAGTGTCCTGAGTTTACTTGCCACGAAAATATTCAGAAATTATCAGCTGCTCTCTTGCCCTCACTTGTTGTTATTCCCATGGGGCAGGGAAAAGTGATTTCTAAAGTGAGAAGTGATCAGCTCAGTTGGAGTTTCTCAAAGAAGTTAATCCAGGGACTTAAAACAGCAGCAAAGTGTGGACTGTCTCCAGAACAGTGGGTTTTGATCTGTTGTCTGCACGTGCCTGGTGACCTGTGTGCTGCTTCTGAGGCATCTGCAAGAGAAAGCCTAGAAAAGCATGCTACTGTCAGTGGGTCTAAACTTGCTCTACAGGAGTTGGCCGCCTACACTGGGAAATTCTTAAAGTCAGCAAATCAAAAAAGGTTGAAATGCACTCTTCTTGAGTTATGTAGAAAAAAGCTAAGTAATCCAGTTCTAACCAGTTCCTCCATTCAGTCATACATTTCAGATTTGGGAGCTGGCTAATACAGAGCATCTGCTCTTGTCAGAGAGTGATGATGACAAAAAGGAGCTATAGATGCTGCTTTCAGATATATGATAGTTGTTTGCTTTTAAACACAGCTGTTCTTCTGTAATCTCTCATTTCTGCTTGCCTGCTAGAGGTGTGTTGAAGGCAGAAGAATGCCTCTGCTTCCCATCCTAGCAGGATGTAGAAGCATTTCTCTTGATTCCACACAGCTGCACTACTCTCAGTTGGTTTTCCTGGAGGAGGTGGAGTACTGTCCTGAACACAGTGTGGACATAGCTTTTTTTGGCCCTGGTGCTTCAGGCTTTCATTTCGGTTTTGCTCTTTGGATGTTTAGGGAAGGATTTACAAGTTTTTGTTTGACTAAAGGATGTTCTTTAAATAAGGATTGCAATAGGATCTTCTCGGAATCATAGCAGTCCTGCCATCCTGGTCCGTCTGTAACGGTAACGGAGCCAGTGGCTACCATTTTCAGTCAACTCCCCTTCCCTCTGCCATTGGGGAAGCCTGTAAGCAGCCTGTAGCTTTCCTTGCTACTGTTTGGCTAAGAATTTTTTGGTTTTTTTATGGCCCCTTTGATAGACTGAACAACCTTTCTTGTTGCTGACTCCAGGTCTCTTCCTTTTAGTAAATCTTGAGAGCCAGAAGCTGCTTTCCTTTGTTCCCAGGGCTACGTTATTGGGTGTAAAATGGTGGAGTCTGCCCATTGCTACAAGTGTTGGCATGTATTCATCACAGCTGTGAAATGAATAAAGCTGAGGCTTTCCTCTGCAATTTCTGTAACTGCATTTTTTCATTCCAACTGATAGGCAGGAATGCTAGTTCATAATGGTGATCTTGGTGTGTATTAAGTGTTAAAAGTTGCGTAGTGGTAAACAACAACAACATCCAGTCTCTGTGAAATCCAGTTCAGTGCTTAAACAGAAAAGATACTGGCACACTGTTGGAGATTGTCAGATGCCAAAAAGGACTGGAGAAAGAAAGCAAAAGAGGATGTTGCTGACAGTGGTGCCTTGTAAAGATTGCATTGGTGCTTGAAGATTGGAAGGTGACAAATGTGCTATCAGTTCTAAACAAAGGGCATATGGGAATTCTGGACTAGTAAGGTGGACCTATGTACAAGGAAAATTAATAGAAACTATAATAAAGAATGGAATTAGTGGAAACATGGCTATGTGATGTTATGGGAGAGTATAAACCAAGACTTTTTAATGGGAAGTCCTGCCCCACAAGACCTATGGAGTTCTTTGAAGGAGTCCACAGGCATGTGGAGAAGGAGGTCTGTTGTAATCTACCTGAATTTCCAAAAGGCATTTCACAGGTTTTTCTACCAAAGGCTTTTGATGATCCTGGGTGATCCTATGGAGTTAGAGGGAAGCCCTTTTACATGGTTATAGATGGGGAAAAAGTAGGAGTAAATGGTTAGATTTTTCAGTGGAATTTCACAAGTAACAGCTGGGAGCCATGATATTCAGTGTTTTTGTGTCCGGCCTAGGAAGGGCACTGAAATAGTGAAGTGAAGCTTGCTCATACTGACTTATTTCAACTAGTAAGGATGAGGACAGACTGATGAGTTGATAGGTAAAAAAAAATTCAATGCAGCTAAATGTCAAGCACATTGTGGTAAGAATCCAAATTTCGCACCTACCAGGATAAGCTCTGAGGAGACGGGGAACAAATTCTTGGGCTTGAGGTAGATACTTGAATGAAAACACTAGCTCAGTACTCAGTAACAGTTAAAAAAGCAAACTGAATCTTTGGGGTTACTAGGTAAAGAAGAAAGCCCAAACAGCATCGTTACCTGTAAATCCATGATGTATCTGCATCTTGAGTACTGTGTTGCACGCTGGTTGCTAAGCTTTTGTCATTCTGCTCTGTTACTCATTAAATTTTGGTTTTCCTCTAAACTAAAATCTCCAAAAGAGTCTGGGAGAAAGAAGAGGCAGTTTTCATGCTGTGGAGAATTGCTTCCCATGAGAACCTGCCGCAAAACTGTGTCAGGGCTTGCAGGTGCAAGGCCACGAGGAGAACGCTGGGGAAAAATATTGCCATGACAACTTGGGCTACACAGCTGCAAGTGAAAGGCAATACAGAATTGCAAGTGGTGGGCACTCAGCATTACACGGATTAAGGCACGTAAAGCACTGTGCAATACTTAACCCTTCCTTTTCATGTGCTTTGTCTCAAAAGTGGCATTCTCAAGTGGAAGTGCCAATAGAAGGTGTTTTGGAATAGTCAATAAAATGAGGTTGTAAGTCCCCAGCACCAGGTGCTAGTGCCATAAGCTCTAAAAGTTAGTAAGAATGAAAATGCTGAACTATAAAGCAGTAGTTTATATACCACAGTTAACCCACCTTTGCTATTGAGCAGCGCTAGGCAATGCGTGGCTTCAGGTATTGAGAAGGGTTGCAGGAATGACTTCCTGCTGTGCTGGACAAATAAGTTTTAAACTATGAGGAAAGGTTGGGATTAGGCCTCTGTGCAATAGGATGGCGAAGAATTGTCTCAGGGTTTTGAGGAAGGAATGAATGTCTCGCAACTCAAGGTTCTGTGAAGAAGTTAAAGGGCATGTAGCTTTGACTGCTTTAACGTAGTTTAATTTCCAAAAGCCTTTGTCAGTATCCTTCAGCAGAGACTTTTAAAAAACGGAGTCCCCATGGAGTGAGATGGGAGGTCCCACTGAGGATTAATGACTAATTTATAAGGTAGAAGCAAATGATCCCTGTACAGTGGAGGACCACCTCTGTTCTGACTGTGGTGATTAGTATGTTCCAGCATATTTATAATTCATGTGGAAGACTGGGCCTAATTCACTGCAATTATTCTCAATAGTCAAAAACTGAAAAAATGTAGACTGAGTGCAAATAAGGGTATATAGTGGGCTGCTCCCTGGAGGAGCCAGAAGGGCTGCAACTGCTGTGCTCAAGGTAAATGTGTGCCAGGACTTCCCTCTTGCTGTAGGAATGCCAGACACTGCAGGGCTGTGTGTATCATGCCAAGAACATACTTGTAACTCCGCAGAAGCGCCTCTTGCTTATGTGACTAGAGTCGAATAAGCACTGCTGTTCCTTGCTCTCCTGGGGTGGCAATATGTCATGGTACTGTGTTTCTGGGCAGGATATAAAGACAAGGAACATGACAACCTGTCCATGAAGATGCTTTAACCCTGCTGATGGGAGGCAGACGGAGTCGATGTTTTTCCACCAATCACGTGCTGTGCTTGTGTAGCGTAAGACGGGATCCCAGCAATGAGCTCAGACATGAGAATATAAGGAACTATCCCTTATATGAATGCTGACATTTGTGTCCCGATCCAAGTCACCCCAGGACTGCACAGGCAGACAGCAGAAGGACCTGGACTGAGCAGCTCATCCACTACCCCTGAATACATCTACCTACCTCATTCTACAGCTTCCTTCAGGAGGCGATAATGCCCTTCTTCCTCCTGGGCTCCCTCAGTCCTTGGTAGGTATCTGAACTAAGCAAGCTGGCTGCTAATGGTGACTGTTGCCTCAGGTACAGTGAGGACATAGACTTGCATCTCCATCACCACAAATTCTTGCATGTGGCCTGAGCATTGGCTTTGGGGTGGCTGGTGTTTCCTAGTAGCTTTTGCTGCTTTTTCGCTAGTAACCACAGAGGGCTGAGTTTCTCAGCAACTGAAACACCCATGCATGTTCTCCCTCCACACACATCTACAGGCAGGTTTCAGGCCTGAGTAACTTGATTTTATCCTTGTCTAATTTTGCCTTGAAACCAAACACCTCCTTTACAATATGTACATGTCATTTCAGTTTTCAGGAGGTGAAAATACTTTGGGCTGTTCCCTGACATACAAGGTCTCCTAAATGCCCATGCTTTGGGGCAGGATTTCCTGAGTACACAGAGAGAACTGCAGGAGGGTGCTCTGTCACCCTCACAGCAAAGAAGTTTTTCCTCATATTCAGACAGAACTTCCTGTCTTTCAGTTTGTGCCTGTTGCCTCTTGGCCTGTCACTGGGCACCACTAAAATAGTCTGGCCCCATCCTCTTTATACCCTCCCTTCAGATACTCATACACATCGATAAGATCCCCTCTCAGCCTTCTCTTCTCCAGGCTGAAGAGTCCCAGCTCTCTCAGCCCTTCCTCATATGAGACATGCTCCAGTCCGTTCATCATCTTAGTAGCCCTTCAGTGGACTCGCTCCAGTAGCTCCATGTCTCTTGTATTGGGGAGCCCAGAACTGGACGCAGTACCTCCAGATGCGGCCTCAGCAGGGCTGAGTAGAGGGGGAAGATAACCTCCCTCAACCTGCTGGCAACGCTCTGCCTAATGCACCCCAGGATACCATTGGCTTTCTTGGCCACAAGGGCTCATTGCACGCTCATGGTCAACTTGCTGTCCACCAGGACTCTCAGGTCCTTCTCCACAGAGCTGCTTTTCAGCAGGCCAACCCCCTAGCTGTCCTGGTGCATGCGGTTATTCCTCCCCAGCTGCAGGACCCTGCACTTGCCTTCGCTGAACTTGATGAGGTTCCCCTCTGCCCATCTCTGCAGGCGGTTGAGGTCCCTCTGAATGGCAGCACAGCCCTCTGGGGTATCAGCCACTCCTCCCAGTTTGGTATCATCAGCAAACTTGTTGAGGAGGCACTCTGTCCCTTCATCCAGGTCCTTGATGAAGAAGTTGAATAAGATTGGACCCAGTATTGGCCCCTGGGGAACACCAGTAGCTACAGGCCTCCACCTAGACTTTGTGCCACTGATTACAACCCTCTGAGCTCTGCCATTCAGCTAGTTCTCAGTCCACTCAGTGTCTGCTCATCTAGTCTGTACTTCCTGAGCTTGCCTATAAGGATGTTATGGGAGAGAGTGTCGAAAACCTGAGCTTGTTACTCAGATTTGTATAAGGTTTTGAAGGAAACAAAAGTCTGCCTTCGGACACGAGAGGAAAGAAAAAAAAACCCAGACATTTCTCCGGATTGTAAATTTTGTTTTTGTTGGTTTTTTTTTAATGATGGCTGTTGGAAGTTGCTCAAAGACTTGGGCTGTCACAGCTCCCGAAGAGATGGCAGCATACAGATGAGTTCAACGTACCATGTGGCTGTGGCATTCATAGTGTGCATTCTACCACATATATAGTACACATAGCAACGCACGGAGTAGCGTGTGTGTGTGGGGGTGGTCTAATTAGTAGCTCTGATTTTATTTGGTCCTTTGCACTCCTTCACCCATCATGAGACGCTATCACATTTTTCACCAAAATTCAAAGTTTTGCATCTGCTTACTTCTCAATTATGTTTAAACACAATAAACTGCTTGGCTATGAAAATTAAATATAAAGGACGAAACGCAGTTTGAGACCACACATTATGCAGTCCTAGTGGGCCTCACTAAAAGTATCTATTTGTCTATTTAGCTTTCATCATAGTGATATATTGAGTGATAGTTAGAAATTCAGAATACTAAAAATCTTTCTCTCTCTTCATTTCTCATCATTGTAATACCGAATATTTATAGCATTAATTGTTTGTCAAGAAAATAAAGAGCCTTTGATTTTTCTCATAGCTGACTTTTCATGAAGCTGTACTTTTTGTATATTAACAGGACAGTCAGTGCTTTGTGCTTCCATTGCACTGAATAACATTCAGTTATTGGTAGAGGGCCTACGCTAATCACCTATCCCCTACTGTCACTGTGCAAAGCACTTTATGTGAATGGCACTTCCATACAGGGCTGGACTTCACCATTACATTGCATTACAAGAGATTCTCCTTCCACTCTTTTTATGGTAGGAATACAAGCATCAACAATAAAATGGACTAAGTTTGTGGTTAGGACACAACAGCCTAAACAATTCACAACTGTAAGAGAGAGGAGCAGAAGCTACTGTTGTAGGAAGAGACTTGTGCTCAGTTACTAACTGAAAGTTCAGATAGTTATCTAGCCTTTATCTGCTTCTTGTGCTTCTGTCAAATGTGGCTAGTGATGAACTCTTCTACTGTATGACATGCTTCCCTTGACCTTTGCCAAGTATTTGCATGTGAAGAAGTGAGCAAAAACAAAAACCAAATTTCTAAGTCATACAATGTTTGTAACATCTACAGAGATTGGATTTAGTTTTATGAACAGGCCTAATTCTTACTGTATCTTGACCATTTCAGCAAAATAAAATTACGATCTCACTCCAAACAAACATTTCCATTCTCCTTAAACCCAACAAACAAATTCCACAATCTAGTTACACATGCCACATAACAATAATTCATCTTTTCCCAGCATCTTAACAGGGGCAGAGTGCAGTGTACTCCTATACATATTTTTCACTATATTTGTAACCATCAGTTCATTGTTTCTGGCTGATGGGAGCTTAAAACGGCATCACATGATATTTAAATATCTCTTCCATGAATGGCTCCCAAAACAAAAACATGCATTCCCATGACTGGTTTCTTTAGACCCAATTACTTTGTCTTCTGATTGTCCCAATCTAGGACTTGATGTTACCAGGTAATGTTATGTTGTCTGATTTGGTTCTTCTTGAGCTTCTCCTCTACACTCGGTTACCTCTTGGAGTGCTTAATGGTTCCTTTTGCACTGTGCTGAGTGGCAACGTCGATTAATTATGAATGTACAAAACCTCTGACCAGCAGGTATTGGAAAATCGTATCCAGGTAATTCCCTGGATTTTTGTAATAAACTAAGAAGATCTTTTAGAATGGTTCAGCATCAGAATGCCTTATCATACTGAAGTGTTCCTGTTCATAGATTTCATGATCTTAATTCATTTATGAGACAGCTATTAAAAAAATGAGTCTTGAGGGGTGGTTTAGCTACACTGGAGAATGCTGGGTTTAACAGGGAGCACTGGTGCAGGGCACTGAGGGAAGTTTCCCAGGTCAGTTGAAAAAGTTTGAAGAAAACCTGTCTCGAAGTCTCTCACATTTGCAGAGTGAGCCTGTGGAGAATGGCACACCTAGACTGACACACAACTGAGGCAGTAAGAAGGCAAAAGACTCCACACTGCAAGGCTTCCTGTATTTTTTTCCAGTTTTTCTGCTTCTTTCTGTGCCAGGATGTCCAAAATTTGTAGGTCATTGAAGTAGTTCTGTTTGGTAGGCTTCTGAACGGAATATTTTTTTATTTTTTGTCTGTAGTCCTCATTGGAGCAATGAGTTGAAATGTGCAGCTGGCTGTGTCATACCCATTCCTGGACAGGTCTTTTGTAATATACAACGTTTTGCTGCACCTCTTTGTTTTTAAACTGGAAGATCGTGTACACCAGGACAAGGATACACAGAGACAAAATGCAAGGGATTACAACTGCAATTGCATTTACAGTGCTAGGCACATCATTTATTGTCACCATAATATCCACATCATCGTGGGGGAGGTGTCTGTCTTTGCTTCGTTCAACGTCCTTCTGGTTACAGCCCATCCAGTCTTTGAGGATTGACCTGGGGTAGCCTGGCTCCACACTCAGCCTCTGGTTATCAAACTTCCAGTACTCCTTCCCTTTGTAAAAGTACGTATAAACTAGAAGACAAAACAGAAGATTTCTCACCACACCATTTCCAACTTGATAAGCCGTGTGTGTGTGTGTGTGTGTGTGTGTGTGTGTGTGTGTGTGTGTAAGTTCAGAGCACCTGAAAGGAGGCTGGGAAGATGGTGGCTATTTAGGTAAATAAGACGTTCATCAAGGGCATCAAGGGCAAACACAGCCACACTAAGTCAGTTTTGGAGCTAGGATTTAAAGGAGAAGCCCTAGCCCTGGCTTGTGGGAGTTATGTTGCCAACAGTGCCTCATTTGATCTGCATTGTTCCCCTTGGCCAAGACAAGTTGATGATCATGATTCAAGCTGAGCATAATAAAAACACTAGCCTCAATTTCCCCCCCTGCTGCCCCCAGTTTTAAAGCAGGTGTGCTGCAATAATTTATATTCTACTAAAGCATCTGCAAACGTGTTCCCCATTACAGATCAACACAGTGACAGAATGACAGTGTCTGCCTGGGTGTGATAGAGCTTGGGTGATTACTTATGCGTATGGTTCCTTCCACCCAACCTGAGGGAGCAGATGCTGAATAAGATCAGTCCTTTTGGCCACAGCATCTGCAAGGTTTGGCTTTCATTAAGATTAAAACAGTCTTGTCCTGTTGTTAATAAAAGGCTAGTGGTTTATGCTGCATATTGCCTGAATTACCCCTCACCTTCCCGACAGACGCCAAAACTCCTTTTCTAATCAGTCTCAAGTGATTTGAAAAGAAAAGGGAGGGAGCATTGGGTCACCTGCTTCGAACCTCCTGCTTAGCTGGCTCTTGCTGCAGTCTTCCAGAGGTACTGGAAGACCCAGCCTGACAGCCCTTGTCTCACAGCCCTGCCCCAAAGAGCTGAAATTACAGTAATGTTGTTGAGCAGTCGACAAGGTTTGTGGGTTGGGATGATGGTCAGGAAGAATTACAGACTGCCTGTGCTCACAGGTATCAGGGTGACCTTGGGTTTTCTGAGACCTGATTTCTATCTCAGCACAACTATTTGCAACAACCAAACTCCCCAACCAGGCAAACTATTACCAGTCTAATACTTGTAGTGATTGCAGATACATACAGCCTTCTTTGCTGATAAAAGCTCCCTGTGGAGCCTGAGGGATTCCTCTCCACACAGTGATGGGCTTTGGGTATCCTGGGTCCGTTGCTCGCTTGTCTTCATTGTATCTCCAGTACCTGTCTCCTTTGAAGAAGTAGGTTTTACCTACAGGCTCCCAACGCAAAGCTGTGTCAATGCCTTCCCGGGGAAGACAGCTACCCAGCTCCACAAGACTGTGTGGGTATCCTGGTTCTGCTGTCACTTCTTTAAAAACCCAGTATTTATCACCTAGAGATGAAGGGGAGACACAAACAGATAGATTTGCCTAATTAATAGATGAATCAATAAAAATATAAAATGACCACAACGAACCACAATATGATGAGGACTTCCACAGCTTAACTGTGGGTTATATGAAAAAGCTGCTGCTTCCTGTTTATTTTAATCCTCATACCTCTTGGTTCCATTTGATGTTTCTTAGTTCTTGTTTTGGCAGTGACTTTGAGCAATTGTTCCCATTCACCTTCTCTAGGCTAGACATGATCTTACAGACTTAGCTCATAGCCTCTCTTAATCACCTCTTATTCAGGCTAAGGAGTTCTAGGCTATTTAATTGTTCCTTGTAAGATGTTATTCTATATTTTTGAGCATTCCTGTTGCCTTTCTCTGAACCTTCTCCAGTTTTAATATTTTATTGCGATGTGGGACTGGAACTGCACACATTGTTTCAGACAAACAGGTACTGTGCTTTTGTACAGGGGCATGGTGATGCTTTCCATCCATTCTTCCTTGCTTCCAACTTGCTCTTAAATGACAGGATCATGTTCAGAAACCGTCACAGTGCAAGGAGCTAACATTGGCCTCAGCAGGAGAATGGACATTTTGTCTCTTTAGGAAAAGCACCACCAACAAATTTACCCACCTCCTCAGAAAAGGCAAGTGAGCAGATCATTACCATAGAAGCTCGTGTTGCATCAAGATAATATATGTGATGTGCAACTAACAGCAGTGTTCCCTCCTTAGACCAGATATAAGAAGAGGGACCATAATTAAAAATGACATTGGACTTCCACACAGGCCACAACATGTGCAAGTCAATCCACCATACTGGTGCCTGTCTGACCTCATTGTGAACAACCTCTCTTTACAAATGCTTAATGGACAGTGGCCTACATATTTAACAAGGTTCAAGGCCTGCCTCAAGGATGCTGACTACACCCTTCCCAATATCTCCCCAGCTCTTCTGACCAGGGTGCAAATTTTTCCTCCTTGCTCAGAAATGTGATTTGGGAATGTCCTACCTCTTAAGAGGTCTAACAACCTGCCTGAACATGTTCTGTGAGACAGGTAGGACACTGCCAGCCCCGGAGAAATAGAAATTATTTTGTGTTATCAAATGGAAGCCAACTTTATTAGCTTTATACAGAGAATCTCCTGGCAAGGCCAGCCCCTGCTAAGCAGTATTTTAAGGACTGGCTGTCATACTGGAAAGAGAAAAGCAAAGGAGAACATTCGCATATAGATCAGTCATTATTGGTGAGACCACCAAACATAGTCAAAATGCAATGAGAATATGTGAGAAAAGGCTAGGCTTATTTTAACGTATGCCCTATTTAATGTATTCTTACACAGCCCACCTTTTTATTACAGATTTTGGAGGGGTGTTGCCAGAGCAACCATCTTTCCTAGTACCCCCAGGGCAAAGAAAGTATCCTGCATGACTCAGCTGGGATGGCCAGCAGCCACCATGCAGTTCTGCATGTGGACGGACATTTTTAAGGCTGCAGGGAGTCCTAAGGTTGAACTTTGCAACTCAAAGTACGCAGTGGACTCGTAAGACCCATTTCATAGCAGTCTGTGTCCTGGGAGGGTAGCTCAGCCCCTGAACACGACGGCATAAGAGCTTGCTGTAAAGCTGCAGAAGGCCGTGCAGTCCCAGTGACCTGCGCAGCTCTGCAGGAACCTGCAGCTTAGCCTGCCGCTGATGGGGGTGACAGGGTAGGAAGTAGTAGAAGTACTGCAAAGAGGCAGGGGCTGGCTCTGCTGTGCAAGGAAATGCTGCTAATGGCACTTATTTGCTGTGTCTTTGATTAGAAAATCAAAGTTGGTAAGTTGATGAGTGGTTCAGGAATCTCTGGCTGCTTCAAGTGCCCCCTCGGAAAAGGACAGTGATGCAGCTAACCTGTTTTCACAATCTGTGTCACGAAAGAAGAGTGTGATTTGAGCAGGGATGGTAGGTTTGTATCGAAATATACAGTACCTTTGAAGAAAACAAATTTTCCATCAGACCTCTCATAGGCTGCATCAATCTTTGCGGGGAGGCCTTTCCAGAACTGCTCAATTTGCATGGGATAGCCCTCCTGCACTCGGTTGTTGCGCAGACGCCAGAACCAGCGATCCTGAGAAAAACAGAATGGTTTTGTTCGAGTATTTTTATTTTGCAGTCAAATGAGACTGGGGAGGTCCATCATCGAGCATTACTAATTCCTGTCTAAGCCCCATAACCACAAAGTCCTGGTTCAGATGACAGCTCCAAGCCAGCCTCTAGTGAGGAAAACGCTTCATGGTGCAGCTGGCAGTGTGTTTTCCCAAAAAAAAGGGTGAGAAGTTCATTGCTGGTGCTGTGAAAAAGGGCAGAAAGAAAAGTAGGAAAGGCGAGGAAAGAGGAGCAGGAGGAA
The DNA here is from genome assembly GCF_036370855.1 of Dromaius novaehollandiae. Lineage (NCBI taxonomy): Eukaryota > Metazoa > Chordata > Aves > Casuariiformes > Dromaiidae > Dromaius > Dromaius novaehollandiae. Next base: position 4,358,007 of record NC_088113.1, on the reverse strand, counting down.
GCATTATGAACTTATTTGTGAGTGACCTCTTTGCATGTCTTGCTGCTGCAGTGTCATGCTTGGCTCAGTGTAACTGATGCTCAACTACCAAACCCCAAGACAACCTTTACCATTACCTGCGGAATGAGCAAAGTACTCAATCTCCAAAGGCACAAAGGCAGTTATTAAATAGCCCTTTCGATACTACACAAGATTGTTAGTTAAATAGTCATAGTAGATGCTCAGGGAGGAGTAAGAGCAGGGCAAGATCATGTGATACTTCTCTCAAATACTGTCCCAGACTTCAGCTATTTCCAGTTCAGGCATTTTCTGCAACTGGCAGGGTTTGTCCACTTAGTGACCTTCAATATGTCCCTGTCCACATTCATACCCCACTGGGCAGAGGGCAAGGTACAGGTATTTTGGGGGTGGGACCACTGTCTCTTATATTCAAGGTGCTCTGATAGGTAGGTTATTGAGCAAACAACCTCTCTTTCCTCCCTAGCTGTAGTTTATGAGCAAGGTTGACTCAAACGCCCCGAAAGCTTCAGCTAGGTTGAGTGCTATGAATCCCCAATAAAAGAGCATGCTCTCTGAAGCCCAGGATTTGGTGTGTGCCATCTACGGAACGAATGAGGCTTAATCCCCATTCTGTTATTGGCATTGCCTTCTGGCTTTGCAGGTGACTCCCTTCTTGTCTTGATGGCATCTGAACTCTCTGCTAATTCAGCTGGTTCACTTTTTGGTGCACAGGCTGCTTGGGCATTTTGTTTAGCTTGTGAATCCCATCAGGCAGTGCGGTGCACTGTTTATAAATATTACAAATCCAATCTGCTTACACTTCCTGCTAACATTACTCATTCACTAGCTTCAGGGGAACAGAGTTATTTTTAGGGACATTTCAAATCTTACTGTAACTACCTTAAATTTTTATTTTTCTTTCCCAGTGGAAAGCCTCATGGTTAAGTCAGAATTCTTAGTACCTTGAAAACAAACATTTCTCCTCTAAAGAGAGCCACAGTGTTGAAGTTGCCATCACAGATGTTCGGTTTTGTGCCTGGAGGAGATGGCCTATCACCCAGAGGAGGACTAGGAGGTCTTGGCTGCCTCTCGTGTTTTCTTTCTGAAGTAGAATGAATTCTGCGAACAGGAAGAGTTGGTAAAGGCCTAGTTGGCTCCAGTGGCTCAACAGGTGGACCTAGAAGTGAAAAGAAAATTGTTTAGCCAGGTGGACAACTTTGGATTTTTTGTGCTTCTCCCTTAGGTTTTAAAAGTCTACAGGCTGGATAAATAGCCTTGTGAATGATTTATATATTCCTTATGTACTATATACACATAAGAATACATTCCCTTGAAATGGGAAGCATAATGAGATGCGTCCACATGTGAAAGATGTTCCAAAATAGATGAGTGATAAAAACTGAAAAGGAGTCAGTAAGTCTTTGTAGGTCTTCCCAAGGAGTCTGGAGATAAAGGAAAGGAGGAGACACACCAAATACAGTCCCAACACTGCAATATAAGGGCAACTGCATGGAGAATTTAGGAATCAGAAAGCAATTACTTTATTACAGTTCTATCACTAAACTTTACTCTTAGAATACTAAGGGAACTCTAAAGTGATAAGGGACTTTGTTCTCATTCAAATGATGGCACCTCCCCAAGCACAGCATCCTGAAGAACCACCTAGAAAACTGATATTCACAAATGACAGTACTGCAATTCCCTGAAATTGCAAAGCAATTCCCTTTTGATCCTGACCCAGCTTAGCTCTGAGATGTGACAAGGCTGCAGGAATCTAAAGAGCTATAAAAATATATGTGGCTGATACCTGGAGCAGAAGTCTACTTTTAAACTGACTCTGCCATAGGAGTTTGCCATTTTGTTAACAATAAGTGATAAAATCCGGAACAAACCAAATAAAGAGAATCACAGTAAGATTTCGTGTTGTTTCTCAGAGAAGGTCACAAGTTAGCACGACAAGAAGCTGAAGGCTACTACAGGGCAAAGATTTTGGGAAGTTTTATATTTGATGTAATCAAATGGTATTTAATTGTTTATTGACATGAGTTATGGTTTCCATCTTTTTCTGAACAGTGCTTTTTAAGATGCTATATAAAGAGATTGCGGGAAAACCTCCACCAGTGGGCAGAATAGGGACGGACTTTCATGGTTGTTGGTGCTCTTTGGGGTTCAACAGCACTACTGATGTGCTTCAAACCAGCTGATGTTATTTTACACTTGCACTGGACTAGGATCATGCTCCCAGGCAGCTGAAGGGGAGTTATCCTGTTGTGGATGATTGTCTCACCATACCCAGAGAAGTAAGACTGTAGATAACCATGGAATCTAGACACCTATGGCATTAGAAGAGGAGTTTTGCATATATACATTTTGAGCTATGGTGCCTAAAATGATGGTTAGGTGCACAAGTACGCATGTCATCTTAGCCTATACCTATTACATTTTCCAAGGGTTCCTGTAATGAATGAGTACTTAACAAGTTCTAGAAGAGTGGTTGAGATCAGTGAAAATCATCACAGATAGTAACAAAGAAGTCATCACATTTAATTCTTATTAGGATTATAACATTAAGAATATTGTTGGTAGGTTTCATGGATGTTCTGCACATAAGGTACCATTTAGATAACATAATATAGTCCAACTTCCTGTATAATCAGGCCAAAAATGTCCACCAGCAAATCCTGTGATGAGCCTAGTGTTTCTGGTACAGATGCAGCACATTTTCCAGGAAGAGACACCCCGTTTAGGCTTAAAGATTTCAAGCAATAGAAAATCCTCTGTAATGCTCAGTAAATTGTTCCAGTCATTAAGCCACATCATTGCTAAACTCATTATGCATTATGTTGAGCCATCTGCAATTTTTATTAGCAGCTATTTTTATTTACTTTTATTCCAGAGCTTTGATAAAAGGCTTTGAATACAGCTCACAGAAATCCTTTAGATGAGGATTCCCTGTTGATAATTACTCTTGGAAAGCTATCAGCTAACTTGTCTACATTAAATGCATAAAAATATTGCATGGACTTTGCACATTTTTCATCCCTTTTAATCTCAACCGTGCAATGCCCAGTATCTTAGCAGGCCATAAAGTTCTTTAAAATAAAATTCCCAAACTGTGATACTTCTGTCTGTGAATTTCCCAAAATGGTATGCAACACAGCTCTCCAGACACTGCCTCCCATAGGAGCAACAGGGCTAGAGCCCTGTTAGCTGGTCAGTGAGGGTGCATCTACATTAGTGTTTTAGTTCACATCAGGAGTGTCCGTTTGAAGAGAATCTCTCAGTCATTTACAATCTTTTTGGATGAAGCTATACTAGAAGATGCACTTCCAGAGCACATCTAGTATACTGTAGCTGCAAATGGGCATCATAGGACAAGGCTGGAGATAGATAGTCCAAAGTAACCCCCCCTTATGCATACAGTGTGGATGTCAAGTCCTCAGCACTCCCCTTAACACCATCCCTAAATGCTGCTGTATCTACAGACGTGCTACTATTATTCCTGGTAATAGCTATGGATATTGTTTTGCTAATACAGACACAGGCAATGTGTCATCGTGTGAAGCACACAGGCTGTGTTCTGTCATCCTCTCCCATAAGCTGCACACTGGCTGCTAGTTGAAGGACGGGCACTTCTGGTTCAGGCTGGAAAGCTAGTTGAGGGAGGATTGAGTTGTTACGGGGAGGGGGATACGCTTTAGAGGAAGGAATGAGAATGGGGAAGGAGGTCCCAGGCAGATCATATACATATATATAGAAAACCTGGTTTGCACAGAGGGGAAAATGGGGAAGTGGGAGCATGGTGTTCAGATCCTGCTTTGGCAAGTTAAAAGGGGCAGGAAACTGGAAGCCTGTAACGGCTGTCAAAAATGGTACTTGACCCTGGTGATAGTACCTGAAAAAGTTAAGTTCGAAAACCAGTGATTTAAATGCTCGATGAAGACAGGAAATGCTTGCCCTAAGCAAAGGTCAGTCTTGGCAGGGACCTAAGCAAGGAAGCAATAATCAGTGACTAATTGCGCACAGCAGCCCTCTCGTTAAACAGCAGTGTGATCCTTTGTGCTCTTGTGCTGCCATCTACATGGCTTCAAGTTGCTGTGTTTTGTAAATAAGGTTGTGCACTCTGGTATTGAAGTATCTCTAACATAGGTCCTACATGACAGGCTTCCTTGCCAACAGGCTAACTCAGGGCTCATCTTTCTAAATGAAATTATTGAGTGATGCTGCAGAAGCACATGACAGAAGTGTAGTTGTTCTTCTCCCCCCACTGCACGAAGCTAACACTAGTGTGCACTGACCACAGTGCCATTCTTCTGCTATAAAGAGATCAGTCTCTTCGGTGGTCAGTTTAATTGATCTCATGGATCATTTTCATAAGACAGCTATTCAGTAATTTGCACAAGACCGTCACCAGTTCCAGCATGAAGTGTATGCCTGAGCTTGGGTAATGTGTTGCAAGAGGTAGCTAGAAGCAAATTTGCAAAATGAGCATAAGGAGGGCTCCAAGAAGCACTGTTGCCTTTAGACAGGGTGACTTGCACAGCAATCTGCAATGCAAAGAGGAGCACATGCTGTAGGAGGGAACTGTCTGGTAGGGATCCAAGAAGTCGCTATGTATTATGTATTCAAACTGCTAGGTGGAAGAACACATAGTGAGAAAGGGAGGGATTGCCCAGTCTGTGCTGTTCTGCTTCTCAGACACAGCAAATGGACAGAGATATTCACATCGACGGCAATTATGGCTTATCAGAAATAAAAAGCCCAAAACTTCACACTTTGAGAGCAGAGGAAAGCAAGAACATAATTTTTCAGAGAAGACCATAAGCAGTTAGAAGAAAACATGAAATTAAAACCATTTATCTCTTTTAAAGGAAAAAGGGGTGAGAGAGGAAGAATATCTAAACACAATAACAATAAATGTGTCCAATGGGTCACAAAGAGAAATTATCTGATACCAAGGTGCAGCATAGGGAATACAGAATTGTGATCATAGCCAAGAATCTCATGTAACATGAGATATTAAAAATTCACTGAATTAAAGATAAAGTTGCTTGTAGGGTGTGTAATTCCAGTTCACAGAGATATCTAAACTAAAATTCAGTCTAATTTTAGATAAGTATCTCCAAATGGTTAGAACAGCTGAATTGTAAAGGAAAGGATCAAAACTGTAACAAAAAAGAACAGATATTAAATGGGCTAAAACTACAGAAGTACAGGAAACTAGAAAATCAGGCTATTCAGGAATGGGATACCATGGTTCAGTGTATATGCTTGTGACAAGTACCATGAAAAGCAGAAAGGTAGTAAGAAACAATCTCTTTTTGTCATTTCACAGGCTCATAGCACTTCATGAGCCCTAACATGTCACTGAAAGAGACTGTGGTAAACTTGTGAGGGAGAATCAAAGTCATACACATTGAGATCATGACAGTGTAAATCAGAAAAGATTCAGGTGAACGAGAGATCTGCATGAACTGAAGCACTTGCTAGAGCAGTGGGAAGAGAACGCAAGTCACTACTAAGAAGAGAAGCTGGGCCACCAAAAGTATTCACTGTCTGCAAGGGCCAAAATAGTTCTGGTATATTAGCCTGAAGGAGGTATCTGAAGGAGGTACTCTGAAGGCAGTGACAAACTTCCCACACATTTTGGAGGTGATAATGCAACTTGCGTGGATACTGACCTCCAAAGCACCAAGATAACCTCCTCATGTAGGACATCAGCTATTAACAAGTTTGAGTACCGCTAGTGATAGTGACAAAAACTCCCAGGGCTGCCTGCCTGTGCTATCTGATTTTCCAGGCTGGGGCACCCACATCTACAGGCCAGAACCCCAACTCCACACTTGCTATCTTCTATGTACTCCTGCTACATGTATGATATCTTCAGGCCTAGTCCGCTCTTCTGCTGTACATCCTCAGCCCCACAGACAAACACACAAATCCATCATCCCAACCCCCCTACACTCTCCCAATGTCTCTTCAAACCAGACTCCAACCCCAAGTCTTCCCTCAGCTCCAGTCTTTATGGCATGGTCAGCCCGAGAAAATGCATCATATGTGAAGCCAGAACGTGTTCCTTCAGGCAGGGCTGTGTCATGGCCAGATGGGTGTCAGTGCTTGTGCTTTTGTGATGCCAGTGAGAGCAGAGTTTGGAGCTGCTCCTGCTGCCATGGGCACTAGGCAGCACTGCAAGGTGCTCCCTGTCACCCACCCACATGGTCCCCTGCTCTAGCACAAGCCCAGCTGGTCACTAGGAGGCCTCTCAAAGCTGTATTTTATGGAATCCTTATTGAAGGCACCAAAGACGAGGACATCCAAGACCACAGCTCAAGGCTGTGGAGAGTGTGAGGCTGAAATCAGACATGTTGAAACTGAGACGAGCAAAGATGTTTTACTTTAGATATCTATTAACTAATGAAGAACTCCAGCCAGACACCGAAAACTGGGTCTCCTTAAGGAAATATTCAGAACAAAGCCCACAAGGGAAGACTGCTGATATTTAGGAAAGGTTAGCACCACTTACCAGATGCCTAGGAAGCTCTTGAGACAGTTAACATACAAATGTGCAATGAAGGTACCCAGAGATATTTGAAAGAATAAAGAAAATCTGCCCTGAGGGCGTGCCAGCAGTCCAGAGCACTTCGTGTAGCATCATGCGGAAAGGTGGGACTATCCTCTGACAAAAGGTGCTGCTGTCTGAGGTGGCACTTCTTCAGCAGAGGGGGATATAACTGTAAATTGTTACAGATTGTAAAAAATAAGCCAATGTTGAGACCACTCAAGTGGCATGATAGTGCCATGAGTTGGATATAAGGCCCAGGAAAGTCACGACTGCAAGCAGGCAGATCAGTCAGGTGACAGATACTGGTTTAACCTTCCAGCATGCCAACAGCACCATTTCGCCTCTAACAGGAGGCACCAGATGAACTCACAGAGCATCGAAGAGGAGGAATCCTTGCAGACAATCAAAGCACTCCCTCACCGGCTCCAATGCCTGACTCAGCAGCCACAGCGCTTACACACTTTACTACCATGGAAGAAAGGAAGTGTGTCTGCAAGATGGGATCTTGTTTAGAAAGAAAAGGAGACCATGAAAGAGAGATGTACTTAAAACTGAGTGATGAATGAAGAAAGCCAGAGAGTGTATGTCCTGGCTAGGAATGAATGTTCATTCATCACCCAGTACTGTGGAGTGTTTGGAAATAAGACAGCATCTAAAAAAGAAACCCTTTTCTTTTTTATTATTCTTTATTATTCAGCAGCACCACAGATTCCCAGGCTCACCTAGGGAAAGATGTTTATGCAGATCCAATCACTTTTAGGAGCAGGAACTACATGGCCACAGTAATTAAGTATTGCAGTTCCTGGGAGGAAACTGGAGGGATTGTGATTGAGAACTTGAAGAAAAAAACTGCAAAATGTCATGTATGATGTGCCATGTTCAAGGTTGTGGCACTTGGCTGCAGCATTTGGGTGAGCTTGTGGGCACAAGGTACACAAAGCTGCAATTAAGCAGAGTTGGTGGTAGAAAGGAGCTAAGATATAACGATGGCAAAAGCAGAACGGAGGAAAGTGGTCCCACAATACACTCCTCCATGGACTGGATAACAGCCCAACCCTAGTATTATGTTTTCCAAGAAAGTCAGCAGACAGCAATAGAAGGGCATTGGGGAAGTGCCAAGAGTCAAGAGTTTCTTCTTTGCTGAGCACTGTACGTGGTTTAACACTCTTGTCATTTAGCATAGAGCCAAAACATCTGAGGTCAGAACATGTAGCTAGTAGGTCCAGATTCATCATTGCATAGACATAGGAAACAGAGGCAAAAGGCACCAGCCCAGGTTATACAGGGATAAAGACTATTGAATATAGATTGACACAGGGCAGTGATGAAGATGCAACTGGACTATGTAGAGCTGTGGCAGCCAGCTGACAAACTTAGATGTGGCCAAAGCTGGAAGGACTAGAAAGACCCTCGTCCATCAAATGGCCTAACAAAGAAAAAAAGATGTTTCAGCAATACCCAGGCCCAACATTGCGTTAGCCAACTAACACCTGCACAGACCTGACTGCAGCAATGTGGATTTGAACCACCTGAAGCTAAGATGAAAATGTAATTGTCTCCCATGCCCAGAGCAAGTCTCCTAATTACCAGGCTACGAGGCACAAGATTGGTACTAGCTCTTTCCATGAATGTGCTTTTGAGGAAAAAAAAAAGAAGTGTTGACTGTCATTTGGCTGCCTGCTGCTGTTGATATGTCCTAGGCCTGCTCACAGCATCTCTTTACCTGCCTCTGCTGTCTCTGGATTACAGCAGAGCTCCAATGAGAACAGGGCTCTTCTGCAAAGCACATGCTGCATGGGAACTTGTGATCCAAAGTATAACTGCAAAATTACTTTTGGTGCCTTCATGGTTAAATGGCTGCTGAGTTTGCTCCCTTTTTGGCTGGCAGCTAAATTTTTTTGGCTGCTAAATTTTTCCTAAGTCATGTTTTAATAGCACAAAGAGACACACTGGTTTACACCACAAGTCTCCTACACTGGGTCTGTTACCTTCATTAGCCACATTTGCCAAAGAATGAAAAAAAAGTTGATTTGGCAAGATTAATTTTTCATAAATTCCTGACTATATTTCTGCTATTTATTGACTGAATCCTATACCAGCTTTCCTAGTGTTTGCCCAAGACTGAGCTCTGCACTCTGGCCTTGCAGGAACATTCTCATGGCTTTTTAACTGAGAGTCCATAAGCACTCTTGTAATCTCATGAATTTTCAATAATGATAAAATATTGAAATAGGCAGGGCAGATAGCTCCTTCATCAGCTTTTTAAAATGATATGGGACAAGTCATCCAGACCTATTTTCACTTGTTATCCTTAGTGAGCACTATATAGCAAGTTCCTCTATTACTACTGGACATGAGAATATTTCATTATCTGTGGGGGATGTTAGTGTATCCTCCTGATCATTTCTAAACACTGGTCAGAAATCTTTATTGAGCACTACTATTCTTTCTTCATCATCCCGAATAACTCTGTCGCTTCACTTTTAAACAAAACATTCCTCTCATGGTTGTTCCCTGACAGCCATGTATTTTTCCTTCCTATCTTTTACTTTCATTCTTGCTTTTATGCATGCTATGCCTTCTAATTTACAGAAGCTCCTGGGCAGCTGGTAAGTGATGTTAACCTTTCCTAAATATCAGCAGTCTTTCCTTGTGGACTTTGTTCTGAGTATTGCCTTAAGGAAACACTCCTTAAGGAGTTTTCAGTTTTCAGGGTCTGGCTGGTGCTCTTCATTAGTTAATAGGTGTCTAAAGCAAATCATCTTTGCTCGTCTCAGTTTCAACGTGTCTGATTTCAGCCTCGCACTCTCCACAGCCTTGAGCTGTGGTCTTGGACGTCCTCATCTCTGGTGCCTCCAATAAGGATTCCATAAAATACAGTTTTGAGTCCTCCTGATTCAAGCTGTCTCCTGTTGTTGCTAAATAGATTGCATTTTAATTGCTTCCTTCACTTTTCCACTGAGTGAGGATGGACTTTCAGCTAAAGGCGACTTCTTTCTTAACATAAGTTAATCCTACAGGTATGCACATGCATATGGCAGAGGAGTACGTGTTCAACACACATCCTGGGTCCAAGTGCTAAGCAGTCACAATTTGGTCTACAGCTAGTGGAATGGGAAGCAGCAGCACAATCCGCCCTTGTTGAGGAAAGATGGTTATCTTGTAATGCCTGAGCGATTTCTGAGCATAACCTGTCATGAAAGCAGAATGAATAGATCCCATATAGTTTTCCCAACATTCATATTTCAAGAATCTCAACACGGTAAGCTGTGTCCAAGACAGAAGGGCAAAGGCAGGATGTAACAGATTTACCAGCAGCAGAGATGGCTGTGTGAACAAAGACCTACTTAAGAGATGCTGGCACCTTGGTACAGGAACTGATTACACCCACCACTGATATAACTAACCAGGTGGTATCACATGCAAATCATAGCCTGTATCACTATGTTTCCAAGCAACTTTAGAAAATCAGTGAGAGCAAATCTCATTGAGAGAAAGCTAAGTGAGAGAGGATATTGCATGGGACTGTGGGCACAGAAGTTGCTATTTGGCCTGAACCCCTTCATTAGGTCTGAACCTAGTCATTCTGCCATCCCAGCCCTGGGGTCAAACCCACCCTCAAGGGCTGAACCTAGCCACTTCCACAAGGGAAGTAGGTAGGAAATCCCTTGGAGCTGGAAACTCTACGTTCTGGAGACAACTTGGTAGGACTTTGCAGACACTGTGTGGAGAAGAAGATTTTCTTCCTCTCTATCACAATCGAGGCAAAAAATGTCAGAAAGCTTTTGGGCCACAACAGATCACCTTCAGAGTGTGACTTCCACCACTGGCACTTAGCCTCCTACCTTCATGCTTCCTCTGTTGCAGACCATCTGAATACCAAGGTGACCTGTGAAGATAACACAGAGAGAGGAGGCATTTAGGAGCCACTGTGTCGATAGTTGAGGACAAAATATAATTGTACTGTCCTCCTGGCTATTGACAGAGTGTTCCCTGAACTGCACAACACCCGCCTGAAGGCATCCTGAATGGCTCTACGTCCATTACTTTCTAGCCTCTGGCTGGACGAGAAAGCAGATCTCCAAACCTGCCAGGAGCAAAGAAGGTCCTTTGTTTTAGATCAGGAGAGATAATGATCCAGCTAAAAACAAAGGTGTTTTTTTATCTATCTTCTTAGTATTCACTCCAAGAATAAAACTATGACAAGAATAAAACTATGATCCAGAGTACAGGTAGGCAGTTAGGTTTTGAATAAAATATAGGGGTTTTTGGTCATAAAACCCTGATCTGCCTACATGTTTCTGCAGGACTGTGCCAGCTTTCCAGGTACACAGGAAAGATTCCTCAGTTCCAAAACAAAATGTATGATTAAAATGAGGCAGGGAGAGTGACAGAAACCCACCTGACTGCTTGGCAGGCTCCAGTGACTTGGAGAGAGGTCCGTGTTCATATTAAATGAGCTAGTTGCCAACGAGCTACCTCAAGGACAAGAGACAGTCCATCCGCAACAGCTCAGTGCTCAGGAAGGACTCATTTACCTTGCTCACTAGGTAAATTTGTCCATAGTGCTCTCTGCTCTTCTGTGACTAGACCTCAGTAGTAAAGTGAATTAGCTAATTTACAGTTAGGTTGGGTATCTTTGCCACAACACCCACAGCATACCAACAGCTGGGCAGTTGAAGCCCTCGTGATAATCACCAGATGATAGGAAGGGTTTCTCAAGCCCTTCTCACAGAGGTGTTCTCCTCTGTATGAACAACTGCTACCCAGTTGTTAGAGCACTTCCCTGGACCACAGGAGTCCATGGTCTAAATCCTTGCTCTGCACAAAAGGGAAGGCTTTGACGAGCTCTCTAACAAGGTGATTCACTTTGCGGTTGGGCATGAAAACTGTGTCCAAAATTCCTAGCCTGACTCAGGCAGAAGAAGGATGAGAGTCTGGGTCTCTACAAGACACTCAAACTGTGATGCCTGCACTGCAGTTCCCCTCTGGAAAAACTTTATTTCTGACATTTGCTCCACTGCTCCGCTGCAAAACAGAACAGTTTTTGGACTCAGGAAGATCTGTAGGATAAAAGAAATATTTCATTCCCAGCCATAATATAAAGTAGTACTTCTCCATTAGCTGAAAAAGTTCCTAAGAGGGCTGGGCTCCTCTTCAGCTCCACCTTCATCAGGAAGCAGCTGAACAGTGTGGTTCAGCTCCTTCCTCTCATACCCAAGTATGTAGGCTCCAGGACTGGTGCAGGCATGGGTGAGTCCCTAAGCTCTGACAAGGACCTCCAGGTGACCCCAGGGACAGCACAGGGAACCAGAGAAAGGCTGTTACTACCTGCCTGCTCTTTGGAGTAATGGGAATGGAGACCTGACATATTGGCAGGTGAGACTCAGCTGATACACCAGAGAAGGAGTCTGGTATTTCCTTCTGGGTCCAACAGAGGAAGGGTACAAATGAAGGGATGCAGCATAGAGAGGGAGTCTGGGATCTCTGCCATCCTTCAATATGCCAGAGTTGGGGCATCAGGGCAGATCTCCCCTGTTCTCTCACTGCCACCCCTTTTCTTTCTCCTATTTCCTCTCTGAAAATATCACTGTGAGGTGTGGATCTAAAGGCCCCAGATCTGGCAGCTCCCTCTTACACGCTGCTGTTTTCAGGGATGCTGGCAGGAAGTGCATGGGGCTGGAGAAGGGTGGATGGGTAATGTAGGAAGTCCATAATTCCTCAAAGAGATGCTCCCTTCAACTGGCTCTATGGGTGCTTCTACTGTTTAAGTACATAGGATGGAGGGTCATTGGAAACAAGAGTATAGTTTGTCTCCATGCTCTGAACTCTACAAACAAGAGGAGAGAGGTTTAATCACAGCATTCAGAAAGAACCCCCCCCCCCAAACTTCAAACACCCAAACCTCAAAACACAACACATGAAGCACTAGTATTTCTACCATTTCCAGCCAGTATTCCAGTACGGGTAATGCAGGGAGAGTTAATACTGTCAACTCATCGGCTGCATGTGTTGGTTCATTTGTGACACAGTGAAAAAAAAAAAAGTTAAGTTTCTTTGTTTTGAAAGAAAATAGCATTGTAAGTTTGCCTGTAAGGAGGAAAGATGATAGCAATTTTCTCAAATGAAGACCGAGATGAACCCTTTTGGAAATGCCTGTTCTGCTGTCTTGAGTGCTAACACTTTAGGACAAGCTGCATGTCTCACAATGGTGATCCCAGTGATGGTATCCGTGTGGCCTTTGATGCCTATGTTTGAGCCCACAGAACTGAGCCCACAGTGCTGGGACTATAGGGCTTGTGCTGCATTTGGACTTTGTGAACTGTCCAAAAGGTATGATACTGGGCTCACCTTCATCACCTAGCATGCATCCTGCTTCCAGCTTGCCTGGTCCTGTGCTATCTGTGATTTCTCTGAATACACACTGTTTTGGTTACACAGTCACTCTGTGAGCTGCTGTGACAAGAGCTAGTACTGTAAGCAGGAGGCCAGGCCCAGGATCCTTGTTATCTTGTGTACAAGTACCAGCAGGACCAGTAAGTCCTTGCCACCTTTGTCCCTGCCACTGCTCATCCATCTGATCATAATGGACGGAAACCTCACCTTCTTTACCCCTGCAGAGCAATAGTTCTAGATGGGATGGGCAGTCACAGGAAAAATCACACTGTTGTTAAGAGCTAGGATCTCCTAGAGTAGGTGCACCATTTTTGGAAATGAAAATTACCCTTTCTGTTCTCTCTTCTGGAGGCTGGTACTTGTCCTTCAGCAAGATGGACATTCATCACAATGCCAGTGTGCTTAGCCTACTGCTCTTTTGGCATGGGGAGGTCCACTGCAGGCATGCAAATCCATTAGGCATACCATGCTTCTCTGTCTCATGATCACTAAAAATACCACCTTTCATAGATAAGGGTCTTTGGTATCTCTATATGTTCCCCACCTTCAGAGGACATTATCAGAAAACAGTCCTATTCCTAATTTTTCTAGGCCCTGTATGACAACGAAGCTTGTTCTGATGGTCCTGCTCACAATGCAGTGATGCCATGTGGAAATTACAGCCTTTTGCATCAAGTATTTCTGCTTCACAAGCCATCTTTCCCATGCATGTAGCTTGTATGGATCTGGGATTGCTCTATAGGGAGGACCTGTATGGAAAAGGCGAGGGAAGTTGTGAAACAGAAACCTGTTGCACAGGAACAACAAGGCTGGAAGAAGGTGCTCTTTGCTCACAGATACTGTGCCCTGATGATCCACTATTCCTGGATGCCAGAGGTGGTGTTGTCCAGTGCTGACAAACTTGTTCTTTGGCCAGGGGTTTGTGTAGTCATCATTACAACCCTGGACCTGAGCCTTCCTGGGAAGAGCACATACACTGACCAGGAGCTCTTCTCCTGGGCTGTAGAAAAGATACGTGAGAAGCTGACATGTTCTTAATGAGATTTGGGAGAAACGAGATCCTTGAGGCTGTCTCGAGGCTTCATAATTTGGTCTATCGTTGAGTGGATAAGAGACCTTTCCTTCGTGACCTTAGACTTTGAAAGGATCTTGGGGAAGACAGCCTGGCTTACTAGTTCTACATTCTAGAGAATGATATATGGCTCAGTGCAGGAAAAGATCTTGCACCCTAAGGGACTGAGCAGTCAGGTTTCTGTCATACTCTTTGATCAACATGTCATAAACCAAGTCATGCTGATCTTGGAGGCCAATTTAAAAATTGTATCTGTATTGCTTCTCTATCCTGTTCTGCATGCTTAGGGTCATGTGCCAGCTTATATACTTCTATTGCCACTTAGATATTTTGCCAGTAGCAAGTATTTCATCTTATTTTGTTCTCTCCAAGTATCCATGTGGACATCATTTTTGTTCTGCACATCATACGAACCCCTCTGCTTCCAGACATGGTATCAAGAGAGTCATTCCCAATATGAGAGGCTTCTTCACAGCCCACTGCAAAAAGGTGCTTAGAGAAGGACATGAAGAACAGATGAACCATTGCTGAAGGATGATCTGTTCAGGCTATGTGGTAAGGCCATGTCTGAGTGTGTCTCTTCTCTCCTTCTGAACTGCAGCTGCCTGCTACCCTGACCTCAACACTATGACAAATAAAGAAGTCAGTCAACTTAACTGGATATCCAGGGGACCTACACACAAGTATTATTTCCAATTTAATTCCTTCCTGGGCATGTCATTCATAACATGAGCATATAAATAAAGTAGGAGAGATTCTTCTGAAAAAGACATGAAATAAACAGTCACAATATTTCCCCTGTTTTGTCATGGAACATGTTACAAGGAGCACTTATTAGAAGATGGCAATATTGTCTTCCAGCCCACTCTGACTTACGCTGAATGGTGGCCCCTCTCATCATTAGCTTGTAAGTAAAAGCAACATTTTAAATATTGACCTCATACTAACCAGAATGAAGCACAAACAAGATTTCACATCACCTGCTGTCTCTTTAGGTGAGTTTTGAAATAAATCCAGAAGAAAATCCATTCAACAAATCAGTTACAAGATAGATTTAGACATATTCTTTTTCCAATGGCTAAACACAGATACAACATAAAAATATACTTGAAACACATCATTCTCAAAAGAAAGAGACAAAATGGACTTAAATTCTAGCAGAGACTCTGTTCTTTGTTCTAGTAGCTCCACTGGAATGAAAATTTGGAGGTTTTAATTTACTTCATTTTTAAAAAGATGCTGCAGACAAGGCAGTGGCTCTGCAATTTATTTTGTAGAGTATGCTCCTAAACAGTATGTATTGAGTGCATGCTACTGCACTTTAGAAAACGTCAAGGCAGCGAGAAAGCAGGAAGCTTTGATTTTTCGATAGGTGCTTTGGTAGAGGAACTTCTAGCATCCCCAAAGCACGACAAAGTGGATTGGTATTGTGGAAATAAAATGCATTTAGTTGAATGTTCCTGCTAAGACTACAAGTAAAATATTTCAGCAGTTACTTCTCAGCTGTAAGGAGTTCAGATGACAAATCTGTCCTTATCTCTCCTATCTCCTGTTTCAGGGAGAAACATAACCAAAATTTTCCATTTTTGCAACCCATAAGGTTTAGACGTATTTTTAAATTAAACTTCATTTTCTGGGTCAGAACTCTGTGCTAAAGGCTGAAATCTCTGCCTGGAGAAACAAAGATCTGAATGCAGAAGCTGCTGCTTCTTCTCCTGCCAGGACCAGATAACCCTATAACCACCAACACCATCCCCAGCCCACTCCATTTTGAAGGCCTCGGAGGTAAGCCTTGAATGACTCCAGGATAGCCAACAAACTCAGACTGCATCAGGTAGTAATAAGTTCACACCGCCTTTTTCAAGCAGAGTTTAAATTTCAAGCATGTTATATTGCACAAGGAGAATCTTAACTTAGTACGTGTCTAAAGATTAATGCCAGTAGGTAAGTAAAAAACAAGTGCAAGTCTCGTGGTGCTGCTTCTCAGTGTAGGTGGTACGGTGTAGAGCTCGCTCTGTTCTGTGCTGTAGCTGTGTGCAAGATGCCATGCTGTGCTCTCAGGAATATGGCTGTCAGGGCCCTGAGTGCACTAATAGGCCTTAATGGCCCTGACCAGCCTCACTTGGCACCCCCATTTGCCCCTGACCATAGCCCAGGACCCCATTTCAGCTCAGTCCGGGGCTGTCAGGCCCTGCCTAGCAATGCTGTAGTAGTGCTGGCCTCCAGCTCTGCCACAGTGCTGCCCTTCCCAGCCATGGGTCTGATTCCAGACCACACCTGCGGTGACCACCTGGCCTGGCCTCGGACCTGTCTCATCACTATGGATCCGCCCAACGACCACTGGATTCTGACTGACCCTGGTTGCTGTCACCAGACCTGGTCCTGACCTCAGCCTATAGATTCATGTCCTGGCCTAACCTTGGACCTGCCTCATCACCACAAACTTCTTTGAAGATCTGGACTCTCGGTTGACCCCAGCTGCTCCTGGGCCTGCCCTGCTTGTCTCTCCCAGGGGTGGTGGGATAGGCCCTGCTCAGTGAGGCCCCTGCCCTGATGGCCTTGGTATTGCCCTCCATTTTTAGCAGCTTTCAAAAATGAAAATTTAGGTATATTATTTAGTGAAGGTTTAATGCTTAATACCTCAGCACTTCATTTAAAAGCTGTCCAGAAGAATCGCTATCATCCAGAATATTTTACTGTGTTAAAGTATGCCTGATATCACAAGACACTGCCATGCAACTTCATCCTTTTAATGAACAGTGAAGAGAAATCTTCAGTTACATTGCTGAAAAAGAGCCAGTTCCCTCTAGGTGCACTACAGACCATCTTATTTTAAATGTTGAACCTTATTTATACAGCTACTTTGCAGTGAGATGAATTGCACTCTACAAATGCCTGTTTATTTCCATTGCCTAGGCAGGTGTCAAGGAAACTAGCCCAGACAGAGATGTCTCTTTAGGCATCTGCGTTGAGATAAATCAATTTTATTCCAGTCACCAAAGGAAAATTTCAGACTAAAATAACTGACGTACAGTTTAGAACTCTCAAGTCTTTCTATACTGCTTAAGAATTTTATGAGTCTTGGAACAAGTTCTATTAGCAATAGTTTTAATTTCACTAGCAGACCAGTGATGTAAATGTTGACCAGTATTGGGTCTGCCATTAATCCCAGCAGCAACCCATCAGAAACACCAGCTTTCTGTGATGATTTCCCATTGACAGTGACCATATAAGTTTTTTTCAGCTCTAATTCATATAATATCTGCTCTACTGATCCTGGGTATTAACATTTTATTCCAGATAATATGCAGCTGTGAATGCTGCATAGCTACATAGTATTGTTCCTCTAGGCTACTACTAAATAATCTGTGAAACTTGTAATTTCCTCAAAGACAGAACTCAGGCTTGTTTCACAAAAGCTGTTTTCCCCAACTATCTCAGCTACCTTTCATTACTTTCCCACATTAGCCTTTGTAGCAACTGAACCTGGTATCAGCTTTTCCTTCATTTGCCCAAGGAGTGACCCCGGACTCAGCTCTTCTCCAGCTACCTGTGTCATTCTGCTTGCCCTTGTCACTTTATCCAAACAGCAGATAGAAAACTCTCTTAAAAAAGAAACAGACCTTACACTGTTGGAAAACACAAGCAGTTGAGATAGCCAAGTACAGACGAGATCAGAGAACATTGCACTCTTGCATTTATCAGCTATAGAAGAGTCATTTTCTTTCCTAACTTCATAGAGGATATGCTTACTGCAGTTTCTAAATGATTGCTCTGATTTGCTCACTATGCAATCAGTGACTCCTTGTAGTGGCTGATGATAGAGCAGTACCCATTCCTGCTAACAGCTCAAGAAATGCAGAGGGATACAAGGGAAATTTGTTTGTGGGAGTCCCTGAAGAACTGTCACCTTTGCTCACCAAACTGCATAGACTCCATCTGAAGGCAGTGAGGAATATCAGATCCAGCACCTCACAGCCTGTCAGCTTCTTCTAGCTCAGTCTTCCCTTGACTATGGCTCCTAAAACCTGAGTTCCTCTCTGCTCCCCTCTTCTTCAGCCACCTGCCAATCATTCTCTGAAAGTCCTTGTGCTTGCATCCCATATTCTTTCATGTAGTGCCACATCATCTCCAACCCCCCAGTTTTCTCCCCTAATCCTTTTGCCTCCTTTTCTCTCTTTTCTCCTTGAACCCATATCTTTATGTTATGCAATGATGTTCTTTTTTTTTTTCAGCTGGAGACTGAAAGAAATGTTTCCTAAGCAGATCCAAACCTCTTTTCCCTACCCTCTATACATGGAGAAAAAAAATGAGTGCATAAATGTTTTTCACTTCCGTTGATGTTCTTTACATTCCTACCCTCTATTTGCATTGGCTGAAAGATGATGGGAGAAGGTACAGGGCCTTCCAGAAGAAGACGTTCCTAAAAGATAACCTTTGGGTATAGGGGTTTCTACTAAACCTTTATATTTCTACTTTCTACTAAACCTTTATATTGGGGGTATAGTGAGGCATGGAGAAGTAGCAAGATAACAAAGGTTCATTTATTCTGATTTGCGGATTGACACTGCCACAGGAACAGATGTATTTGGCTGTGGATCCAGGGCTTTAAACGGTTCCGAATTCAGCTACAGCAGAAAATCCAGCCCACTGACTGCAAGCATTTTGGGGGATACCTGTTTGTGGCTGTAAAACACTTACTACACTTGGGCTCAATATAAATAGATGAATGGACAGCATTGCTCACCATAGATTTTCTGAATTCCTTGGAGGTCATCCTGGGGCAGTTTGAAGTTGTGTGTTTCCATGTACTGGTAGAAAGGAGCCATGATAGCACTGGGATCATTGGAGTGTTCCAGACCCAATGCGTGCCCCAGCTCATGGACTGCAACCAGAAAGAGATCGTTCCCTGCAGAAAGAACACACACGTGGGTTAGTATCACAGCCACACTGTTAAACAGAATCCCAAGCTCCATTTGTTCATAAATCAAGAAGCTACTGCTTTGCTATCCTATTGTGTAGCAGTAGTGTGTAACAGTGCCAGTGTCAGCTCCTGGAGAGATGGGTTTAGTCCTTAAAGTCTGTGTGGCTTCTACAGTCAGTGTCACAGAATGGCCAGGAGCCTCCTAACCCGTGGCCACACGGAGCACTTGCAGAACAGGTAAAACATGCAGCTGCCTAGAGTGAAAGGATACCAGAGTCTACAGAAAGCAGAGAAAAAAATAAGCTGTTCAGACATCATTGACTTCTTATCCTAAGCTTAAACACAATGCTGCCAGGTGAGGTGAGAGCACTGCCAGTCTGCTAATCAGCAAGGGGCTGTGGTGGGAAAGGAGCTTGGTCTCTCTCCTAGGTCTGCCAAAGCCATGCTCTTACCCAACCTGGACCACAAAATCCCAGGGGAGATTTGTACGGCACCAGCCAGGCCTGGCAAGGCAGAAGGAAGGACACAGACTGGAGCTAACACGCCCCAGTAGCACACCTGTGATACCTGGGACAGCCTCATCTCCTCTAGCACTGGCTCCTCAACATGTTTTACTTTGCCAGACTCCTAGCACTGCCATGTCTACAGGAGGTCAGCACAGGCAGCACTGTGCTTCTGCAGGGGGACAGAGGCAAAGCCACGGAGAAAAAAGCTGGTGACACTGGTTTGGTTCCCAGCGGCAGGAGGGAGGAGGGAGGAGGAGAGGGACATGCTCCCAACATGAACAGAAAGGGCTCAAGAGCCCTATCTCTTGCAGAAGCTGGCAGGAGAAGGGAGAAGTCAGGGCACCTTCGACTCTGTGTTATAGGCATATGCTCCACTTCTGCCTCATGGATCTGGGCCCCCCATCTCCTTGCTCTAGTGTGGTCTCTGGACGTCCTACACTGTGAGGGCACCTCGACATGGGAGGACACACAAGCAATGCTTGTGTGAGGGATGAAGATGAAGCGAACGAAGACAGAAGTAAGAGACTCCCCACCCCTGCCTGCATGGGCCTTCTCTGCTGTTTTTGGCAAGGCACAAACCTGGGGCACTCGCAATCAGACAGAGAACAGAGGTGGCAGTGGCTGCTCAGTGGCTGCTTTGCAGCCCTGCTCCAGCATCCCAGGGTGTGAGGAAACACTGCCTGCAGGAGCTACCTCCCCACATCACCCAGCTGCCCTTAGAGGTAACAAAGTTCTGTTTTATATATGTGGCTGAGTTGGCCTTGGGATAGGAGTTACAATAGTGATTCACGTAGAACTATCTCCAGTTTTCAAATCCTTTTTGCTTCACTATCATCCATAAAAATGTGACAACAGTGGGTCAGGGGGTTGCAAGTCTTCACAGAGTGTTGCTTTCCCCACATCTCAAGATATCTTACCATAAGCCAGTAACATACAGTGCTCAGCTGGTCATATATACTGCACCAAAATGGTTAAATCATCTAAACATTGATAACTTGGTGGGAATAACCATCTGAATATGCAAGCCACATTAACATATACAAATATATTTCAAATAAATTTTCAAATATATTTGTTCAAATATAAATGACCACA
Source organism: Dromaius novaehollandiae (assembly GCF_036370855.1). Taxonomy (NCBI): domain Eukaryota; kingdom Metazoa; phylum Chordata; class Aves; order Casuariiformes; family Dromaiidae; genus Dromaius; species Dromaius novaehollandiae. The sequence goes on along the minus strand of NC_088113.1, from coordinate 4,337,452 downwards.
AACATGTGGTCTGCATTTAGCCATATATACATGTAAAATTCCAGAGTTTCTATATTCCGAAAATCTGAATGTGGACTTAAGAATAATTTCTTCTTTGTTCATTGCTGGAAAATGTTTGGTATAGTATAAAATTTATTAAGTAGTTTCATGGTAAAGATTGGAGTGATCACTTTTCATGGGTTTTCAAAAACACTCTAGAAGATAGACCTAATTTTCAAAAGGGATTCAAAGACTCAACCTTCTGTTGAAATTTACATAGACTTAGTCTCCTACATCAACTAAAAACTCATGAAAACTTAATTTTCATTGCTACCACAACTATTCCCACACAGAAGCCCATGGTAAAAGCCCATCAGTACATAGCCGACTTCCATAGGAATAAGACAATGTCCATACTAAGTGCTTGGAGACTCTTCACCAATTTGGTGGCATTTTCCTCTTTGTTGGAATACCTGAAGCATCTTTGTACTGGCAGCATGTCTAGGCTTTGTCTCCTATATGAGTCAAACATAGACCAGGCTAAATTTTTTCATGAATGTAAGTCCAACCACTATCATAATTTAAATTAGGTTTAAATAACTTTCAATAACTTGTTTCTACACAAAACAAATGTCAACCCACTATAGAGTGGGAAAAGAGAATCACAAAAAAAAATCACAGAATTGTTGAGGTTGGAGGGAACCTTTGGAGATTATCTAGTTCGACCTCCTGCTCAAAGCTGGGTCAACTGAAGCAGGTTATTCAGGACCTTGTCCAGCCAGGTTTTGACTGTCTCCAAGGATGGAGACTCTACAACCTCTCTGGGCAACCTGTTCCAGTGTTTGCCCAGCCTTTATAGTAAAAAACCTTTTTCTTATGTTTAAATGGAATTTCCAGCATTTCAATTTGTGCCAATTGCCTCTTGTCCTTTCACTGGGCACCACTAAGAAAAGTCTTTACTCCATCCTTATCAGGTATTTATATAGATTAATAAGATTCTCTGTGAGCCTTCCCCAGGCTAAACAGTCCCAGCTCTCTCAGCCTCTCCTTGTATGAGAGATGCTCCAGTCCCTTAATCATCTTTGTGACTCTTTGCTGTACCTGCCCCAGTAGGGGCATTATCTTTCTTGTCCTGTGGAGTCCAGAACTGGACACTGCACTCCAAGTGTGGCCTCACCAGTGCAGAGTAGAGGGGAAGGATCACCTCGCTCGACCGGCTGGCAACACTGCCTAATGCAGCCGAGGATACCAATGGCCTTCTTTGCCACAAGGGCACATTGCTGGCCCATGGGAGTCCACTAGGACCTCCGGGTCAATTCTCTGCAAAGCTGCCAGTCAGGCCCCAGCCTGTACTGGTGTATGGGGTTATTGCTGCCCAGATATAGGACTTTGTATTTCCCGTTGCTCATTTTCATGAGGTTCCTCTCTGTCCATTTCTCCAGCCTGCCAAAGTCCTTCTGAATGGCAACATAAGCCTCCAGCGTATCACCCACTCCTCCCAGTTTTGTATCATCAGCAAACTTACTGAGGGTGCACTCTGTCCCTTCATCCAGGTCATTAATGAAGATATTAAACAGCACTGGCCCCAGTACTGACCCTTGGAGAGTACCACTAGTGACTGGCCTCTGGGTGGACTTCATGCTGCTGATCACAACCCATCAGTTCAGCCCATTTTCAATCCACCTCACAGTCTATCTAGTCCATACTGCATCAGTTTGTCGATGAGGATGTTATGGGAGAAAGTGCTGAAAGCCTTATGAAAGTCAGGATAAACAACAGCTGCTACTCTCCACTCACCCTCAAGCCAGTCATCTCATCACAGAAGGCTATCAATCAGGTTGATAAAGCACAATTTCCCCTTTGTGAATCCATACTGACTACTCCCAATCACCTCCTTGTCCTTGATACGTTTGGAAATGGTTTCCAACATTATTTACTCCATCACATTGTCAGGAATCAAGGTGAGGCTGACCAGCCTTTAGTTCCCTGGATCTTCCATTTTGCTTTTCTTAAAGATAGGAGTGACATTTGCTTTCTTCCAACCCTCAGGAACCTCGGCCAATTGCCATGACCTTTCAGAGATAATCAAGAGAGGCCTCACAATGATATTAGCCAGCTCCCTCAGCACTTGTGGTGCATCCCATCAGGGCCAATGGGCTTGTGTATTTTCAGTTTGCCTCAATGTTCCCCAGCTTGATCCTCCTCTACCAAAGGTAACTCCTCCTTGCTCCAGAGTTTCCCACTGGTGTCAGGGGCCTGGGATTCCTGAAGGCTGGTTTTACCAATAGAGACCAAGGTAAGGAAGAAATTGAGTACCTTGGCGTTTTCTGTGTCCTTTGTCACTAGGGGCCCTGCCCCATTCAGCAGCAGGCCCCCCTTTTCCCTAGCCTTCCTTTTGCTGCTTATGTACTTGTAGAAGTCTTTCTTGTTGCCCTTCATGTCCCTTGCCAGATTCAACTCAGGATGGGCTTTGGCTTTCCTAACCCCATCCCTGCACACTCAGAAAGTGTCTCTCTATTCCTCTTGGGTGACCTGTCCCTGCTTCCCCTCTTGTATGTTTTGTTTTTACGTTTGAGTTTAGTCAGGAGCTCCTTGTTAATCCAAGCAGGCCTCCTGCCACCTTCAGCTTGAGCTTGGGGGAACTGATCCTTGACCAGCTCTCTTGGATCCCTCTTCTCTCCAGGCCCATCTCCCATGGGATTCTTCCAAGCACATCCTTGAAGAGGCCAAAGTCTGCTCTCCTCACAGCCAGTCTTGTGATTCTGCTATTTACCTTGTTCCCTTCTCTCAGAATCCTGAACTCCACCATCTCATGGTCACTGCAGCCAAGGCTGCCCCGACCTTCTCATCACTGACTACGCTTCCTTTTTAAGTATCAAGTCCAGCAGAGAATCTCCCCTCATCGACTCCTCCATCACCTGTGTCAGGAAGTTGTCATTAGTGCACTACAGAAGCCTCCTGGCTTGTTTCTGCCATGCTGTGCTGTTCCTCTAGCAGATATAGGGGTGGTTAAAGTCCCCCATGAGGACCAGCATCTGTGAACATGAGGCTTCTTCCAGTTGTCTGAAGGTGGCCTCATCTACTACTTCTTCCTGATCAGGCAGTCTGCAGTAGACACTCACCATAGTATCACCCATGTTAGTCTGCCCTCTAATCTTTGCCCTTAATCTCTCAACTGGCTCATCATTCACCCCTGGGCAGAGCTCCATGCACTGCTGCTGCTCTCTCACATAAAGACAACTCCCCTCCTTGCATTCTGTCTTTCCTAAAGAGCTTGTATCCATCCATGGCAACACTCCAGCTGAGTGAACTATCCTACTGCGTCTCTGTAATCTCAATGAGATTATAGGGTAGAGCCTCTTTTTGCACATTGTTTGGAGGAGGAAAAAATAGACAAAAGGCAATGCTAAGAGAGAGAAGACCTGACATAAACGGAGACCAGGCAAAACAGACTGGAGGAGATGAGATGCCTGGTCAGCAGTAAAGGAAGGGCAATCCATGCACCTTGACAGACTAAAAGAAAATCACTCTTTTCTTGCTCTATGTGTTTGCTGTCCTTCACCGTGTGCAAAGATGGCAGTGCTATGAGACACTAGCTTGTCTTTCCAAGGAGAACCTTATCTTAATTGGATTTTTGACAATGCCTCATCTGCAAGCTTCTCTTCTATGGCACACTTCACTTTCCCCATCCCATATCCTCTAACTCACCCTCATACTGCACAGCCCTCAACTCCCACTCACCTTACCTCCTCTGCCCACACCCTTGCCCTAAAGAGCATCATCTGAAGAGAGGTCCTGGATGTCACAGAGCAAGAGCAGAAGCAACATGCCAGGTTGCTGTGCATAAGCTGATGAACAGGGAAATGATCATGAATGTCTCTGATACACGATTTCACCTTCCTGTATGATCAAACTGCAATGAGACAAGACAAACAACTTGCCCTGGGAGTCATATGCTTGCACATCTATCTAAAAGAAAAGGTTTGCTTGGCAACCTCATGTGACTGGGATTTCTGGCATGGATCCAAAGAAAATGAAGGCTTGAGCAACCTCAAGTACTTTGTTTTAGAAGATGATCTGTGTGTGTACCTTGACATGGCAGAGCATATGTGTCCTTTCCATCTAACTGCACTGAGAAAACTAGGAAGAGTTCTGAGCTGATCTGTAAGCCCAGAAAGACGAAAGCTCACACCTGAAGTCTGTAAAGAGCCATGGCACTCTGGCCTACAGGCTATTTTATTATTGTATATAAACATACCTTTCTCCAGTCATCATTACGACTCACCTATACTGGGAAACACACGTGTTTTGAAACGCCTGAGTTTTGAAATACTATTTTGACTGGCGGTGGTGTGTGAGGATGCCATGGAGCATGGGAAATTTTGGCTGGAGAGCTGTTTCTTTGACATCTTTCTAAATGTAAGGGACTGAATAAAAAATGTACCTTCCTCTTTCTAGCAACAGTGCACAAGTCAACACTGGAGTGAGAAAGCTACCTTGAGGGAGGTTACATTGCTGAGAGGACACTCAGACTGGAGTAGTGATGTGCTGGGAGCTAGTGGCTGGAGCAGATGAAGCAGTACTAAGAAGTCTGTAGGAAATGAAGTGTTCACCACAGAAAGTAGAACAAGGAGCTCCTGTTGTCTCTCAACAAATACACTGATTCTCAGTGCTGTGGTTGCTTCCCATCCCAAAGCCTTTGCTGAAAGGCAGTGGAATGGCACCTAGCATACCCAATCTCCATCTCCTTCTGCTCCCTCCCCAGCCAAAGATTTCTCACCACTGCTTCATTCTTCCAGCTTTCTTCTTTTCCAGATGGCAACAGGAGAACAAAGTCTAAGGCCACTCTGCAAGCATACAGTGCTCAAAAGCCCAGCTCTAGATTCTTCATCTTGTTTTTCTTGTGGCGTCAGTTACAATGACACTATTAGCAAGAAGTTTTAAAATTCCATTTATTTTTGTAGATGCTAAAGAGTTTTACAGTGTGAAAGATAACACACTGTTCATTTTCCTTTTCAAAGGGTGGGCTATGATTTGCCTTGAAAAGAAAACATCAAAGTATAAAATTGTTGCTTGACAGTGTACTTATCTTCTCTTCACATAGCCCTTAACCCGGAGCTGGTAAGGCTCTTTTTGCTGTTATCCACTGCTGTTTGGCTGCCATTTGGAAACTGTCTACTCAGCTGATCTGCAGAAGTCTTGAAAGGAGTATCTCTCAAACTGTTTCTGTCAGTTCTTGAACATGCAATAATATCTCTGACTTTCCTGTTCTGCACAATACTTGTCTGAACAACCTCCTTTATTAATGTTCATCTTTTTGGAGCAAGATTCAGAAGGGAGGACAGACAGTCTTAGCTTGATACTTCACCAATTGTATGGAAATGAACTCAGGCAATATGATAAAGCTCCTGAAATTCCTGTTCAATCCCTCTCCTCCAAGACCAAGAACAAATAGCAAGCTGAACTTGTGTTCAGCGTACCCCAGCCACCTGTGTCAGTGAACAGACAGGGTAAGAAGGAACTGAATTGCTTGGCTTTGAATTTGCAGAGGGAGTTCCCAAGAGAAATCCAACAATTTCTGCTCGTTTGTACCATCTGTACAAAATAAATTGGCCTGGTCAGAGACCTGCATCATCCTCCTTCCTGGCTCTCGGGAGGTATCCAGAAGTCCACTATTAAGCATCAGAGAGAGCATTTAATGCCAGGCTTCCAAGAACTCCTAACACTGGGGGCAGTTTTATAAGTTGGCTCATTGACTGAAATAGTCTGACTTGGCTAGGATATAATAAAACATAAAGAAACACAGTTAATTCAGCTTTAAAGCAGCTGACATGTTTAGCTTACCAAAACAATGTTACCAGTAGAAAAAGCTATAATTGAGGGCACACCTGTAACAATATACAAGCATTGCTCATTACCATTATCATGATGCCAAATTAAGTCAACACATAGATAACTTCTTATGTTCAGTTCAATAGTACTATTAAAGCCCACGCACACATCAGATGCAGAATCCACGCTACAATACATAACTTTAAGCATGCATTGAATTTTCTTAATTAAAAATAAGCTAAGTTTCTGCTCAGGAAAGACCTCCTGTTAATTACTGTATTCCCAGTTGAACTGGATTACTTGGGATAAATTAGAATATAATCATATATATCAACTCCTTGGTTAAAAGCAGCTGTTTGTAAGATACCATATCTCTTTGCAGAGATAAGAAACCCATGGTTTTACTGAAACAACATACAGAAAACTGTAGTCACAGACAAATAGATTCATGTATGATCTTCCTTCTAGTCATATCCTCCATCACTCTGGCTTCTTTGAATTGTCATCTTTGGCTGGAGAAATGGCTATTAAATCAGATAACAGACATCTTCGGAAAAGTTTTCCCTATAAAACTGCTAGCACATGCCTTCTTTTACAGCTTCATTCATTTTAACTATTAAAGCTCATATCAAACCCATTTCTTTATGTGACTATAAAACACTGCATATTGGGGTGTCCAATTTCTGCAGGTCAGCAAAAGCACTCATTTAAATCTATATCAGCTTAAAGTAAAAGGTCACAAGGATACTATTATGGCAATACAGTGATATTAGTCTTAATTTGGCTAGGACTCCAGCCAGTTGTTACTTGCATAATACAGACTTTGCCTATATACATCTCACTGAGCATGACAGCAATATAGCTGCAATAGGTGTAGGTAGGTTCTGTACAACACCTAGCACAGTGCAGTATAAATCCAAGGCAGTGCTTCTATGACAACAGGAGTACAAATTAATAATACGGTACATCTAATTAGTAATATGAGAGGAACTGTGAATCTCTGAACTTTATTGCATTAGTTTTATACTTTGTGAACTGTATCATCATGCTAACACAAATCTATGTCAGACTTTTCTACTCACTGCAGTTTACGCAGACATAATTAAGGAGACAGATAAAAAGTTTAAATTTTGAAATTTTATTAAAGCAAAAATGATAATGAAGAAGTCAGATCATTGGTTGTGACAGTGCCATGCCTAGCATAATTACAGAAGAGATGGTGTGAACTAAACATGCTTTTAAAATACACTAAAATGACCTCTTCAAGTCCAAGAGCTATGTGGAGACAACTGTTTTCCAAGCACAACTTAAAGAAGCTTTAGGGCGACTCTAAGCTATGCCTTGGCACTTGCATCTTCAGACCTGGCAGATTGAAACTGTCAAACCGAAGAACATGTGATTTGTCTGTAATCCTCTGTCCGCCTCCACAACATGGTCTGTTCAATAAAGGCTGTCTTTGCTAAAGGCTTTCAATCTTCTCGCATACGAAGACCCTGAAGAAGTGGTGATAGTGCTTTTCCATTTGTTTGTAACAAGAGAGAGAGGTGGAAAAGAGCTTTTCAACCTAGAAAGGAAGCAAAAATGTGTTAAAAATAAATACAGGTTTCATTTTGTTTATAAACTGTTGATTGTAAATATAGTAATGAATATGACACATCTTACAGACTTCATGCAAACTTTAGAGCTTCACTGGAGAAAGAAGAGTGACGCAATCTGCACAGAAGCTGTATCACAGGCAGGTAACAAAATGCTTGCAAAATGAGATTATGGGGGACGTCGCTAATGGCAATAAGGCTAATGTGACTATAAACTTTCCTGTCTGCAGTGTGACAACTCATTGAGCAGCTGCAGGATTAACTTGTACAAGGTGTGAGGTGCTCTGCTTTATAATAGTTTCTCAAACTTTTTTTTAAGTGCAAGTCCTCACTCGACTTATCTGAATTTTACCCCTTCTCCCCATTTCTCAAATGATATTGCAGCAGCTCAGTTTCTTCAGGGCAGATGAGTAAGGACTAGCTGTAACTCCTGGCTGCAGGTAGGAACACTCACTTGATCTCATCCTCACCCTGGAGGAACTGACCCACTGCCAGCAATTAAAGGTGGGAAGACATTCCCGGTCAGGGCAAACACATCATAACCTTTTAAAGCCACTACTCCTTGGGAGTCACAAGCCCCGGATGAAGGTCTTGAGGTGACACAGCAGACATTTCATACATAAGTCACTGCACCTTTTGTGCACAAATACTACAACATTAGCCTTTAGGACTCCTGGTTCAGGGAAGTAGAGTGCAGGCTGAGACATACAGTCAGAACAGTTACAACAGTGCATTTTAAATCATCTCCATGGACTGGACATTTCAAAGCAGGAATCTCTATCAGTGAAATAAGGACATCATCTCTGTTAGTGTAATGCCAGAAAGAGACTCAAATCTCAATGAGATCAAGTGACTGCAGAGGACAAAGAACTACACTGTATTACCAATCCTCATGAAAGATAGATAGTTTGCCATATTCTCTCAAAAGGCAGTTGCAAACTGACTTTATGGTGGTTGTGTTACAGACCTGAATAATACTGCAAGCTGCTATGTCATCTAACACGGTGCAAATGGCACTATGAGGACAATCTCCTGTAGAAATTCACAGGAAAAACGTAAAATATCTTTCTGGAATGGTGAGGCCATAACTGCCTGGGTGATGTGGAGACAAAATTGGGCAGCCAGAGAGAGGGGAAACAGGGACTGCTTCAGCTGGGTCTGCAATGCCAGATATGCACTGGAATAAGAACACTCTGCTGAAAAATATTCCCCTATCTTTCACAAGTGTAGGTTAACTCATAGCCTGTCATTCAATATGAAAATACCAAAGAATCAACTCCAAACTGAACAACCATACTTGCCTTTTATATCGTAAAGATCTGTGCAATAAAATAATTCTTCTTCTTTCTCATCTTAGTAACCTATGCAAATGGATTTCTCCTCTTCTTAGATTGCAAATGGCCTCTGTTACTCTTTAGAAGTTAATCAGTGGTAGGCATTTTATCATTTTCACTCAGAAATCTTAAATGGCATAGAATACAAAACTTGCAGGTTTTACTTTTTTTACAAGAGCTACTGGCTACTGCATTTGAACTCTGCCCAGTGTATACAAATTTTATTAGCACATAATTCTCTAATTTGGTACAACAGCTGGTCAAGAAAAGAAAAATACCTACAAAAGCATGTAAACTATAGATATGATTTTCATTCCATCAGTCTTTAAAAGAAGTTATGCTGGTGGTTTTATTTTAAAAAATGATGTAAATAAATTTGAAATCAATAATTTAGAGAGCTTTCCCTTTTCTCACTTTTTCCACTTTTCTATTATGAGCTAAAAAAGAATAAAAATAATAATACAAAAAAGGCAAATTTGATTATTTACATAGACACAGCTAGTGAAGAGAGAAAGCAGAAGTCCAAGGGATGCTAAATCCACCTTACTGCAAACAGCAGGTTCTACAGCTAGAATTTGGTACTTCCCCCAGGTGGGGAACAACGGGAAGGTTACTATGAAAAAAGGGTTTTGAAACAGCAAGAAGGCTAGCCCAATCTGCTCCAAACAGGTCTTGACCCTTCGGTGAATGGAATGCAGCCATTTTTTTATACATACTGCTGTGCATTGGCTCACTCCGCTCTGCTTCACATATAATCTGTTTTTTCTTCAGAAAGGAAGAAGGCAAAAGGAGACTTTTTGGCTCACCTTGATTCTAATGTTCTGCCTTTTTTACATAGTGGATATTTTTTCCTTTGTATGGAAGGACACATTATTCTGATCCTTACTGGCTCCCTTCTATGAATCTCAGAGTATCTCGTTCTCTGTGGAAAGAAATACAATACTTTACTTCGGTTATACACAAATCGATAGGATTCCAAATGCCTACACAAATGTATTCATACTATGTGTATAAAACAATTATTGACAAAAGTAACGGATAACAATGTTCTCTTTAGAACACTGTGAATATCAGGTGTATTTACAAATACATTGTTTTGAAAGTGGAAATTGAAGGTGATCCTTATTCATGAATTTCAGCTGTAATCAATAACTAGCACTGTCAATATTGCAACGCTTTAAAATCCAGACTGCAATAGCACAGCACTACTGTTGTGCGACTTCTATCTTTGTATAATGACAGTGTATAAAACAAAAGAAAGTACTACTTACAGAGATGCTGTCCATTAGTGAAGAAGAAGAAACTGAAGACAGAAGCCTTCCATTTGCGCTGGTGGCCTTTTTCTCTTCACTTTAGCTTTGTAATTCACACAGTAAATGGAACATTTGTTTCATGTGATTGGCTATGATGATTGACAAACTTCTCTGGTGGGAATAGCTTTTAAAAATTATAATTTGCTATAAATAACTTGCAAGTCTTTTATTTAAGGCTTTCTATGTTTTAGTTAGTGTGACACAACAGGGACAAAATCTCAAACTGCTGCACAGTTCAGCGGACTGGTTTGATCTTTTTTTGCCACGGATGGCTATCTTGAGACCACCATGCTTGCTCTCAAATTTCAGTCAACATTAAAATATGATTTTAGAGAAGTCTGGCTTATGGGAACCAGTCTCTCTAAGCAATTTCAGGATAATTCCAACCTTAAGTAGGAATGTTTTAGATACTGAACACTGAACTGGTCTTCTGCAATGAACAAAAGTGCTGACCAACAGCATGATTTGGGGGACTGAAATATTATAAAACCTGAGAGAATGAGTTGAAATTTTAATACAATCTTATGCCTTGTACAGCTTCCAACATCTATATGAAAGTCAGTCAGATAACGGGCATTCTGCATTTAAGGATACATAAGTAACTTCAAAACAACTCTGATCTTCCCTCTGAAAAATACTGATGCTTATTTTCAAAAACAGAGTATCAGAAGCCTGAAAAATACTGATGGATTCAAAATGCCATTTATTACAACAAAACTCCTTAGATGTTGAGATGTTCTGTACCTGAGAAACCAGAAAAAGAAAATGGAAAAAGTATTTAACAGTCAAAAAGTGACAAAGGCTATAGGTGTACCTTCTTGTGAGCGCATGTGCTGTCAGGTTTCTCACTGTATCAAAAATTTGTAGATTGTCCTTGCTGGCCTCAGCATTTCCACAGAAAATGCATATGAAAAAAGTGGTAAAATGAAGAAGAAAGGAGGCAGAAAAGTGAAGCAAAATGTAGAGGAAACAGGAACTTCAGAATGAATGGAAGATAAAAGACTACCAACTTCTAGCAATATGCTGAGTGAAGAGACAGAGCTAAAAGGAAGCGGTATTTCCCTTTTCAGCAAGCATGCACTGTACCTGTACAATTCAGGTAAGCGGGTTGCAAGCAGAGAGTACAAAATCATCCCAGAAAAGTGCATAACAGTGCAAATCCAAAAGAATGCAAGGATTGGATACTCTTCATTCCTCTTTGACCCCTCTCTCCACCTAAAATATCACTATCTTAATCAAACAAATCAAATACTATAAAGAACGTGTTGTGGACAATGTTTCCAAAGTGATGTGTTTCATAATACACAGCTACCAGGTTTTCTTACCAGGTAAGAAAAGACAAACCTAATAACATGCACCACTTAATACTAACATTATTATCCTAACATATTTTCAGTACATTTATATGATTAATCTAATGAAAGCTTAAAACAACCATTTAAATTCTTTTATTTCAGAAAAGTAACAGTAAGAGGTTGTTCTCTAAAAGCATCAAAAATCAGGAAAAATATTGCCAGCTACCTTTCTGCACCTACAAGTATCAGTTCTCTTTCATGACAAATCTCAGTATTAGAAGATTCTGTCTTTTTTAGAAGAATTTTATGAGTATCTTGGTACAGTTCATACTAGTTATGAAAAATAACCACAATTTAATCTGAAGAACTAGGTGCTAAAATAGTGTCTTCTTGGTAATGCTAAAGAACTGTGGGAAAAATTATTTTGAAAGGCATATCTGGAGGTCATCAAGTCTAACTTACTGCTTTAAGCAGGGCTAACTTCAAAGCTACACCAGGTTGCTCAGGGCCTCACCCAGCCAAGTTTTGAAAATCTCAAAGGATGGAATTGCCATAACCTCCCTGGGCCAGGTCCCAGAGCTGCACTACTCTCATGGTGAAGAATTTTTTCCCTTATGCCCAGATAACATTTTCCTTGTTGCAACTTGTGCCCGTTGCCTCTTGTCCTTTCTCTGTGCACCTCCTAGAAGAGTTTTGGTCCTCAGGTGGTGGAAGGCTGCTGTCAGATTTCCCCCTTATCCTTCTCTTCACAAGGCTGGACAAGCCCAGGTCCCCTGGCCTTTTCTTATGTGTCAAGTGCTCCAAATCCCTATCATCACTACTGACAAAATGGAAGTTGGCTTTACAAAGGGATCTGGGTAAGAGGCAGGAAAAGCTTTCTGGAAGAAAATGGTCACAAAGAACAGGAAAAGAAAAAAAAAAGGCAGTAAGAATGGGAGGGGAGGGAAAGAATTTATTTCTTCTTTTATTTAAAGAAATAAAAACCCTATCCAGAATGTAGATATGCAATGTTTCTGCTGTAGTTTTACAAACAACATGTTTGCTCTGCAGCCAAAAGGTAAAGGGCAGCCCTTTCTCCTGCCCCAGCTGCCCAGTTCTACCTAATTCCTTCTGTGGGCCTAAGGACTGGTCAGCTGTAAGTTAAATGAGGTTCGGGTAAAAAAGGAAAAAGACAAAGAACATTTGGCTAGATCAGTTCCCTAGTTCACACTGTGGCCACCTGAACCTTCCCTCTGGTTCAAAGGGGAGTCACATGGCAGTGACGGGGGAAGCATGCCCATAAGCCCTTGCATAGCAGTTTAAACTGATTAAAGAGCCATAGCATTAATCTGGAAACTAACTTCCTACTGGACAATATTTAATGGGAGATGAAAACTAAAAGCATGGCACTACAATTCTGTTTCTCATTCAGGGTCAAATTATTTAAGGCTTTGAAGGACACTGATCCCGGCAAAATCGAGGGACCGAATCTGAACAGGGAAAGCAATAGACCTGGTTGTTGAGACGGTCTGCAGAAGGAGAACCTGTTCTAGCCAGATACAGTCCATAAAGTAAAAAGACACTGTTCAATACCTCCATTTCTACAGGAGAAACTTTATATTTCTAATAGCTTTTAGGATATTCAAGACAAATGAATGGATTCTGTCATTGGCACATGACAGTTAAGGCAACAGGGATCAGGAGCATGGAACAGCCTATGTAAGACACCCAAGATGGATCAGATGGATAAAGGCAAGGAAGGATCAATGATCTAAATAGATCGACTCCAAGCAGGGGACATTGCTAAGGCAGAGAATTTGTAGGTATCCTGAGTCATTTTAAGAACCTCGAACTCAGCGGGAATAAAGTGAGTACCAGGACATTTAGGTTCAAACCAAAAATAATTTGGCACACTTGATTTCTGAACAGGAACAACCCAACCAGTGACAGGAGAGTGGCTATATCAAGAGCAGAGCCAGCAGACAAGAAAATAGAAATCTGACTACTGAAGAAGTCCGAGTGACCTACACCCCCCTCAACAAGCAGGGCTTTAGGGCAAAAAGACAAAGAGATGCTGAAGATTCAACCCAGGACCACACAAACACACAGTTGGGGGGCTTAGTGAAACAAAACCTTAAATCTGCTATTTTTCAGTGTGTCCATGACCTGATTTGAGCTTTTTTTTTCTCGTGAAAATTAGTCTTTAACAGAAGACAAGCACACTAGTCTTCTTGATTGTTTTCTTTAACACAACAATTCATATGCCTGCTTTGTGATGCCTCTGATTTTCATCTTCTGTTCCCAGTACACAAATATCTGAGGACTCGAGAAGAAAAGGGCATGTAGTGAGTGACACTGTAATGGCATCTAATGCCTGGCCTTTAGCTGCCACTCCAGAAGGGCACAAGACTCTTGCTCTCTTTTAGGTCCCATGTCCTACCTGCCAGCCCTGTGACAATGTACCAGGAGAGATGCCTGCTCTGAGTAAACTGGGTCTCTAAAAGGGCACTAAATGCCTATGTTTACGCAACTGAATTCCACGGTAAAAGTGGAGATGGGAGAGAGGATCGATCTTTAGGAAAGGGGATAAAATTCCACAGGAATCAGGGAGGTTTGGGATATCAATATTGTGAGGACTGAAAACTGTAATTCTTTACATTTCCAGGGCAGACACGAATTGGAACATGCTGGCTAGCAGACTAAAAGCCAGCTCAAAGTTATGCCTCCTAAACCAGGTACAATTTTTCATAACTCATAATACTAACTGGCTATCAGTGCCAAAATTAGCTACTCTAATCAAAATTTTCTCCTGGAGGTGCATGCTGAATGTTCATATTCGTCAGCTCAGGCAGTTTTTGGCTGTCCTGTAAAACCTCATCCTCAACAGATTGCTGAACATATGAAATGTCCAGACGGTGGCTTCAGGAGTGCCTGCTTGTGCTCTGCCGCAGCTTGGTTCTCTAGATAGCTGTGCACTGAAACAGTGCTAGGCCTAGGGGTGGGATCATAGGAAAAAATCTGTCCAGTTCCTCTCCTGGGTGGCTAACAGAAGCACTCCTGGACATTGCTTCAGGCCCTCCTTCTCCAGAATTTCTGCAGAAGCTCCTGTGTTGATTTGGCACTGAAAGTGACCCAGGAGGTCTCATCTGCTGTATCAGCTCTAGCAATGTCTTGTAAGCACTGGCGTTCTTCTTGCCTGGCTCTACTTCAGCAGGCCTGAACAGGCACCTTTCCTAAGAAGCCTCTGGAGGAATGCACAGCGATCTACAGGGACATGCTTGTTGTAACGACTACGAGATTTCTTTGGTCGCTGTTACCAAAACACAACATTTCCTGACAATACTTAAAGAGTGGTCACATTCAGTATTGCTGAACCTGGAACAGCAGCAATCATACAGTTACAAAGACATCTTGCTCTAAGTATGAAGCTGTACAGGGTGGGAGAGTACCTGGAAGACAGAATACTGAAGGGTGCATCCTACATACTGCACATTTGCTGTGAAGCTCAGTTACAGCATGGTGGCTACAGGAATAAGTTGCCACGTTCACAGGTGGAGTTGTTTCCCGAGGAAGCTCAAGTAGCTGCCCTGCAGGCACACTCCCACTTACATGCCACACACCAAGCCAGTGAAGGGGAGGGACCGGAGCGCAACTCTAGGCATGCTGAAGGAAACATTTCTAGTGATCCCTAGCAGAGCATGTATACCTCAGTACCTACCTAACTTTATTATTAAAAAAGCTCTCTAAATGTCTCCCCTAAATCAATCCTGCTCCACTTTAAGCCTTCTACCACTATTTGAGAGCATTTCCTGACCAGGATGGTGCTTGGTAGGGATCAGCTTTGGAACAAAATCTGGATTGCAGATAAAAACTCAGAGTAGGTATCCTCACTGCAGACGGGATAGCCAGTGGCACTCCTGGTTATCAACACAGCAGCAGCAGAGGTGCTTGCTACTGCCATAGGTAGTGACGGTAGAGGTGGGTGCCACTGGCACCAGCACTGCAAGATACAGGCGCCACTGTCTGCAGTGATGGTGACAAAAGCAAGTACCATCACTGCAACAGAGGAAGGTCCTGCTGATAGCTGTGATGGGTTGGCAGACACCCTGCCTTTAGCAGTGGTGTTGATGGTGACATGCACAAACAGTGGTGCTGAGATGTAACTGCTGCTGGCAGCAGGGGCAGGTGCCAGTCCTGGCAGCAGAGATGACACTTAGGATTATCATATGAGCAGCTGTTTCCATCATCAGTAGTGGCAGCTCCCGGATCCTTGTGAGGTTTCAAATTCCCTTTGATGTGACTTGTATACCAACAGTAGTTTCATAGCACATTCTGAGAGAGCTCAGTCCAGAGGCTAGGACACACAGCGGTTCAAACGCCTCTTTAGAAAGCTATCATTTATATTCCAAGAAAGCCATGGGACCCTGTGCAGATGGCTCTGCAGGTAATGGCAATGTTACTGATCTGGAAAGAGAGATGCATCATGGAAATTAGAAAATACACATGAGCATAAAGTGAAAAAGCCGTCTGTGCTGCACCTTCCCAGAGCAACTAAACAAACGATAAAAGGGCCCCTTACAGAATGAAATGAAATAGGACTGGAAAGAAAGCATGCGACTCCAATGCAGAGCAGACCAAACTGGAGCTAATCTAGAGATGATCCAATGTTATGAAAAGCTTTGAGGCTCACACGGAATAGAGAGGCAACAGGAACTCATGGGGGAGTGGGAACCCACCGCGTCTGAATGATGAGACAAACTAAGAGAGCCTGGGGAGCTCATGGGGAAGACATTCAAACGGTCTCTGTGCCAGACCTTTGAAACAGCTGTCATGGGAGACTGCAAGGCTGTGAGCAGGACTCTCACGTGCCTGGAGTTGGAGGTGGTCCTGTGGGAGTGGAGAGCAGAAAATACCAGGCTTTCAGAGGTAATATAACCCATTAATTGAAGATCACAGTGGTTCTTCTACTATTTTTCTCAGGGCTGTTACGTTTATGTACTTTGCATGTATATGTATAGTATTTAAGCTCTTTTACTTTTAAAAGATCGCAAAGAAGATATGCCTGGGATTATTATTGATATTACTTGCAATGTTAAACTGGACATTAAAATTGACTTCATGTAATTAACTTGGATTAAACAAATGTTTCAGTTGTCAGAGGTGTCAGAGCAGAGAAAGGCAATGTGAATATTTAAACTGACAGAACTTTGGGCAAGGAGAACAGAGTATTAGAAAATACTCTCGTTTACCCACCTAAAACTAGATTTTCTGCAGCACATCTATGCTTGAGTCAAACTAGATAAGATACTGAAGCAGCCTAGCAAGAGATCATAGCACAGCCAAATCCATTTACCTTGTTTCAGGGATGGGCTTTGCTGACTACTGTGAGCAATGTATGGCTGTCGCTATCAGTCTGGAGATGGGCAGTTTAAAGCCTGCTTGGATGTTCCTACAGTACATTTGAAGTGAAAAAAAAGTCCAGGACTTGGAGAATGTAAGTATGAAAAAGTCGCCTTTGGTGTTCCTTCTGCTATGCAAATAATTTGAATACTGAGGCTGTCTGCACTGACACTCAACTCAGGGGACCAGACCCTGTGTCTAAGCAGCCAAGGCCAGTTGCCCTGCGAGGAGCCACTTGTACTATACTGCTAAGAGACTATGACTTCAATTCCCTCTAAGTGCTCATATGTCAAGTCTAAAACATCTGAATCTTTGTTGCAACAAGTCTGGGATAAGTGAAGGGCTGAGAGCTGCTTTCATTTTTACTGATCAGCACTTTCTATGAAAAATATGAGATAAGTCCCCCTAACAGTGACCTACCCAGTTGTTCCACATCGCATGCTTGGGTAGCTGATTTATACCTAAATGTAAAACCATACTCCTGCTCTTTTTCAGTTGTATCCTGTTTGCCACATCATTTCTTTCATTTGCTTGGATTTTTCGGAATTCCAATATTCTCCATGTTGTAGCTCATCCATTGACATTCTTATCTGAAAACTTAACAAATGAATTTGGTATTCCATTATCCCAGTTAATAAAGAAAACACTGAACAGTACTGGATCCAGAGCAGATCCCTAAAAACTCTGCACCATAGAGCCTGTCAGTTTAATTACGAACTATAGGCTGTTCCATGAGTCCAATTTCCTAGCCAGCTTTGCACATCCAAAAACAATCTTCCCTGGCTTGCTTATGGGAATGTCAGCGAAGGCAGTATTAAAGCTCTGATAGACTTAAGATGATAGATGGGCAATCATGAATTGAAATACAGTATTACTTGGCTAATGGAATTGTGTGCATGAAGGGAACAGGCAAAAATATCCAATGTGAAGAAAATTCATGGTCACTTTGAAAGCCTATGCAGGATCATCCTTGCAGCAGAAGATAACAGATATATTGGTGCATGTGTCCCTGTCACCATGGTCTTGGATAGACAAGAACAGCATCACATCCATGACAATTAACCACTAATTTTAAGGGACACCGTAATGGTCATGCACATTTGGTCTAGCTGTCAAAAACTGGCAAAATCAGTGTAATCGCAATCATACAGAATGCTAACGAATATACACAGAATGCTAATGAGTATACAAATGCCAGTGAACTATTTCACTAGCTGGTGTGCTAAAACTGCTAATTAACCTCAGCAGATTACCACAGGGTGCTTTTCTCAGATGGAAGCTTTCATGAACAGGGTATATCAAATTCTTCATGTACAATTCAGAGCCAGGTGTTTTCATAGAAAGATCTGTTCAATTCATTCTTCATTTTTGCACATGGAGTCTCATCCAGTCAGAAATGGTTCACTTTTATTTGATTAAAACATAATTTGCACCACTACTGAAGAGTCCAAAATAGTTCTTCTGCGGGGCAACAGCTGCATCCAAACATGGATTTGCTGAAACTCTTCAGGTGCCACAACACAGTAAGACAACTGTAGACTAACAAAAACAAAGCTTAAAATCATACTGGTTTGTAACAAAACTACATGGACTAAATAGATCTCTGCATTCATTCGCCAAATACTCTGAGGACCTACAGTGTGAGTGTCAGCACCCCGCTCTGTCGACCAGAGATTATCTTTGCAATTGCCTTGTGGCAAGGCTAAATGAGCTTTGAGGCAGCTTGTCCAAATCTTCTGTGCAATTAATACACATTCTAGGCAGGAATAGAATGTTTTACATGCTGGTATTTCGTGGGTTGATGTAAAGACACTGTTGTTACTCTATGGCTATTTTAGGATTTCTATAATTATTGAACGGATGCTGAATAGCCAAAACAGTTCTTGTTTATATATGGATAAATAAATGAGAGAGCGCTCTCCCACTGATCTACTCGCAGGGTATTTTTATTCTTTTGCTGAGGGACTTTTCCAGTTCCAGACTGAACAGCCACTTTGCCCCCAGGATACATATCACAAGAACAAGTGAGACCATATTTGAAGAAATATTTCCTATTGAATAGGCAATACTGTCCTCACTAACACCTTATTTCCAATGAAAAAGGCACTGAATTGATCCCAGTGGGAGAAACCTCCAACCAAGGAGAAATTTTTAACGTCTGCTAACAGCATTTCAAGTAAAACACACCAGAGGTGAGAACCAGCAGGTAGTGAGCATTCTGAAGACCAGAGACAGTGAAACAGAAGAAAAAACCCGCCAGAAAGGCCTAGATTGTCTAGTGAGGAGACAGGACATTTTCACGTGAACATTTGGATACCAGGCCTAAGAACATAGGCAGAACCAAATTTCTAGTGTTTAATACTCACGTCTTTAACGCTCTGACTATTGGCTCAGAGAGGCTGCCAGACTCACCCCTGCCATCCTCAACTCAAGAACTTCCTTTTCCATCATCAGCGCTTCCCCAAGTGAGGGGGACAAAGATGGCTCCATTGCGCTCCACCCCTCCACAGGTCACTTTTAAAAATAGTTTTTAAATAACTGTGCCACTGAGACTATACTGCACCCAAAATACATAGATGACATTTACTCTCTAGAATGGAAGACCTCAACTCTCTTATCAATTTTCACAATAAACTAAAAAAAAGCCTACAATCTTCTATTGTCTCTGAAGTACTCCTCCAACAAGACAAGCTCCCTCATTATTACAAGCAATGTCAGAAAGAGAAACCTACAAATTACATGTAGAAAATGCCACAGATGAAGACATTTGCCTCCATAAAACCAGAAGGCATCTGAAATGCTTGACAGAATGCTAATGCACACCAGCCCCTTAAATACCAATTATTTGCGCTCTGAGGACACCACTCATGATCCTCACCCAGCCCACCAGAGAAACAGATCACGCTTTTGAAAGAGCCACATAGACACGATGTAAGGAATAGCTTTCATACAAAAAAAGACCCTCTACTCATCATATACATTTCTGTCAAACATGATCCTAGCCTAAAATCTATACAAAAAGTCCTCAAACAATTTACACCCTATACTAGAATGCCCTACTTGAGGGGAAAAAAAAAATTCCCAGAGCCATCCTTCCCAGTCTTCAAACCGCCTCCTGCTAAATTCATCATCAAAAGTAAATTTTTTGAGTGAAAGATCATATAAAACTTGTCAAAACCTTCCCTTCTTCCTTCCTGTAAGGACCTTCTATCCCAGCCATCAGCACTCCTGGGTCCCACATGCTTTCCCCACACACTGCTTTCCTGGGATGTCGTATCCAGTACACCAGCCACCCTCATTTATCCTGTAGATGAAATCAAATAACCACTAAGACCAGCATGAAGTTGCACAGATAAAGCATAAAAACATCCACCTGCCAGGAAAACATTTCTCACAAGGCAATCACTCAGTCTCTCATTGTCAACCCTGATCCTCAAGGGAAACCTATAAACTGCCCTCTCCCCACACACCTGGGAATGAAAATTCATAACTCTTTAAGATAGCAGACAACATGGAGATACTGCTTTTTTGCCACAGTATAATCTCCCACACTTTCCACACTACCCCCCGTCCACATCCCACAGGCTGTAACCTCTTTCGCTGCCTACATCTAAACTAATAATTCAAACCTGCCAGGAAATGTTCCTTCTTGTTCTCCAAGATGACAAGTATCTTACCATTTCTGCTTTCCTCCAAATTAATATTCCCTGTACTTCACACTTACCAGCTGCATTTTCCTTCAAAGATGATCTAGCTGATAGATATCTTCTTGAAAGTCTGATGGACTTTCTCAATTTGTGTTCTGCTTTGAAACAGCCACTTTTATTTCAGGCCTGAAGGTGGTTTGTGTGCCTGCAAGCTTTTCTCTTTTTCAAACCACACTAGTTGGTCTAATAAAAGATGCTACCTCTGCATACTATGTCCTTAGACATCATGGCCACGCCAGTGCGACTATGTTTTGATAAAAACACAGTATGTTTAAAATCAAATTGTATTTATATTCCAAGTAAATTTCCAGTCCATATACAATGTTTCAAAATATTCTTTTGAATCCATGTTCTTCCCAATACTCTTCTGCTGTGAAAGCTGGAGTGATATTTTATCAGTCCACCCAAAAATTCTCTTTTTATCAACTTCAATCCTTTACAAGTCATCAGTGTCCTCAAGGAAAGGTTTGGAAAATAAAACAAGAAGTTCTCATTGCCATTAGATAGCAAGATAAAGCCATAAAGACACAAAACCTCTCATTGTTTCAGGCTTAATATTAGAAAAA
The DNA here is from genome assembly GCF_036370855.1 of Dromaius novaehollandiae. Taxonomy (NCBI): domain Eukaryota; kingdom Metazoa; phylum Chordata; class Aves; order Casuariiformes; family Dromaiidae; genus Dromaius; species Dromaius novaehollandiae. The sequence goes on along the minus strand of NC_088113.1, from coordinate 4,316,452 downwards.
CAGTTCTCTGAATCCTCCATCTTCCTTAACAAATCAGCCAGCTCCTCCCCACTCCTTGATGTGAGAAATTATGACCACACTTAGGTTCTGGGAAAATAAATATGGATTAAAACTACCTGGAAACTCCACTACCTAGTGAGAAACTGCTACTAACTACTATTCAAACACCTTTAGTTTCTCAACTTTCTACTGCTAATTACAGCTAACTCCAGCTGCCCTGAAGTGTTCCACGAGATATGAAGATGACATTTCAACATTCTCTTGTTCATTTTTTTCCCCTCTGGAACCACACTTTCTGCAGCAACAGCGGGCCAAATCTCTGAAGAGTGAAAGAGCCAGTACACACACCCTTCTGTTCACTCCTGAATATTCACACGTGTTTACACAGGCATGCAAAGTCACAAACTTACTAATAAAGTGTTTTGTGCATTTAAGATAGAATATATAATTCACAAAACACTTCAACCATTGTATAGGAGGGGAGGGCTCCACTAACCAAGCACTTCCCATTTAAAAGCCTATCAATGTGTCCACATTCAACCTACTCTTCCTTCAAAAAATGACCTGCACTCTTACCATCATGATTAGAATTTCCCAGGGTCCATGGCTCATCTGAATCGAAGTGAGTATCTCCTCCTATTCCTGGTCCGGGAAAGTAAGCGTGAGCTAGGAATCCACCTTCTCCATCAAACGGAGAACTGTCTCCATGGAAACCAGAAGCAAAAAATATCATAATATCTGCCTCCTTCCTGTCATTTTTAATTTCATGGTAAGGGACCTCTTCAAAGGTAAGTGGTGTCACTCTCTGCCAAACATCAAATGCCTGACGAATAGCTCTCCTTGTATCAATCTCTCCAACCTTGGGGGTATAGTTGTGTACACTGCATAAATGAGAAAGAAGCGTTGTTTAAAGGTACAAGATTCCAAGTACAAGACTTATTACAATTCCAATACATAGTCATTTCTGCAGAGTCTCCATTTCTAGAGGGTCTTTATTTTTTGCAAAAATTCTTTTGGGCATGCAAATTTTTGCTTTTGCAAACTAAGTTACCAACAAAACAATAGCCCTCATCTGAAGCCCACTAACACTAATGAGAATCTTACCAACACTTTGGTTGATCTTGCATCATTTCCTAAAAGTCCAATTACCTTCCAAATTATGGTGTAGAGAGCTAAGTAATTTGAAAGCTTAATTTGAAAATGCTAATTACTTCAGATTTTGTCTTAAAATACCATGCTAAAATGGAATCCAGAGTATGAAAAAACCCGATTACTAAAATTCTGAGAAACAAACCTATCAGTAAACCACAAAACCTTACTTATGTGAGCAGTTCCATTCTAAAGAGCTCATGACGAGCGACAGACCTGCCAGTTTTGTGCAGCCCACCACATGACAGTTGATGATAAAGAGCTAATTAACAAATTAGTTTAACTGAAGTTTAACTGAAATTTCCCATAAACTTTAGCTTAAAAAGTGGTATTCATGAGGATTTTGTGTGCACGTAATACGCTCAAAACCTACTAAACGTGGCTTGAGTGGTACAGAACATCTATGTCATGGAAACAACTTTCAGTCTTTATAGGGACTGCCTGAATTTAATACAATGACTGACAGATAAAAGACCCTGTAATACATTTAATGGTAAACTGAGATGCCACCACTTGAATGTCACACTACGAATATTGAGAATGGAAAGTTAAACAACTGTTAGTTTGGAAATGGCAAAAGTGAAGCCATCTGCTGACCAGCTTATGGTGGTTCTGCATGTGCATTATTTTTTAATGAATTGATTGTATACTAGCTTTCCCTAAAATCTAGAAAAGGTCAGAAGTAAGGTCAGACTCCCAGCCTGTCACATACATAAGGTGGCCCTTTATAGTTTGAGTTAAAGGAGTAATTATTGGTAGAAGCTTTGAATTAGTCCCAGAAGTAAGGATAATACCTGTTCTCTGATGGGTAACATAGCTGTTTGAGACAATATTGAAGTATAGGCTCCACTGGGTAAGTGGACCTGTCTCTGGAGAAATAACTGATATGAGACCATTACATGAGGTCAGCAAGGGCATCCTTGCTTCCTGGTAGTGAATGGTGAATTCGCAAAACAGCTAAGGAGGTACAACTGAGTTATGAAAGACCGTCTGGTACACTCAGCACAAAGGCTTCAAAGAGGTAGGAAGATTTCCCTAAAACCAAGGTGAAAACCTAGTCACCTCAGCTAAATGGGCTTGTGTAGTAGCAGCTTTCCTCAGTCTCTCTGGCTGGAGGCCTGCCAGTCCACTGAGATCATCCTGCATCCACACGGCCAAGATGATGGGGGTGCAGTGCCCTACTTCTAGCAAAACAGATGCAAGAGTATCAGCAGAGTCCTATTACTCTTCATTACTAAGTGGTCCAGAAACCAGAACTGCTGATATAGACAATATGTATGCAAACACTGCTTGTTGAGACATGAAGCATGGAGATACATATCCAGAGAGCCCCAGGACAAGAAAATGGAGCACAAGAGATTGATCTTCCCTTACTCTTCCAGGAGAAATGCCTGCTAAGACTGTTCAGTTGGGTACTCTGCAGGATCTGAAGAGCACTGCCAGCACATGTAAGTTGGGAGTGATATGCCCATTCCAAAAGCCGACTGACTAACTCCAGAACAAAAGAGAAGCCAAGAGAGCCACTACTTTGCATTGAAACACAAGGAAGGGAAAGCATGAGAAAAAGGTAGCAAATTAACAGACAATTAAAAAAAAAAAAGAAAAAGGAAGCAAAGATGAGATGCAGAAACTCCACCTTGAACCTACGATTTAAGAGGAAGTAAACAGTAAATGCAACCAGTATCACTGATGTTTTGAGAGGGGAGCAGAAGAAGAAACAGGCAGACAGTATATTGTAAGGACTGTCTGAAGTTCCTAGAAACCTACAGTGCTACACACAAATGGAAAAACACCTGAAATAAAACAACACTTGCAATTTTAAAAAAGTGCAGGGAAAAAGTCTGGAGTACCAGGTGCTGGTAACACTGGCAGTGGCATGCAGCCATAAAAAATAATTTAAAGAAAGAGAAGCATGCCTGTAGGATGCATGGGGAAAGGTCTTTTCCTGCAGGGGCAGAGAATTATTAACAGCTGTATTCAAAGGCCATGATAACCTCATCTGTACTGCCATGCATAACTTCAGTTATCCTGCTCAAGGATTCCTTCATACTGGAGCAGATGCACAGAAGTGCTACTAAGATAAACAGGAGAATCAAGAGCCCATTAAACAAGAAGGAGCTGAAAGAGCCAGGCCTGTTTCACTTAGCAGAAGGAAGTCTGAGAGGGAATCTGGTTATTGTCTAGAAACACTGGGTGAACACCAGAAGGGGAAAAACAATGATTAAACTTGTTGGCTATGGAAACATGTTAATAAAAGGGTATAAAGTGGCCAGGAAGAATCCTAGGCTACAAATGAGTAGGCTTAGAAGAGGCAAATTCTAAATCACACCAGAATCTGGATAAAAAGAAATCCAGCAGTTATTAAAATATCTGGACTGACTTGTGAAAAGGATTAGATAATATAGAACACACATCCCCAGTGACTTGTTTTCCAGACCTGTATTACAAAGAGCGTTTGTATTAACAACCTTCTCTAAGATGGGAATATAAACCCTCTGCTCACATTACAAATTCTAAAGTCCACCCATTAGTATTTATTGCAGAACCTGAACTACAGTTTACTGTCATGGAACCTGACTGAATGTATTCTTACCTAAACACTAGAGTTCTGAAAAAGAGAAATCATGTCTCTGTCTTCCTATCTTCTTCCTGACACTTCTCCTCCAAAGCCGGGAGACATGAAAGACTGTCCAGAGGAGTGTTACTGGGCAAGTCCATGGTGAACCAGACCTCCAGGTTACTGTGTATTTGCACATTTTAACACCAAAAAAACCCAGCAATAATTTCATAATCTGTCTTCTTACAGATCACAAGACAAAGTAGTTTACCAACTAATCTCTAAACACTGAGTTCTGGCAGTTACATTGTAAAGCCATTGTAGAAACTGCAGTCCCTAAGAGCTACATGAACGAAAACTCCACTGTGTAATCGGTTCCTAACAAAGAAGGGATACCAGCCACGGCTCTACAGAGTTTTGAATCTCAGTATTAGAAGATCATGGATAGACAGAGGTGAATAGAGTCCAAGGAAACGAGATATGACAAACAGCTTCACTTGGACGAATGTCTCTGTCTCATCTCTTTAATCCTCCTGTTGGGCCCACTGTTATCTCCTCCCTTCCTCCTCCCTCTCTTGCCTCTCAGATATCTCACTCCACACTAGAGAAGACAAGTAACAACAAACAGCTTGAAGACAGAAGAAACAGAAGAAATTATTCATGAAGATTAGATATTTTCAAGTGAGCTCAACCTCCCCAAACTCTTACTATGATCCTGAAAATAGGCCTTTGCAAAGGATGCTTAGAGTAAGGAATATATGCCGTTCCTCTGGAAAAGCCCCTCCTTTCACTAAGGAAGCGGTGAAGGGAAATTAGCCTTCTCAGGCTACAGCCCATGCTTACGAAATCCTCCCCTTTAGTCTCTCCTACTCACAATCCCCCCTCTGAGCTCTCTAACTACTGCTTTTTTCTCACGTTCTTCCTTACAGTCACTGACCATTACCTTGTGAGTTTTAGGGGACATCAGAGTCTTCTTTTCCTGTCTTAGCCTTCTAGTCTGGCTTCTGACCCAACATGTCCATTGACACTGATCTTCCTAAGTGTTCCAAATTTGTGCTCCTAGCCAGAGCCAAGAAGCAGAGCTTTGCATGCATTCTCCTTGTCTGCTCTAAGAGACCATGCTCTTCTTGAAATCATACATACTCCTGGGCTTCCTCAGCTCTACTCTCCTTTGGTTATCCTGCCATTCACAGAACTCCTTCAGTGTTCCTTTGAAGAATTCACCTCCTCCCTTCTCATAACTCTCTGCAGAAGTAGCCTCTGATTTTCCTTCTCATCATATCTGTTCCTACACATTCAGTCATCTTCCCCTTGCTGTGGACTCAGACGTCTACCTTTTCATTACAGATTTGTTTCTTTCTGTCCAAGCTTTTCTCACCTCTATATCTCCTCCTCTATGTCTACATACAGAAGTTTTACTCCTCTGCAATCCATCTTCCATCTCCAAAACATTAAAAGACTATTCTTCAGGTTCTTTCAAGTAGAGGGTTTTTTTAATATTTTATTTTGCAGCAATATTCTTAGTGTCATTTCATTTGCATCATTTAACAATTCTCTTTCAAAAGCTAAGAGCTTAAATGACTTGAGCAAAATACGTATCTGGGAAACAATGACCACTAGGTAACACTTCTCATTTTACGTTAGTAGGCCCAGCATATAACCTCAGCAAGCTACACCCAGACTAAAAGCAAGAGTTCTATGACATGAGCAAAAGGAAAGACTCTTTAAAAATAAATATTCAATAAAATGTTGCTACTCAGCAGGTAAACAGTAGTGGCAGAACAACATCAAACATTTAGACAATGCCTTCTGCTTTAAAGTAATATTTGCTAAGAGGACACAAATGACTTAAATGCTGGAGTTCTGCTGTCTGTCAGTGTAGCTTCAGTTCCAAAGATTAGATTATATTGTAATTTAGTTGTCTAAGAAAACAGAAAGGTTCTTCTGGGATTTTTCAGCCAAAGTTACACATCTGATGGCTGGGACTTAGATATTTTTGCTTATCAGTTGCATTCTAATTGAGAATATACTTCTCAGTTATTTCAGTGACCTGAAAAATTTCCCCACTGTACTGTATTACACTTCTTGAAAACGTTCAAGAGAAAATTCACTTTTCACAACTCATTACAGAATCAAAAAAATACAGAATCTTATCTTTTCCAAAGACAAATGGGGGTGTGGGGAGGGGAATATACCTGTAGGTTATATGCTTCTGCCTCCATTTTTGTCCAGTTAGAGCATATCGCTTATTCCTCCGGCTATGGCCTAAGTGGGGATGATCTGGAACTCCACATCGAGGCTTCTTCATCCACCTGGAGGGGAAAAAATGAAAAAGAATGCTCACTAAGAGTTTGGTAAAGAGATTCAAAACAACTAAGGGTGTGACTGCAAAACCTCCTAGACATGACCAACACAGAAACTTAGAAGGGCTTAGTCCTCCCTCTGTGGAGTTAATTCTCTTTGCATAGGACTGGAGACACCCCTTCTGCTGGCAATCCAGACACCTCAGCACACAAAAATGCTTCATTTTTTTCCCCTGAAACACAGATATCAGATAAGGTAGCCCTTGTTCTGTACAATAGCTTAATGATGATAATGCCATAAGAGACCCAGATCCAAGTTGCACCTCTCTGTGCAGTGAGATCAAACTCTCCTATCAACTCCTCATTTGTTTCAGTGCTGCTGTGCTAGTAGGTAAAAAAACCTCCAATTCATTATTAGCTAAACAAGACTGATCAAGAGCAAACAGGACTCTCCCACCTAATTACTACGACTTTCATCTGTAACCACAAGAACAGATCTCTCCAGTCGGTGGGTCACAGTCCTCAAATTCTGCTAGATGCTCCCCTATAGCCTCTGCTCTTTTGGTGTCACTCAGGGAAATAGGAAACTCTTGCCACTATGTCCAAGTTGAACTGGGCGAGCAAAGGATGCTCTTCCTTGCAGAGGTATCCATGCACTATTATCACACATAGTCACGCCCCCTTCCCTACTTCCTTTTCTTCCAGGCTTAACAAACCTTCTTCTTTCTTGTACCAGCTTGACAAAGGGGAACAAACTGCGACTCAGAACACTATCCTGCTTGCTGGTTAGGGCAGGCTCCAGAAAAGGTGGCAGATATGGTTTATGTAGCAACTACTTTTTCTGTCACTGTACGTGACGGGGGAAAAGAGACAGGGAAAGAGAAAAGGAGCTACAGGCAGTGGTCTCCAGAGGTGCCTGCACAGCGATTTTCTGTCACAGACACATTTGCTCGTATTTAGCACTGCAGCCCAGGACAAGAGCCCAGAGCCCAGGAATACTGCAAGTAATCACTGGCCACAGCTTCCCCAAGCACACAGACACTACCCTCAGCCTCCTACTTGTGCTACAGCTGGAGACATTGCCACTGGCATTCCTCAGGTGATTTATGGATTTGCTCATCAGCTACACTGATGACAAAGGCAAGTGTCTTACTGTGACATGACACCTTGATCATGCATTACAGAATACGGTACGCAGGAGCACACTGCAGCCTGGTTACACTTGAGAAGAGCATCATAGCCAATACTGGCGGATTCGTCATGCAGGGCACCAAATTCTCTCCCCTACTCTCAGTACGGCTTCCACTTCCTACCTGCCCTGTGGCAACTCTTGCCCTGCAAACACAGACTGTGCTTTATCAGCTGCAGCCAGTCAATATCAGTGAGTCCACATATGCTCACTCACTTGAGCCTAGACAACGTACATCTTATCTACCGAAACACCAGCCCCGCTTGTTCAAAAGGAGAGTCTCTTCTCATGACCAGTAGGTGGTTTACAAGGTGAAACTAGACAGGATAAAAGGGACAACACCAGGGCTCAGAGTGGACAACCATTCTGTGCTCTCTACCGGCTGACCTCATGGAGCCAGAGTCCTCCTGGGGTAGTTTGGATGAGGCCAGTAAGTAAATGGCAGAGGAACAGAAGACTTGTTCCTAGACAGATACCTTCCCTCACACAGCCTCAGAACATTAATTCACAGTATATGTACATGTTTCCAGTTCAGGAAGCAAAAGGGTTTGCCTAGACTCCGTCAACTTCCCACATTTAAAAATTGCTGGTGCTTACAAGTTTCAGGACAGTCATCTGCCATCTCCCTCCTGCCAGAAAAGGACGCCTTTCTAGCCCATTCAAATAAGAACATGTCCATATGGCAGTTATTTCCAAGCATGGTCCTGCAAAATAATTTTGCTGGACTCCAAGAAAATGGGGTCTGTCATAACTCCCAGATTCAAGAGAGACATCTTTGAAGATCCTCATATACGAAAGCCTCCTCACAGCAAAAGAAGGCGCAGTGATGAGTGCTATCTCCCACCTCTAGTAACACAGACCTCCCAAGCTGCCATGGGTCTGGGTCCCACTGGCCTCATGCTTCACTTTTGCTATGCCATGTTCCCCATTTCTTTTGAACCTCCTACCTCACAAGAAACTACCCCAACATTCAACATGACAAGCAGCTGTTAGCCCTACTTTTATTTCAGTACTCCTTCCCTGTCATGTCTTTCTAAATGTTTCCAGTTTTAATAAACATTTTTATTATCTGTGTACACTGTTTTGTTTGCCCAGTCCTTGAACTCCTTGAATCTGATCTTCCCCGAGTAGCTACAGAGGCTCTCTGTGATGGCTTTGCACATTTGGTGAGCTCTAGATTTTCAAGCCATTGTCCCCTGTGACACCTCTGCTTCACTCTGCAGGGGCTATCAGTCTTGAATGGTCCTACCTAGTCACTGGGCCTCTCTCCTTCTCACAGAAGGTCTCCTTTGCCTTCCTCAAGAGCTTCTCCCTCTTTATACTCAAGCAGTGGCTAAGCATGAAGGTCACGTAGCTGAAAACACAGGATGTTCTCAAAATGACATCACTTCTCTTGGGGAAAGCGGCAGGGTGCCCCCAGTTTCTGGTGACAACAACATTGCAATCTGAGAACATCAAAGACACATTTCATCATGTAGGGTCCTTGTAATGACTTGGCTGCAGCACTTCCTTGGTAGGAATCCGGAGCCAGATAAGCTAGAATACAGATGCAGTTTCCAAAAGGGAGAAAAAACAGCAAAAAGGAAAAGAGAAATCTTATAGTTAGAGCTTTTAATTTGGGGAGTGAGCAGGGAAGCGAATGACAGCTGAGCCAGGCCAAGCACAGTATCTTTCGTGGCCTCTCTTTACTCCCTTGGTTCACAGTGAGGGGTGCACAAAAGGGCGCAGAGGCCCCCACTGGGGTCAGGCTTGCCAATGCTCTTCAGACTGATGTGGATGCTGAGGCTAGGGAGGGCAGACACTCCCTGGGCAGACTTCAGGAATTTAATACAGATGTCTAACAAAGCTGAGCCAACATAAAAGACAAAGACGTTGATGTTGCCAGGAAGCCTGCAGACATTCAGGCAGGTCCCATCCAAAGCCTGAAAGAATAACCAGAAAAGCCATCCATAGCCTGAAAAAACAGCCTGAAAACAGTATGCGCATCACACACTGGTTTGGGTCTTAAAGAGCAAGAGGGAGCATATGAAGTATTCGATGCACTCTCCAGGGCCATCTTAAAACTCTGCTGAAAGCCTGGAGGGCCCTGGCTGGCTAACCTCATTTGATGGGCTGACCATGCACTCCCAGATCTAGTGGTCATGACCTTAGTGGCAGCTCACATAGGTGCTGAGGCCATACATACCTACCAGGGGGCAGGAACATGTTTTATATGTTTTAATACAAGTCTGGCCCAGGGGAGGCTGAAATGGTACCACACAATGTGGGCAACAGAACAAGAACAGTCCACACTTGCTTCAGCGAGGTGCAACAAATTGGACTGCGGAGAAAGCTCTAGATCTGTAGCATTGGGACTTTCTCTCCCATGCCTGCTCCTTCAGCCTCTGCAATGAAGTGAAGCAAAAGTAGATGTAAAGGAGAATATAATACTGTACCTCTGGGTCTTTCAGACGTTTGGGTATAGTTACCTACTAGACACAGAGGGATCAGTCTCTCTAAAGGATCTTGTGCTCAGTCGTTCCCGGGATTTCATTACTTAAGGATCAGAACTAATGGGAGCTGTTATACAGCTTGTATTTTACCTGACAAGAGTCCCTAGCTGTGTACATGAAGTACTGATCTTCATTTCTATTACATTACACTTATCAGTATGGGATTTCCTCTGTTGTTTGATCCTGTAGTCCTTGCGGCATTCATTCGCACTGACCTGAGCAACCTGGAATCCTCAGAAAACTCTGCCATCGTCTTATTCATCCCCTTTCCAGATTATTTACACTGAGCAGCACAAATGCAAATGCAAGCAAAGACTCCCAGGGGATGCCACTAATGACCTCCTTCACTGTGAAAACTGACCATTTCACTTCTACCCTCTGTTTCTTATTATTTAAACCAATATTTTAACTGCTTAATGCCTGTGCTTGGATTCTGCCATAGCTGCTTCATTTTAAAAGCCTTTGGTAGGCGGCTTTGTTGAATGCTTTTTGGAAATCGAAACAGTCTATAGCTATCAGATCTTTCTTGCCTACGCACCTGCTGGCACCTTCCAAGAAAACCAACATGTCTGAGGTTTGCTTTTACAAAAGCCATATTGACTTAACCTCAATACACTGTATTTATCCAAATTGTGTTCCTTAGTATTGTTTCTACTATTTTGTCTAGCAGAAATGTTAAGCTTACTGTAGTCTGCAGTCTCCTAGATATTTCCTGAGTAGTTCCTGAATTTAAAAATTCCAGTCATATGGTACTGAGTTTTCAGGATAAGCTTACACAAACTGTAGTTTGAATTATGTCTTCATCTCTTCAGTTCAATAAAAATGCCAGTGAACAATACTCTCAGCCCAGCCACTTTTTCCCCTCTTTATTTTGCCTCTGTGTTCCACTACCTTTCCGATGGATGCCTCAATTTGAGACAGATCGTAGAAGGAGTTTCCTGTAAGAAAAGACTCTAGTGCAGAGCTCCCCAGGAGCTTCTACAATTACATTAATTTACTTTTTCAACTATGGCCTTATGTTCTCTAAAGCACTTATTTCACACTTTAATTGCCCAAATCAAGGAAAATTTTTGGTTGTCTTTTCCATAAGGGTACACTGCAGACTCATGCCCATCTTCTTGTCCACTAGGATGTCCAAAACCTCTTCTGCAATATTCGTTTTAGGCCTCCCTAGCCTGTCCCGATGTATGCGGGTTATTCCCTCCCAGGGCTTTGCATTTGTCTTTGTTGAACTTCATGAGGTCCCCATTACCCATTTTTCCAGCCTGTACAAGATCCCCCTGAACAGCGGACCTACTATGCACCTTATGAAGTGCTCCTCCACCGATTTGGTGTCATCTATGAACTTGTTGAAGGTTCATTCCATATCCTCATCTATGCTGTTAATGAGGACGTTAAATAGTATTAGCTCAGGTACTGACCCCTGAAAATTGATACCAGAAACTTTTGAAATTTTGAATGGCTTTCCACTACCCTTTAAGCCCAAGGCTCCAGCCACTTTTCTATCTTCCTTTCCAACCACAGAACCAATCAGAACATTATACTTAAACCTCGTTCTGGTAAGTAGATCTTCACAGAGTTATGAAAGAAACCAGACCCTTCTGAAGAAAAGAAAATATTTCAAAATACATAGAACTAAGACTCAAGAAGCAGAAATAAACTGCAGTGGGAGAATGAGAGAGTGGTCAGAAGTCGGAAGAGGAGAGATGAACAATCAATAGGAAGAAAAACAATTCACCAGGAGTTCAGTCAAGGAGTGGAACGGGGGCAGAGAGGCTGCAGGATCTCTGTCCTTGGAAGTTTTCAAGACCCGACTGGACAAAGCCCAGAGCAATGTGGTCCGAATTCTGTGCTGAGCCTGGTTTGAGTAGGAGGTTGGCCAGATGACCTCCCAAGGTCCTCTCCAACCTGAAAGGTTTTATGATTCTGTCCTAATCGCACCATGTTAGTGAAAGCTCTTTTATCATATCTTTAATATTATTCTCTAGAAGAGAAAAAAGTAAGAAGGGAATGTTACAATACAGACATGGATGCGTAAGACAAGTCACCAGGATTTTACAGGACAGTACTAGCAACCCACTAGTAATAAATTGCCAAGTCCCTCACAGCTCAATATCTGTTCTATGGACAAACACTTCATGCATCTTTCCAACAGTTGTGCTATGCCTCACAGGGGCCTTGTTTGCACAAAATCAACCTTCAGCCAACAATTAGCTCCAAGCTATCTAAGCCTGTTTCAACTGCACAGAGACCTGACGAACTGTGAATTCCCTCAAGGGTAACCACATTCCCTGTCATTGCCCCAGCTCCATGGCAACATAAATACACCAAGCTGGACACAGGGCTGTTCCAGAGGCAAGCTGCAGTACCGGTACTCTGGGGCTTAGGGGCTTCCTGAGCCAAAGGCTCCCAGGGATCAGTGTTTTCATAGCTACTAATGGACTTACCCTACACACCTTTGCCTAATGCCTGCTTCATCCCCCATTACACTTCTGCCTGTCTGAAACCCAATATTCTATCACCATGAGCTCCACAGTTCTACTACATATTGTCTAAAACCAACTTTATTACCTGGACACAGCTAGGGAACACCCAGTTTGTCAATCCCTTGTGCTAATGTCAAGCTGAGACTGTTTTACGTGCTCACTTTTTATTGGGATCACTTCCCCAATACAACTAACTTCCCAGCCCTATGGGCCCAAGGAAAACCCAAAGGGCCAGGATACAAGTCCAGCCATCTCTTCGCCTTTTCTCATGCCACTTTATCCCAGAATAATCATGCAGCTGTAGCTTGGGACCATTTACCTTCTTTAGCTGAACTTTTTGCCAGACACTCGCTAGTGAGTCCTTTCCTTAACGCTTTCTTTGCTGCAGGGGTTTTATAAATACACGTCCCATCTGAAACAGCAAAGAGAAATACTTAAAGCAAGGCTCAGGTGTTGAAAGATTCTTAGTAAAGGGAGGCACCAATACAATTGGACACTCAAAAGGTCTGCTTGGTCCTTTTTAGATACAGACTACAGCAGTCCTCCAACTTCTTGGCATGCCCAGAAATATGTCATTTCCAACAGCACTGCCGTCCAGCTCTTGCCCACGTAGAGCTCTTTTCCACGGCTGAGGCACCAACTAAATAACAAAATTACAGCCGTGCCTTGCAACCCGAGGGGAGGAACCTATACAGCAGGCTGCAAGACACAACCAAAGACACACCAGTCAGTCCTAACACAAGTAAGATTATTTCTTGGTTCTCTCCATGACCATGTGTTTGAGTATGATAAACACAATATTCACCGCTTTTGCGAAGCACTAGTGTGTCTTCTCTCCCTGTACGCTTCCATCACTATATCGCTGCTTAACTCCTGAGCAAAATTACCAGTCAACTCACTGACTTCAGGCACACAAAGTTTGCTGAGATGCTGTTGATTCCAAGGTAGCAGAAAGTTGTTTCGACTTACCCCTACGTAGTTTACAGGAAAGCACATAAACCCCCACCTTCCTTTCAGGTGCCAGTACAGCAACAGCAATGCTGCTGTTCTTTCCCATTTGCCACTCACATTGGCAGTCCTTGCACAGGAGCTTCCACACAGTTGGATACCATTCTTAAAGGAAAGACCAAGCTCAGGGTTTGGGCCTGTGTGGGGAAGGAGGAGCCAAAAAGCTTTAGGCTTTCATGAAAACTGTCAGGAAAAGAAAAAGGCACAATTTTGGTCTAACAAAGAACCCATAGAAAATAATTTTTGCACTCTAACAGTTTATAAGAAAATTTCAAAGGGCTAGAGCTTAGGACACAGACAGAAGTGACGGAAAGCTTAATCACTACAATCTCCAAAGTTGTAACACGGACTGCAGTAACAGTCCTAAGCTCAACAAATACCTGAGCAAACTCAAGAGCCCTCAGAGCCAGTCTGGCTCAACCTGCTCTCCTCTGGCTCTGCTTCACTGTGAGGTGACGGAGGTTGTGGAGTCTCCGTCCTAGGAGATATTCAAAAGCCATCTGGATATGGTCCTGGGCAACCTGCTCTTGGTGACCCTGCTTGAGCAGGGGGGCTGGACTAGATGATCTCCAAAGGTCCCTTTGCACCTCAACCATGCTGTGATATGTAAAGCTAGAACAACATTGCCTGTGTAACAGATACTAACTTCAGTGTACTGGGTCAGAACTGAAGCCTACAAGCAGGCCTGCAAAGCAGCACAGCTGTGCTGGCTGGCTGCACCTGCTTATGTGCTCCTCCAGGCACTAGAAGGCTTGCAAAAGAGCCTGCGCACAGGTGTGTGTGGGGTTACTGCCAGTGCTTCTGTGCTTAAGCGAAGGAGCGTTCCAAAGCTGTGTTATCAATGGAGAACAGATCTCAGTTTGAAAATGCCAGCTTTTAGAAGCATTTCATTTTCAACACATTTGAAAAGCAAACAAATTCGTTTTCTGTATCCCTCAACGGAGAACAAGTGGCTTCTCATGTGAGCTGAGTGAGGGAATGTCACGTTTGTTGGAGAGGCACCCCCAGTCCAGGATGATCCCCCACTGATCAATACACTGCTTGGTTTGGTTTCTCCCTCTTCTTCTATGTCTAGAAGGCATACAACCAAACACCTTTGATCTTCCTGTTACTGGCTTACTTTGTGGCCCCTTCCTTTGTCCCACTGTGTCCCTTTTACCAGCAGTGTGTGTAGTGACAAGAAAGAACAACAATCATGCAGAATACACGTCAGAAGGGTCTTCTAATAGAGTAAGAAAGGGTCAAGGGAAAAGTCCCAGACAGTGCTTGAGTGAGTTCGGTTATTCCGGTTTTCTTTTTTGCTCACAAGATGCCTCCCCATCCCAAGAAGCATTCCTAAGACCTTATCTGGATTGTGCTTTAGGCAGCGGATGCTCCCTGCTAATCCAGAACATCAGGAGACAGATTCAGCTGACACACCATGTCCAGCAATCAAACAACAAGAAGCAAGTCAGCTAGCGGCAACAAACGCCACCTCAACACTGCACTTTCCAGTACCCACTGAACAAGCAGTCCGAAGGCAACAGCCTCCCAGGAACAAAGGTTCTCCAGCCTAGGTGCTCCACGCCTGCGGTTCAGCAGTATCAAAAGACTGCTCCACATCACAAGGAACAAATAATTCACGGTCAACATACAACAGATGGCATCTAATGTCCAACAAATGGCAAGTATTTGACACCTAGAGTAGCCTTGGTTACCCTCAGCAGGGGACCACCACACCTCACAAGGAAGAAGGGTGTTCACTTACTACTCTAGTTCTCCACAGAAAGCATCTATGCAGAGCCACAGCTCCAATTACTTAAGAAAGACTTCTTTCTTGAGAAGTCATTTCTGGAGCCAGGATTTCACCTAAATGCAGGGAGAGATGGGAATAAATACAACCCTTGATTCATGCTTCACACGTGTACCAGGAAGGGGGATCTACACACAAAGAACTGCCTTTAACAAGAGCTTCTCATAACACTTGCAAACAGTACTCCTGACAATAAGAAAAAGCTGGATTTTTCCCACGTATTTTGGTTAGGGGCACCCTTTCACAGTCTTCAAGACTTCTGTGACTGGCTGAGTTAGTCACATCAAGCACTTCTGAGGGTTTCTGCCATCAGCAATAAGAACCCAGGTCATATTACAAGGTATCTAGAAAGAAAAAGACAAAAATAGCCTACGTTAATCTTACTCAATAGTTGTTGGATCCAAAATTCCTGTTACTGGGATCCCGTAAAACTGCTGCATAGCGGCAACTGCAGACTGCATAGCTTTGCCTGACTGCAAGGCAGGCATTTGGCTGTCAGATGGAAGCAAATAGCCGTAAGTTTTCAACCAACCCTGAAAAACAAAGAAACAGAGCATAAGAAGCTGCACAGTCAGTTGTAAAGTCTACATTTCTTTCCAAGCAAAACAAGATGGGACTATGCAGCTAAAGAAATTCAACACCCTCTCTTTTCTCGTTCCGTTTGCTAATACCATCTGGCAGCTGGCAAGGGATAAAGACCCAGGTTCATAGCACCTGTCTGGACAGGACTGTCCAGGCTGACTGGTTACAAATTGCCGCAATGCCCACTGAATAACTGAGGTGGATGTAAGTCTTGGGTACAAAGCAAGCTTATAAAACGCTGGATAAGCTGTCTTGTATGCAAACTGAGCCGCTCACTTTTTCCCAAGACCTCCTCTCCACCGTCACCTGGCCAACACGAGATTTCTCCATCCCTACAGCAGCACGGCCACAAAACCCCACTGACTACGTACTGCTGCCTCTGTACCGCCATGCCAAGGAAAGAGCTTCCCAGGCCTGGCCAAAGCCAGCAAACACTGCAGGACTAGTATGCCCAGCCGCTGTGCCGTACTCCACAGACAGAGCTCTGCTGTTTAAAACACAAGCCTCCTGTTCAATACTTCTTGCTTAGACTGGCTGGGGGCACTAGATCCACAGAGGTCCGGTATGGAGATGGGCCCGCAAAGGAGGAAGTCCTTGCTTCAAAAGGATGAGAAAGAAAGTACAACACAGGATCAGAGTTGTGGATGCCAAAGACAGTTACATAGGTTCAAAAAGTAAACACAGAAATTCATGCCGGGGGACGGGGAGGGAAGACGTGCCAGGCATCACCAAAGGCTCAAGAAGAACCAAGCTGCAAAACCGCTGGGAGACTGGGCATTTTGGACTGTTGCCTCAGCATCTGATGTCAGCCTCTGCCAAACACAGGATGCCAGCACAGATGGGCCACAAGAAGTCTGAGCAAAAGCAGCTGACCTGGTTAAGCAGCAGTGGAAGAGCAAGCTAACCAGAGCAGCTCTGACAAGTGTTACCACCACACAGCACCTTTCCTCCAGGATGGGGATCAAACACAAGAGGCAAGACGGTCTTCCAAAGCCAGTTCCCAGCTTGGACCCAGGGAAAGAGGTGAAGGCACGGGCAGAGGGGCTGGGACACAACCGACACCGCCGAGCTGAGACCCGTGCAGCAGCAGAAAGCTAAACCGGGACCTCGACCAGGAGAAGCAGGAGGTTCTCAGGCAGCAGCACGACAGGAGCCTGAAGGAGATGCCGGGGAGACTGCTGGCGGAGCAGCAGGGCCCAGGCCCAGCGGCACGGCTGACGGCAGGCGCAGGGTGGCCGAGGCACCGCTGCCAGAGCAGCCGGAGCCTCCTCGCCTCCCCTCGGCCCAGCGTCCGCGCCAGGAGCCCCGGCCCGGCCCCGCTCCCGCTCCGGGACTCCCCCCGCCCCGCTCCCGCCTGGGGCACAACCGGGCCCCGCGCCGCCCCCGGCCCCGCGCGGCCGGCGGAGCCGCGCTCCGAGCCCCGCGCGCCGGGACCCACCCGGCCGGTGCTGGTGTCGCTGTCGGTGTCGGCGGCGGCGGCGCGGAGCAGGGCGCATAGCAGCGCCAGCAGGGAGCCCGCCGCGGCCAGGCCCCGGCCCCGGCCCCGGCCCCGGCCCCGCCTCAGCGCCATGGCAGCGCGCGGGGCTGCGGCCCGGCGGCGCGGGCTGCGGCGGCGCGGCCAGGCCGGAAGCGGGGGGCGGTCGCGGCGCCGCCTCTTCCTCCTCGGGGGCGGCCGCGGCGCTCGGCCGGCGGCGGGGTGGGGGCTGCGGGGCGCCTGCCGCGCGGCGCCTGCCGGGCCGGACTGCCGCGGAGGGTGGCAGGGCCACGGCGGGACGCGGCGGAGGCCTGAGTGCTGTGGGGCCCCGTTGCTCGGGTTCCGCCGCGTGCGCCTCGGGCTCCGCGGACGGGGGAGCTCGCGGCGGGCCCGGCCTTTGCACGGCGCCGGAGGGGGCTGCATCGCTTCCCCTCCTCGGGAGGCCCCGCGGGCGGGAGGGGTGGCCAAGGCCGCCCGGCGTCGCCCCTTGCTTTGCCTGCGGCCTTGGAGACCTTCAGCAAACGCGCGCGCACGTAGAAACCCCCGGTGCAGGGGGCCACCTGAGCGCCTTGGTTATACCGGGAGCCCGGGGAGAGGGTAAAAATGGGGCCTGCAGGTCCGTGGGCAGCAGCCCTGCCCCGAAAGCTTCCAAGTATGAAAGCAGCAGGCAGGCATTTTGGAGATGTGTGCCCAGGTGGAGACACGGATTTCTCTGCTACCTCTGAGAGACCGAGGGCCTCGTTTCGCTCCTGCAAAAGTTGAGGGGCAGGGCACAAGAAATGACACGTGCAGCGATGGTTCGAAGGCAGGGGAAGCTGCGGGGGCAGCCCCCTGGCCCAGCAAAGGCCCTAAAGGAGCAGTAGTCGACCTGCACTTTCACACCGGGTTAATTAAAGAACTTTTTTCATGAACTTGTGTGTTTGTGTGTGTGGGGGGGTGACATGCTACAGCACCGGGGATATCTCTAGTTCTATATGTCATTGGCTTTACCTCAGCCTACGAGTTGGCATGAGTCTCCCTTAGCAAGTGAGTCTTAGCACAGTACCCATAGCCAGCCTGGCACAGGGGGCAGCTTGCTGGGCAAGCGAGACCCGTCCAGCAGCCGTCAGCAGGGGATGTGCTCGGGGCTGGAGGAGTCGGCCTTGAGAGCGGGTGCAGCCGTGGCTGGGAAGTGTCAGGCTGCAGTGGGCTGCTGTTGTCCCGCAGAGAGGGTGTCGGGGCAGCGGTGCTGCCAGATGGCGGGTGCTGGGTTCTGCAGCCGGCGGGCGGGCAGGGACTGCACCTTCCCCAAAGCAGCTTCTTCAACCTGCTGTGCTGCGTGCCCGCACAGGGCCAGCCCTTTGCCTGGTGACTCAAGCTGACAGCAGCTCGGCTCGTGTGCGGCTGAGGCGGTGGCGGTGCTCAGCACAGCCTCTGTGCCCTGCCTGCAGAAGCTGGGGGCAAGCTCTTTGCGGAGCCAAGGCAGCTGGAGCTCCCCCTTGACCCCCAGTGCTGCTGCTCCTGCGCCCTTTGCTTTGTGCCAGGGAGACCTCTGGAAGGGAAGGGCTCCAGCTGCCATTTCCACCTGCAGCCTTGCTAGAGACATCCTCCTGGCACACGCACACTGCCACTTTGCCAGACCTTCCCGTTCACCAGCACCCCATGTCCATGTGGTGGATGCTTCTGAAAGCCCTTGCTCAGCCAGCCGCAGGCAGGTAGGGCAGCAGTGAGTGCTGCACTGCCTTCCTGGCACATTGGCGTGGAAGGAACGCGACCTGTGAGCCTGCCCTGCTGAAAGGCTGTCCCGGCACACTCGGAGAAGGTGATGACCGCCGACAGACAGCATCATGGCATCTCCTGCTCAAAGGAGAAAGCCCAGCCATGCTCAGAGAGACCTTCCTCAGGTAGA
Source organism: Dromaius novaehollandiae (assembly GCF_036370855.1). NCBI lineage: Eukaryota > Metazoa > Chordata > Aves > Casuariiformes > Dromaiidae > Dromaius > Dromaius novaehollandiae. The sequence continues at coordinate 4,297,532 of NC_088113.1, read as the reverse complement.
GAGCAGCACCGCCAGTGCAGTGGAAGCTCACATCCTGAGAGCCACTTTGGGCCATGACCTGGCAGGTCTAAGGTCGCCAGCACCATGCGGGCCTGCACGGGCCTCTAGTTTTGGCTGCTCTTCTCAGAAGGCGGATGTCCTTCCCCTTACTGAGCAGAAGAGTTCCCAGCAGCTGTGGCTGAGTCTCCTTCCAGTTTTGTGTGGTTTTGGGGGGATGCTGGGGCTCCACCTTCACCGTTCGGCACCCCCCAGGCTGCCTGGTTGGCAGCGCTGCCTGGGCACGTCTGTGGTTGGGGATTAGCAGCTTGGGTGCTCTGCTTGGTGCTTAGGAAAGGTCAAGAGCTCTGCGCAGGGCCTGCCACAGCCTCCTCAAGGACTGGGTCGGCCTTGCTCTTGAACTCTCCTGCAAGCCGAGGGCAGGCCAGGGCTGCAGGCCGGCCCCGGGCTGGCCCGGCAGCAGCGGGGCGGTGGCGCGGGAAAGCGGCAATGCAACAACGCGCGATTGTTCTGGGCGTGCCGCTCGCCGGGAGACCGGCTGGGGCGACCGGAGCTGGGTGCCGCTGGAGCGAGAGGTGCCGGTGGAGGGTCGCAGCTGCAGGAGGGCTCTCGAGAGGAGCCATGGAGCATTACCTGGCTGCAGGGCTGCGAGACGCAGACGGACTGCTGAGTGCAGAGGAGAAGAGGGGCGAGGTGCGTGCTGGACGGATGGAGAGGGCTCAGCTTGGGAGCCGGCGACCGCGCGGGCTGCTCTGGGGCCTGGGGCAGTGCGGAGGGAAGTGAGAGTGGTAGGCCTAGAGGGATGCCAGTGCAGGCTCCCAGGGGCTCCTGTCTCTCTGCCCGTGCTGGATTCGAGCTCAGCAGGTGGGAGGGGTGCTGTGCAAGGACCCCAGGGGGTTGGTGCTGTGGGGAAGGAGGCGATGAAGCAAAGAGCTGCTGTGGAATAGGCCACTCTTTGCACTCTCCTTGTCTGGGCTCTTTAAAGAGCATTTCCGGTAAGCGCTCTGCAAGAAGGCTCTTGAGATGGTGGCCCGAATGCCCATGAGCGTCTCTGTCTTTCCAGCCCGGGCGCAGAAGACAGCAACTCGGAGCAGGATGTCCTGAGCTGCTGGATATGCCGCTGGGGGTCAAACTCCCTTTGCTGCCTGGCTCCAACCCTGTCTTCTACCGGAGCAAGCTGGGGGAAAAGGTAAAAGCAGTAGAAAGGAGTAGGAGAAGTCCCTGCTTTTTCAGCCTCTGCTTGCCCAGATACACTGAGCAGCCTGGAGAAGAAATGGGAGGGCTCACCATCATCATCAAGGAGAGTCAAAATTTCTCCTGCTTCAGTTCTTTGGGGATATGCCAGTGCCATGGCCTCTCTGCTAGGGAAATATAGGAAGTCCCTTTTCTCTTCCAGGCCTCAATACACTGTTGCCAATACAGATACTACTCGGAGGCAAAGTTAGCAAGGCGCTCCTTAGGACTGCCTAACCCTGAGGAGACTGCTTACAGTGGAGCAGAGATTTGCTAACTTTGAAACACCAGGACAAAAGTTTTTGGTGTGGAGATTTCCTGCACTTCTTCCTGCTTGACTTGCATGCCTCTTCTGCTTGGGTGGGGGGGTGGGGGGTGGTTCTCTTGCCTTCTCCCCACCCTCCTCTGCCCTGCAGTGTGGCTGTGGTATTTGTTAGGACTTCACAATGATGGGAAAGACTTTTGGTATCAGCTATTCAAACTCACTTTCTATTTGCACAAGCACAGTTTTGTGGCTCTCCTGACAACAACCTCGTTTTGCAATCACAGTGAATTTCCAAAGGAAAGAAACCATAGGTAGATGCAAACTTTCTGGCGAGCTCCTTAGAACTGCAACACTGGATGCAGAAAAGGAAAAGTAAATGTTAGTGGAGAAATGGGACATCTTCTCAAATGGCCCCATAAATAGCTCCTCACTTGCATACAGTAACAATAGATGACCCCAAGACTGAAGCTGTAGGCCCCAGGCTTTTTCTCAAGTAGCGAAATCTGTCCTTTGGGTAAAATTCAGAGCTGCGCTAAGTGCTGAGCCAGGAATTACTCTAAACCTCAGAGGCTGAAGAAGCTACCCTATGGGCTGAGGAAGCTCTGAAGTGTCTTTGTCTCTTTCCTGATCCCTCCTACCCTGCTCATGCTGTGGACGGTACGTTTTACAGCTTCACCAGCCATCTGGTTATTTCAATCTGGGCGATCCACACTGCCGCTTACTAAGCAACGAGTACAACGGTCTGCATGACCCGCATTTGCAGGCCTACTACAACCGCAAAGACAACCTGCGGAGACTGAAGAGAGGAGCTTACATCACCAGGGATGGCAAAGTAGGTTGGCTATGGGGGTGAGAAGAAGAGTTTCCAGGAGGCAGGGTTGCCAGAGCGCTTGCTGCAGCCGCCTCTTGTGGGCGGAGGGCGCGGGGCTGCTGCGCTGCTTTCCCTGGGGGCAGCAGGAGCCCAAAGCCCGCTCGGGGAAGTCCCACGCCTGCTCTCCCAGGGCCGTGCCGCGCTGCCTGGGCGCCGACGGAGCAGCGGGTGCGTGGCCTGGCGGCGGAGTGAGGAGCGCTGCTGCCCGCTGCGGGGGTGGGAGCAGAGCCCCCAGCCGCTGCGCAGGGCAGGGGGTGCAGGGGAGCAGCTCCCGCTGCGTTAGCGCTCTTGCTGGCAAGGCAGGCTGCGTAGCGAGCGTGACAAGCCTTGGGTGATTTCTGCCCTCGTCCCACCGCAGGTCGTGTGCACTCTGCGGGAGTTCAACGACTACAGGCAGTACCTGGCCACGCTCAGGACAGAGGCGGACAAAACGTACCGTCGAGAACAAGTACGTACAGCTCAGGGCTCACAGGCACGCTTCCCGGTGCAGAGGGTCGGGGCCTCACTTCTTTGCTCTCAGCAAGGCCTGCCCTGAAGAAGCGGGGAAGGCTGCGCTGGCGTGCCAGGCCTTGTGGCATGGAAACGACTGCGCGGCTCCGTGCTGAGCTAGCGCAGGGCGCGGGGCTGGGCACAGGCAGGCCCGAGGGCCCGCCGCGAGTGCTGAGGCAAGCCCTTCTCTCCCGCCCCGGGTGCGTGGCTGAAGCACAGCGCTGCTCTGGGCCAGGGTGAAGGCTCCACACGCAGGTGCGTGAGAGCGTGTTGTGGCAGAGGGGAGCTGAGAGCCGGTGTCAACTTTCAGAAAAGGCTTCGAGAACAACTGGCAAAATTGAAGAGTGCCCCCGAACTGCCACAGGGGATGGACATTTCTCGCCTGCGAGAGCGGCTGCTGTGGGAGCAACGAGAGAGTTGGAGAGCTGCAGAGCGGGACGTGAGGGCCAGGTAAGAGACAGGACAAGGAACGCTTGCGCTAGGAGCGGGACCGTGGCCCTTCAGCGAGGTGCCGGCTAGAGCCTTGCGTTCCACGAAAGACCGCCAAATTGCTGCGTGAGCAGATGCTGGTTGTGCCTGGAGTGGTGCAATCAGTGTTTGGAGCCTGGCAAAGGCAGCTGGAAGCTGTTTGGGGCGCTGGAGCCAGGAAGCCCAGAGCGGGACGAGGGCAGTGGCTGAGCAGGGAGTGGTCTGGGCAAGAGAGCTGCAGGCGCTCTGTTTCAGCCATCTGTATTTCTCTTCAAAGGTATCTGGCCATGATTGCGGAGAGCATGGAGAAGCCTGAGGCTCCTGAAGCAGACAAACGCCTCCCCCAGCAGGCTGAGCAGGACCAGGTGTGCCCGGCACTCTTGGTGGGCTCTTGTGCTCTCAGACTCCCCTACTCAGCATCAATCCCTTAGCTGCACTACGTGTCCCCACGGTCCCTGTTGCTTGTTTCTCGTGTGGCGAGCAGCCAGACATGCAGCGTCCCTGAGGCCGATAGTGCCAGTGCTTAGCCACCCGTGGGTTAGTTCCCTCCTGCAGGAGCTCCAAGGTTAGCTTAGAGGAGAGCCTGCTGTTGCCCGAGTCTCATTAGCGGGGCGTGGGAAATGCTGCCTGGCTCCATCCGGTGCAACAGCCTGGCAGGGAAAGTACAGGAGCAGCTGGGTGCTCCAGGAACAAGGACTGCTTTTCTATTCTCTTGGTCTCAAAACTAGCCTTCTTCACATGCGCACTGGAAAAGGTGCAAGTGAGCCTCAGAGAAGAGGCAGAGGTGTCATGAGAGCAGGCAGCACCCACGGCAGAAGAGCGCAAAGAGTCCAGCCCAACAACTTACCCTCCTCCCTCTCCTCTACCCTTTTCTTCACCGTTCCCTCATCAGTTCCTGCTGGTTTCTGTTACAGAAGCCTTTAACGGGAGAAGTGCATCACGAAGTCCAGACTACGCTGGTGTGCACTACGCCGACAGAAGCCCAGGAGCTGCAAGAGCTGGCTGAGAGTGTGGTCGAGGAAGTGCTGCAGAGGGTGAAAGAGCTGCATCCGGCGGTCCACGTTTTAAGGAGGGCTCCCCTGGCCATCAGCGGAAGGATACTGGCTAGTGCGAGAAGGGCAGAGCCTTCAGAGACATCGCCTGCAGATCTCCAGCAGGAAATCGGACAGGCGGCCAGAGAGATTGCAGCAACCCTTTGGGATCGCTTAGGGAAGCGTTTGCTATGCAGCCCATCAGACGCCTCTGAGCCCAGGCTGTTGGCCAGGCGGAGGCAGCAGCTTGTTGCCGGAGGAGCCACGCGAGCTGCCGAAGCGGGAGGAAGCGGAGCGAGGCAAGCTGAGGGAGCAGGCTATGATGGAGCATCTCCTCTGCCTTCTCTTGACCAAATCCCCACAGATGCAGTTGTGAGTGTTGGAGTCACCTTGCAATCATTCGTGGCTTCTCAATTTGAACGGCACTTCCAGTGTAAATTTTCTGAAGTCCTGAAGCTGCCCCTTGAAACGATTTCTGAGAGACAACCGCAGCCACCCCAGACGCCTGTCTCCACCCAGGTCACAAAAGAAGGGGAAGGATCATCTCGTGAATCTGAACATTGGCTGTCAGAAGCCACAAGGTTGCCCCCGGTGCAGCCTTTGCAAAATCTTGCAACTGTATCCCCAGAGGGTAGCACGCTTGCAAGGCGTAGCATCCAAAATGCCATTTGCAAAGTTCAGCATCTCCACGCAGAATTAAAAGCGTATGCTGAAAGGATTGTCCGTGATGCTCTTGACACCCTGAAGAAGGAGGAGGAGGGGAAGTTAGAAAAAGAAATGCATGCAAAGGCAAGCTCCTTTGAGGACTCTTCAGAAGAAAGCACGGAGGAGAGTGGGCTAGTGGAGCAGCTATTAGAGCGGTGTGGTCCCCCTCTGACTACAGTGGCTTCAGGAGTCCATTGTGGAAGGCGGGTCGCAAAACAGCCCAGCCCAAGAGATGGGAAGGAGAGCTCTCCGGGCCAGGGCTTTCTAAGGCCAGCGGAAAAGAAAATCCCCGCTAAAAAATTAGACACGCCTCAACCAAGCATGAAGCTCCCACCTATCATGGTCCCCGGAATGGTCATGCCTTCAGAGGCAGAAGCACAGTCTGCAGAGGAGCTGTCACCTCATCTCCTCCCCTCTGTCCTCCAAGGCTCTCAGCAAGATGCTCAGAGCACAGCAGAAGGCGTGCAGAAGCCCCTCTATTACCCCTCGGCACCCCCATCAAGGCCTTGCGCTCCAGTGCCAGAAACCCAAGCTAAAGCGAGGCCAGGGAGCACGCGAGACACCTTCCCCTCCACGGGCCAGCAGTATTCCAGGCAGCCCGTCCCTCCAACAGCTCCAAAGCCCCCTTCCCAGAGAGGAGCCCGGCAGAGACGCATGCGTGGAAAGCTTGTGAGGGCCACGCCGGAGTAATGCGCGTGCTGAGGGAGGGCATTAGCTGGGTGGCTGCTGGGGGGTGAGCTGAGGAGGTGCGTGGCGCCAGGCTTCAGATCATCTTCTGACACCAGTGCTCGGAAGTGACGGTCAGCAAGAGAAGGCAGGGAGATTGCTCAGACTCTTGAACAATCCGTGGGGAGAAGAACATGCAGGAAGCACATCGCAGAGGGCTGTGCTGCACCTCACTCCCGCTGCCTTTGCCGGGCCAGGGAAGGCTCGGCACTCTGTGGCACGTATGCCCCTGTCCTTCCCTGGCTCTCTCTGAGCCGCAGGGGCTGCTGACGGTGCCGACTCGCGTGTCAGCAGAGAACAGGCCTCACCGCGTGGCACAGCCCCTCCAGCTGGGATCCTCTAAGCATCTTCCAGCACAGCTGCTGCCCAGAGCCAGAGAGCCCCCGGGGAGGGGAGCCCCCTCCTCCTCTTATCCCCCACCCCCCTCCGCCCCCAGCACAGAATAAAGACTTTACTTCCAAGCGCTGCTTTTACGTCCTGGTATTCTATTGCTGCTCTTGCGATTTCCTCTTCGTCACCAGCAACTCCTCCGAGAGCTGGCCGACACCTTCTGCCCGGCTAGCAAGGCAGAGGAGCCCGAGTTTCTGTCCAGCCCGCCTGCCTGAGGGAAGGGCTCCACAGCCTGTTTTCTCGGGGCAGGGGATTGGGAAGGCCTGGGCTATCAAGGCGTCATCAGGGAAGGCAAGGGGGCTCCCAGCACTTGCCCTCACACCTGTGTTACCGAGCTCAGCTCCCGCCCCTATGTTAGGGTGTCAGTGGAGGGAAGACTGCTGTGCTTCAGAGGCCGCCGCAAACATTTCCATGGCCAGCAGTCGAATGCCTGCTGTAAATCCACTGCAGCACGAGCCCTGGGGTTGCTTCGGAGCCACCCAGAACCCTCCGTGCACCTTTCGGTGCAGCCCCTTCCCAACGGCTGGGCTATGCCTCGCAGGGGCACTGCTGCATGAAATCCAGCACGTTTCCAGAGCAGGAAAATACTCGGCTCACCTCAAGGAGTTTGCTAGGCAGGGGCCCTGCGCTGCTTGGTTTGGGTTGGTTTTTCTCAGAGGCAGGGAGACACCCTACGGCACCGGGGAAATCTCTCGCTCTGTCTCTCCTTGGCTCTAGTGTCCTTCCCCTAGGGGTGGGAATTCATCTCTGCCAGCAAGGGAACCTTTCAGCCAGCCTGGCACAGGGGGCAGCTTGCTGGGCAAGCGAGACCCGTCCAGCAGCCGTCAGCAGGGGATGTGCTTGGGGCTGGAGGAGTCGGCCTTGAGAGCGGGTGCAGCCGTGGCTGGGAAGTGTCAGGCTGCAGTGGGCTGCTCTTGTCCCGGAGAGAGGGTGTCGGGGCAGCGGTGCTGCCAGATGGCAGGTGCTGGGTTCTGCAGCCGGCAGGTGGGCAGGGACTGCACCTTCCCCAAAGCAGCTTCTTCAACCTGCTGTGCTGCGTGCCCGCACAGGGCCAGCCCTTTGCCTGGTGACTCAAGCTGACAGCAGCTCGGCTCGTGTGCGGCTGAGGCGGTGGCGGTGCTCAGCACAGCCTCTGTGCCCTGCCTGCAGAAGCTGGGGGCAAGCTCTTTGCGGAGCCAAGCCAGCTGGAGCTCCCCCTTGACCCCCAGTGCTGCCGCTCCTGCGCCCTTTGCTTTGTGCCAGGGAGACCTCTGGAAGGGAACGGCTCCAGCTGCCACTTCCACCTGCAGCCTTGCTAGAGACATCCTCCTGGCACACGCACACTGCCACTTTGCCAGACCTTCCCGTTCACCAGCACCCCATGTCCATGGGGTGGATGCTTCTGAAAGCCCTTGCTCAGCCAGCCACAGGCAGGTAGGGCAGCAGTGAGTGCTGCACTGCCTTCCTGGCACATTGGCGTGGAAGGAACGCGACCTGTGAGCCTGCCCTGCTGAAAGGCTGTCCCGGCACACTCGGAGAAGGTGATGACCGCCGACAGACAGCATCACGGCATCTCCTGCTCAAAGGAGAAAGCCCAGCCATGCTCAGAGAGACCTTCCTCAGGTAGAGAGCAGCACCGCCAGTGCAGTGGAAGCTCACATCCTGAGAGCCACTTTGGGCCATGACCTGGCAGGTCTAAGGTCGCCAGCACCATGCGGGCCTGCACGGGCCTCTAGTTTTGGCTGCTCTTCTCAGAAGGCAGATGTCCTTCCCCTTACTGAGCAGAAGAGTTCCCAGCAGCTGTGGCTGAGTCTCCTTCCAGTTTTGTGTGGTTTTGGGGGGATGCTGGGGCTCCGCCTTCACCGTTCGGCACCCCCCAGGCTGCCTGGTTGGCAGCGCTGCCTGGGCACGTCTGTGGTTGGGGATTAGCAGCTTGGGTGCTCTGCTTGGTGCTTAGGAAAGGTCAAGAGCTCTGCGCAGGGCCTGCCACAGCCTCCTCAAGGACTGGGTCGGCCTTGCTCTTGAACTCTCCTGCAAGCCGAGGGCAGGCCAGGGCTGCAGGCCGGCCCCGGGCTGGCCCGGCAGCAGCGGGGCGGTGGCGCGGGAAAGCGGCAATGCAACAACGCGCGATTGTTCTGGGCGTGCCGCTCGCCGGGAGACCGGCTGGGGCGACCGGAGCTGGGTGCCGCTGGAGCGAGAGGTGCCGGTGGAGGGTCGCAGCTGCAGGAGGGCTCTCGAGAGGAGCCATGGAGCATTACCTGGCTGCAGGGCTGCGAGACGCAGACGGACTGCTGAGTGCAGAGGAGAAGAGGGGCGAGGTGCGTGCTGGACGGATGGAGAGGGCTCAGCTTGGGAGCCGGCGACCGCGCGGGCTGCTCTGGGGCCTGGGGCAGTGTGGAGGGAAGTGAGAGTGGTAGGCCTAGAGGGATGCCAGTGCAGGCTCCCAGGGGCTCCTGTCTCTCTGCCCGTGCTGGATTCGAGCTCAGCAGGTAGGAGGGGTGCTGTGCAAGGACCCCAGGGGGTTGGTTTACAGGCGTTGGAGCTGTGGGGAAGGAGGCGATGAAGCAAAGAGCTGCTGTGGAATAGGCCACTCTTTGCACTCTCCTTGTCTGGGCTCTTTAAAGAGCATTTCCGGTAAGCGCTCTGCAAGAAGGCTCTTGAGATGGTGGCCCGAATGCCCATGAGCGTCTCTGTCTTTCTAGCCCGGGCGCAGAAGACAGCAACTCGGAGCAGGATGTCCTGAGCTGCTGGATATGCCGCTCGGGGTCAAACTCCCTTTGCTGCCTGGCTCCAACCCTGTGTTCTACCGGAGCAAGCTGGGGCAAAAGGTAAAAGCAGTAGAAAGGAGTAGGAAAAGTCCCTGCTTTTTCAGCCTCTGCTTGCCCAGATACACTGAGCAGCCTGGAGAAGAAATGGGAGGGCTCACCATCATCATCAAGGAGAGTCAAAATTTCTCCTGCTTCAGTTCTTTGGGGATATGCCAATGCCATGGCCTCTCTGCTAGGGAAATAGAGGAAGTCCCTTTTTCCTTCCAGGCCTCAATACACTGTTGCCAATACAGATACTACTCGGAGGCAAAGTTAGCCAAGGCGCTCCTTAGGACTGCCTAACCCTGAGGAGACTGCTTACAGTGGAGCAGAGATTTGCTAACTGTGAAACACCAAGACAAAAGTTTTTGGTGTGGAGATTTCCTGCACTTCTTCCTGCTTGACTTGCATGCCTCTTCTGCTTGGGTGGGGGGGTGGGGGGTGGTTCTCTTGCCTTCTCCCCACCCTCCTCTGCCCTGCAGTGTGGCTGTGGTATTTGTTAGGACTTCACAATGATGGGAAAGACTTTTGGTATCAGCTATTCAAACTCACTTTCTATTTGCACAAGCACAGTTTTGTGGCTCTCCTGACAACAACCTCGTTTTGCAATCACAGTGAATTTCCAAAGGAAAGAAACCATAGGTAGATGCAAACTTTCTGGCGAGCTCCTTAGAACTGCAACACTGGATGCAGAAAAGGAAAAGTAAATGTTAGTGGAGAAATGGGACATCTTCTCAAATGGCCCCATAAATAGCTCCTCACTTGCATACAGTAACAGTAGATGACCCCAAGACTGAAGCTGTAGGCCCCAGGCTTTTTCTCAAGTAGCGAAATCTGTCCTTTGGGTAAAATTCAGAGCTGCGCTAAGTGCTGAGCCAGGAATTACTCTAAACCTCAGAGGCTGAAGAAGCTACCCTATGGGCTGAGGAAGCTCTGAAGTGTCTTTGTCTCTTTCCTGATCCCTCCTACCCTGCTCATGCTGTGGACGGTACGTTTTACAGCTTCACCAGCCATCTGGTTATTTCAATCTGGGCGATCCACACTGCCACTCACTAAGCAACGAGTACAACGGTCTGCATGACCCGCATTTGCAGGCCTACTACAACCGCAAAGACAACCTGCGGAGACTGAAGAGAGGAGGTTACGTCACCAGGGATGGCAAAGTAGGTTGGCTATGGGGGTGAGAAGAAGAGTTTCCAGGAGGCAGGGTTGCCAGAGCGCTTGCTGCAGCCGCCTCTTGTGGGCGGAGGGCGCGGGGCTGCTGCGCTGCTTTGCCTGGGGGCAGCAGGAGCCCAAAGCCCGCTCGGGGAAGTCCCACGCCTGCTCTGCCAGGGCCGTGCCGCGCTGCCTGGGCGCCGACGGAGCAGCGGGTGCGTGGCCTGGCGGCGGAGCGAGGAGCGCTGCTGCCCGCTGCGGGGGTGGGAGCAGAGCCCCCAGCCGCTGCGCAGGGCAGGGGGTGCAGGGGAGCAGCTCCCGCTGCGTTAGCGCTCTTGCTGGCAAGGCAGGCTGCGTAGCGAGCGTGACAAGCCTTGGGTGATTTCTGCCCTCGTCCCACCGCAGGTCGTGTGCACTCTGCGGGAGTTCAACGACTACAGGCAGTATCTGGCCACGCTCAGGACAGAGGCGGACAAAACGTACCGTCGAGAACAAGTACGTACAGCTCAGGGCTCACAGGCACGCTTCCCGGTGCAGAGGGTCGGGGCCTCACTTCTTTGCTCTCAGCAAGGCCTGACCTGAAGAAGCGGGGAAGGCTGCGCTGGCGTGCCAGGCCTTGTGGCATGGAAACGACTGCGCAGCTCCGTGCTGAGCTAGTGCAGGGCGCGGGGCTGGGCACAGGCAGGCCCGAGGGCCCGCCGCGAGTGCTGAGGCAAGCCCTTCTCTCCCGCCCCGGGTGCGTGGCTGAAGCACAGTGCTGCTCTGGGCCAGGGTGAAGGCTCCACACGCAGGTGCGTGAGAGCGTGTTGTGGCAGAGGGGAGCTGAGAGCCAGTGTCAACTTTCAGAAAAGGCTTCGAGAACAACTGGCAAAATTGAAGAGTGCCCCCGAACTGCCACAGGGGATGGACATTTCTCGCCTGCGAGAGCGGCTGCTGTGGGAGCAACGAGAGAGTTGGAGAGCTGCAGAGCGGGACATGAGGGCCAGGTAAGAGACAGGACAAGGAACGCTTGCGCTAGGAGTGGGACCGTGGCCCTTCAGCGAGGTGCCGGCTGGAGCCTTGCGTTCCACGGAAGACCGCCAAATTGCTGCGTGAGCAGATGCTGGTTGTGCCTAGAGTGGTGCAATCAGTGTTTGGAGCCTGGCAAAGGCAGCTGGAAGCTGTTTGGGGCGCTGGAGCCAGGAAGCCCAGAGCGGGACGAGGGCAGTGGCTGAGCAGGGAGTGGTCTGGGCAAGAGAGCTGCAGGCGCTCTGTTTCAGCCATCTCTGTTTCTCTTCAAAGGTATCTCGCCATGATTGCGGAGAGCATGGAGAAGCCTGAGGCTCCTGAAGCAGACAAACGCCTCCCCCAGCAGGCTGAGCAGGACCAGGTGTGCCCGGCACTCTTGGTGGGCTCTTGTGCTCTCAGACTCCCCTACTCAGCATCAATCCCTTAGCTGCACTACGTGTCCCCACGGTCCCTGTTGCTTGTTTCTCGTGTGGCGAGCAGCCAGACATGCAGCGTCCCTGAGGCCGATAGTGCCAGTGCTTAGCCACCCGTGGGTTAGTTCCCTCCTGCAGGAGCTCCAAGGTTAGCTTAGAGGAGAGCCTGCTGTTGCCCGAGTCTCATTAGCGGGGCGTGGGAAATGCTGCCTGGCTCCATCCGGTGCAACAGCCTGGCAGGGAAAGTACAGGAGCAGCTGGGTGCTCCAGGAACAAGGACTGCTTTTCTATTCTCTTGGTCTCAAAACTAGCCTTCTTCACATGCGCACTGGAAAAGGTGCAAGTGAGCCTCAGAGAAGAGGCAGAGGTGTCGTGAGAGCAGGCAGCACCCACGGCAGAAGAGCGCAAGGAGTCCAGCCCAACAACTTACCCTCCTCCCTCTCCTCTACCCTTTTCTTCACCGTTCCCTCATCAGTTCCTGCTGGTTTCTGTTACAGAAGCCTTTAACGGGAGAAGTGCATCACGAAGTCCAGACTACGCTGGTGTGCCGACAGAAGCCCAGGAGCTGCAAGAGCTGGCTGAGAGCGTGGTCGAGGAAGTGCTGCAGAGGGTGAAAGAGCTGCATCCGGCGGTCCACGTTTTAAGGAGGGCTCCCCTGGCCATCAGTGGAAGGATACTGGCTAGTGCGAGAAGGGCAGAGCCTTCAGAGACATCGCCTGCAGATCTCCAGCAGGAAATCGGACAGGCGGCCAGAGAGATTGCAGCAACCCTTTGGGATCGCTTAGGGAAGCGTTTGCTATGCAGCCCATCAGACGCCTCTGAGCCCAGGCTGTTGGCCAGGCGGAGGCAGCAGCTTGTTGCCGGAGGAGCCACGCGAGCTGCCGAATCGGGAGGAAGCGGAGCGAGGCAAGCTGAGGGAGCAGGCTATGATGGAGCATCTCCTCTGCCTTCTCTTGACCAAATCCCCACAGATGCAGTTGTGAGTGTTGGAGTCACCTTGCAATCATTCGTGGCTTCTCAATTTGAACGGCACTTCCAGTGTAAATTTTCTGAAGTCCTGAAGCTGCCCCTTGAAACGATTGCTGAGAGACAACCGCAGCCACCCCAGACGCCTGTCTCCACCCAGGTCACAAAAGAAGGGGAAGGATCATCTCGTGAATCTGAACATTGGCTGTCAGAAGCCACAAGGTTGCCCCCGGTGCAGCCTTTGCAAAATCTTGCGGCTGTATCCCCAGAGAGTAGCACGCTTGCAAGGCGTAGCATCCAAAACGCCATTTGCAAAGTTCAGCATCTCCACGCAGAATTAAAAGCGTATGCTGAAAGGATTGTCCGTGATGCTCTTGACACCCTGAAGAAGGAGGAGGAGGGGAAGTTAGAAAAAGAAATGCATGCAAAGGCAAGCTCCTTTGAGGACTCTTCAGAAGAAAGCACGGAGGAGAGTGGGCTAGTGGAGCAGCTATTAGAGCGGTGTGGTCCCCCTCTGACTACAGTGGCTTCAGGAGTCCGTTGTGGAAGGCGGGTCGCAAAACAGCCCAGCCCAAGAGATGGGAAGGAGAGCTCTCCGGGCCAGGGCTTTCTAAGGCCAGCGGAAAAGAAAATCCCCGCTAAAATATTAGACACGCCTCAACCAAGCATGAAGCTCCCACCTATCATGGTCCCCGGAATGGTCATGCCTGCAGAGGCAGAAGCACAGTCTGCAGAGGAGCTGTCACCTCATCTCCTCCCCTCTGTCCTCCAAGGCTCTCAGCAAGATGCTCAGAGCACAGCAGAAGGCGTGCAGAAGCCCCTCTATTACCCCTCGGCACACCCATCAAGACCTTGCGCTCCAGTGCCAGAAACCCAAGCTAAAGCGAGGCCAGGGAGCACGCGAGACACCTTCCCCTCCACGGGCCAGCAGTATTCCAGGCAGCCCGTCCCTCCAACAGCTCCAAAGCCCCCTTCCCAGAGAGGAGCCCGGCAGAGACGCATGCGTGGAAAGCTTGTGAGGGCCACGCCGGAGTAATGCGCCTGCTGAGGGAGGGCATTAGCTGGGTGGCTGCTGGGGGGTGAGCTGAGGAGGTGCGTGGCGCCAGGCTTCAGATCATCTTCTGACACCAGTGCTCGGAAGTGACGGTCAGCAAGAGAAGGCAGGGAGATTGCTCAGACTCTTGAACAATCCGTGGGGAGAAGAACATGCAGGAAGCACATCGCAGAGGGCTGTGCTGCACCTCACTCCCGCTGCCTTTGCCGGGCCAGGGAAGGCTCGGCACTCTGTGGCACGTATGCCCCTGTCCTTCCCTGGCTCTCTCTGAGCCGCAGGGGCTGCTGACGGTGCCGACTCGCGTGTCAGCGGAGAACAGGCCTCACCGCGTGGCACAGCCCCTCCAGCTGGGATCCTCTAAGCATCTTCCAGCACAGCTGCTGCCCAGAGCCAGAGAGCCCCCGGGGAGGGGAGCCCCCTCCTCCTCTTATCCCCCACCCCCCCCGCCCCCAGCACAGAATAAAGACTTTACTTCCAAGCGCTGCTTTTACGTCCTGGTATTCTATTGCTGCTCTTGCGATTTCCTCTTCGTCACCAGCAACTCCTCCGAGAGCTGGCCGACACCTTCTGCCCGGCTAGCAAGGCCGAGGAGCCCGAGTTTCTGTCCAACCCGCCTGCCTGAGGGAAGGGCTCCACAGCCTGTTTTCTCGGGGCAGGGGATTGGGAAGGCCTGGGCTATCAAGGCGTCATCAGGGAAGGCAAGGGGGCTCCCAGCACTTGCCCTCACACCTGTGTTACCGAGCTCAGCCCCTGCCCCTACGTTAGGGTGTCAGTGGAGGGAAGACTGCTGTGCTTCAGAGGCCGCGGCAAACATTTCCATGGCCAGCAGTCGAATGCCTGCTGTAAATCCACTGCAGCACGAGCCCTGGGGTTGCTTCGGAGCCACCCAGAACCCTCCGTGCACCTTTCGGTGCAGCCCCTTCCCAACGGCTGGGCTATGCCTCGCAGGGGCACTGCTGCATGAAATCCAGCACGTTTCCAGAGCAGGAAAATACTCGGCTCACCTCAAGGAGTTTGCTAGGCAGGGGCACTGTGCTGCTTGGTTTGGGTTGGTTTTTCTCAGAGGCAGGGAGACACCCTACGGCACCGGGGAAATCTCTCGCTCTGTCTCTCCTTGGCTCTAGTGTCCTTCCCCTAGGGGTGGGAATTCATCTCTGCCAGCAAGGGAACCTTTCAGCCAGCCTGGCACAGGGGGCAGCTTGCTGGGCAAGCGAGACCCGTCCAGCAGCCGTCAGCAGGGGATGTGCTCGGGGCTGGAGGAGTCGGCCTTGAGAGCGGGTGCAGCCGTGGCTGGGAAGTGTCAGGCTGCCGTGGGCTGCTCTTGTCCCGCAGAGAGGGTGTCGGGGCAGCGGTGCTGCCAGATGGCGGGTGCTGGGTTCTGCAGCCGGCGGGTGGGCAGGGACTGCACCTTCCCCAAAGCAGCTTCTTCAACCTGCTGTGCTGCGTGCCCGCACAGGGCCAGCCCTTTGCCTGGTGACTCAAGCTGACAGCAGCTCGGCTCGTGTGCGGCTGAGGCGGTGGCGGTGCTCAGCACAGCCTCTGTGCCCTGCCTGCAGAAGCTGGGGGCAAGCTCTTTGCGGAGCCAAGCCAGCTGGAGCTCCCCCTTGACCCCCAGTGCTGCTGCTCCTGCGCCCTTTGCTTTGTGCCAGGGAGACCTCTGGAAGGGAACGGCTCCAGCTGCCACTTCCACCTGCAGCCTTGCTAGAGACATCCTCCTGGCACACGCACACTGCCACTTTGCCAGACCTTCCCGTTCACCAGCACCCCATGTCCATGTGGTGGATGCTTCTGAAAGCCCTTGCTCAGCCAGCCACAGGCAGGTAGGGCAGCAGTGAGTGCTGCACTGCCTTCCTGGCACATTGGCGTGGAAGGAACGCGACCTGTGAGCCTGCCCTGCTGAAAGGCTGTCCCGGCACACTCGGAGAAGGTGATGATCGCCGACAGACAGCATCACGGCATCTCCTGCTCAAAGGAGAAAGCCCAGCCATGCTCAGAGAGACCTTCCTCAGGTAGAGAGCAGCACCGCCAGTGCAGTGGAAGCTCACATCCTGAGAGCCACTTTGGGCCATGACCTGGCAGGTCTAAGGTCGCCAGCACCATGCGGGCCTGCACGGGCCTCTAGTTTTGGCTGCTCTTCTCAGAAGGTGGATGACCTTCCCCTTACTGAGCAGAAGAGTTCCCAGCAGCTGTGGCTGAGTCTCCTTCCAGTTTTGTGTGGTTTTGGGGGGATGCTGGGGCTCCGCCTTCACCGTTCGGCACCCCCCAGGCTGCCTGGTTGGCAGCGCTGCCTGGGCACGTCTGTGGTTGGGGATTAGCAGCTTGGGTGCTCTGCTTGGTGCTTAGGAAAGGTCAAGAGCTCTGCGCAGGGCCTGCCACAGCCTCCTCAAGGACTGGGTCGGCCTTGCTCTTGAACTCTCCTGCAAGCCGAGGGCAGGCCAGGGCTGCAGGCCGGCCCCGGGCTGGCCCGGCAGCAGCGGGGCGGTGGCGCGGGAAAGCGGCAATGCAACAATGCGCGATTGTTCTGGGCGTGCCGCTCGCCGGGAGACCGGCTGGGGCGACCGGAGCTGGGTGCCGCTGGAGCGAGAGGTGCCGGTGGAGGGTCGCAGCTGCAGGAGGGCTCTCGAGAGGAGCCATGGAGCATTACCTGGCTGCAGGGCTGCGAGACGCAGACGGACTGCTGAGTGCAGAGGAGAAGAGGGGCGAGGTGCGTGCTGGACGGATGGAGAGGGCTCAGCTTGGGAGCCGGCGACCGCGCGGGCTGCTCTGGGGCCTGGGGCAGTGCGGAGGGAAGTGAGAGTGGTAGGCCTAGAGGGATGCCAGTGCAGGCTCCCAGGGGCTCCTGTCTCTCTGCCCGTGCTGGATTCGAGCTCAGCAGGTAGGAGGGGTGCTGTGCAAGGACCCCAGGGGGTTGGTTTACAGGCGTTGGAGCTGTGGGGAAGGAGGCGATGAAGCAAAGAGCTGCTGTGGAATAGGCCACTCTTTGCACTCTCCTTGTCTGGGCTCTTTAAAGAGCATTTCCGGTAAGCGCTCTGCAAGAAGGCTCTTGAGATGGTGGCCCGAATGCCCATGAGCGTCTCTGTCTTTCTAGCCCGGGCGCAGAAGACAGCAACTCGGAGCAGGATGTCCTGAGCTGCTGGATATGCCGCTCGGGGTCAAACTCCCTTTGCTGCCTGGCTCCAACCCTGTCTTCTACCGGAGCAAGCTGGGGCAAAAGGTAAAAGCAGTAGAAAGGAGTAGGAAAAGTCCCTGCTTTTTCAGCCTCTGCTTGCCCAGATACACTGAGCAGCCTGGAGAAGAAATGGGAGGGCTCACCATCATCATCAAGGAGAGTCAAAATTTCTCCTGCTTCAGTTCTTTGGGGATATGCCAATGCCATGGCCTCTCTGCTAGGGAAATAGAGGAAGTCCCTTTTTCCTTCCAGGCCTCAATACACTGTTGCCAATACAGATACTACTCGGAGGCAAAGTTAGCAAGGCGCTCCTTAGGACTGCCTAACCCTGAGGAGACTGCTTACAGTGGAGCAGAGATTTGCTAACTGTGAAACACCAAGACAAAAGTTTTTGGTGTGGAGATTTCCTGCACTTCTTCCTGCTTGACTTGCATGCCTCTTCTGCTTGGGTGGGGGGGTGGGGGGTGGTTCTCTTGCCTTCTCCCCACCCTCCTCTGCCCTGCAGTGTGGCTGTGGTATTTGTTAGGACTTCACAATGATGGGAAAGACTTTTGGTATCAGCTATTCAAACTCACTTTCTATTTGCACAAGCACAGTTTTGTGGCTCTCCTGACAACAACCTCGTTTTGCAATCACAGTGAATTTCCAAAGGAAAGAAACCATAGGTAGATGCAAACTTTCTGGCGAGCTCCTTAGAACTGCAACACTGGATGCAGAAAAGGAAAAGTAAATGTTAGTGGAGAAATGGGACATCTTCTCAAATGGCCCCATAAATAGCTCCTCACTTGCATACAGTAACAGTAGATGACCCCAAGACTGAAGCTGTAGGCCCCAGGCTTTTTCTCAAGTAGCGAAATCTGTCCTTTGGGTAAAATTCAGAGCTGCGCTAAGTGCTGAGCCAGGAATTACTCTAAACCTCAGAGGCTGAAGAAGCTACCCTATGGGCTGAGGAAGCTCTGAAGTGTCTTTGTCTCTTTCCTGATCCCTCCTACCCTGCTCATGCTGTGGACGGTACGTTTTACAGCTTCACCAGCCATCTGGTTATTTCAATCTGGGCGATCCACACTGCCACTCACTAAGCAACGAGTACAACGGTCTGCATGACCCGCATTTGCAGGCCTACTACAACCGCAAAGACAACCTGCGGAGACTGAAGAGAGGAGGTTACGTCACCAGGGATGGCAAAGTAGGTTGGCTATGGGGGTGAGAAGAAGAGTTTCCAGGAGGCAGGGTTGCCAGAGCGCTTGCTGCAGCCGCCTCTTGTGGGCGGAGGGCGCGGGGCTGCTGCGCTGCTTTCCCTGGGGGCAGCAGGAGCCCAAAGCCCGCTCGGGGAAGTCCCACGCCTGCTCTCCCAGGGCCGTGCCGCGCTGCCTGGGCGCCGACGGAGCAGCGGGTGCGTGGCCTGGCGGCGGAGTGAGGAGCGCTGCTGCCCGCTGCGGGGGTGGGAGCAGAGCCCCCAGCCGCTGCGCAGGGCAGGGGGTGCAGGGGAGCAGCTCCCGCTGCGTTAGCGCTCTTGCTGGCAAGGCCGGCTGCGTAGCGAGCGTGACAAGCCTTGGGTGATTTCTGCCCTCGTCCCACCGCAGGTCGTGTGCACTCTGCGGGAGTTCAACGACTACAGGCAGTACCTGGCCACGCTCAGGACAGAGGCGGACAAAACGTACCGTCGAGAACAAGTACGTACAGCTCAGGGCTCACAGGCACGCTTCCCGGTGCAGAGGGTCGGGGCCTCACTTCTTTGCTCTCAGCAAGGCCTGCCCTGAAGAAGCGGGGAAGGCTGCGCTGGCGTGCCAGGCCTTGTGGCATGGAAACGACTGCGCGGCTCCGTGCTGAGCTAGCGCAGGGCGCGGGGCTGGGCACAGGCAGGCCCGAGGGCCCGCCGCGAGTGCTGAGGCAAGCCCTTCTCTCCCGCCCCGGGTGCGTGGCTGAAGCACAGCGCTGCTCTGGGCCAGGGTGAAGGCTCCACACGCAGGTGCGTGAGAGCGTGTTGTGGCAGAGGGGAGCTGAGAGCCGGTGTCAACTTTCAGAAAAGGCTTCGAGAACAACTGGCAAAATTGAAGAGTGCCCCCGAACTGCCACAGGGGATGGACATTTCTCGCCTGCGAGAGCGGCTGCTGTGGGAGCAACGAGAGAGTTGGAGAGCTGCAGAGCGGGACGTGAGGGCCAGGTAAGAGACAGGACAAGGAACGCTTGCGCTAGGAGCGGGACCGTGGCCCTTCAGCGAGGTGCCGGCTAGAGCCTTGCGTTCCACGAAAGACCGCCAAATTGCTGCGTGAGCAGATGCTGGTTGTGCCTGGAGTGGTGCAATCAGTGTTTGGAGCCTGGCAAAGGCAGCTGGAAGCTGTTTGGGGCGCTGGAGCCAGGAAGCCCAGAGCGGGACGAGGGCAGTGGCTGAGCAGGGAGTGGTCTGGGCAAGAGAGCTGCAGGCGCTCTGTTTCAGCCATCTGTATTTCTCTTCAAAGGTATCTCGCCATGATTGCGGAGAGCATGGAGAAGCCTGAGGCTCCTGAAGCAGACAAACGCCTCCCCCAGCAGGCTGAGCAGGACCAGGTGTGCCCGGCACTCTTGGTGGGCTCTTGTGCTCTCAGACTCCCCTACTCAGCATCAATCCCTTAGCTGCACTACGTGTCCCCACGGTCCCTGTTGCTTGTTTCTCGTGTGGCGAGCAGCCAGACATGCAGCGTCCCTGAGGCCGATAGTGCCAGTGCTTAGCCACCCGTGGGTTAGTTCCCTCCTGCAGGAGCTCCAAGGTTAGCTTAGAGGAGAGCCTGCTGTTGCCCGAGTCTCATTAGCGGGGCGTGGGAAATGCTGCCTGGCTCCATCCGGTGCAACAGCCTGGCAGGGAAAGTACAGGAGCAGCTGGGTGCTCCAGGAACAAGGACTGCTTTTCTATTCTCTTGGTCTCAAAACTAGCCTTCTTCACATGCGCACTGGAAAAGGTGCAAGTGAGCCTCAGAGAAGAGGCAGAGGTGTCGTGAGAGCAGGCAGCACCCACGGCAGAAGAGCGCAAAGAGTCCAGCCCAACAACTTACCCTCCTCCCTCTCCTCTACCCTTTTCTTCACCGTTCCCTCATCAGTTCCTGCTGGTTTCTGTTACAGAAGCCTTTAACGGGAGAAGTGCATCACGAAGTCCAGACTACGCTGGTGTGCACTACGCCGACAGAAGCCCAGGAGCTGCAAGAGCTGGCTGAGAGCGTGGTCGAGGAAGTGCTGCAGAGGGTGAAAGAGCTGCATCCGGCGGTCCACGTTTTAAGGAGGGCTCCCCTGGCCATCAGCGGAAGGATACTGGCTAGTGCGAGAAGGGCAGAGCCTTCAGAGACATCGCCTCCAGATCTCCAGCAGGAAATCGGACAGGCGGCCAGAGAGATTGCAGCAACCCTTTGGGATCGCTTAGGGAAGCGTTTGCTATGCAGCCCATCAGACGCCTCTGAGCCCAGGCTGTTGGCCAGGCGGAGGCAGCAGCTTGTTGCCGGAGGAGCCACGCGAGCTGCCGAAGCGGGAGGAAGCGGAGCGAGGCAAGCTGAGGGAGCAGGCTATGATGGAGCATCTCCTCTGCCTTCTCTTGACCAAATCCCCACAGATGCAGTTGTGAGTGTTGGAGTCACCTTGCAATCATTCGTGGCTTCTCAATTTGAACGGCACTTCCAGTGTAAATTTTCTGAAGTCCTGAAGCTGCCCCTTGAAACGATTTCTGAGAGACAACCGCAGCCACCCCAGACGCCTGTCTCCACCCAGGTCACAAAAGAAGGGGAAGGATCATCTCGTGAATCTGAACATTGGCTGTCAGAAGCCACAAGGTTGCCCCCGGTGCAGCCTTTGCAAAATCTTGCAACTGTATCCCCAGAGGGTAGCACGCTTGCAAGGCGTAGCATCCAAAACGCCATTTGCAAAGTTCAGCATCTCCACGCAGAATTAAAAGCGTATGCTGAAAGGATTGTCCGTGATGCTCTTGACACCCTGAAGAAGGAGGAGGAGGGGAAGTTAGAAAAAGAAATGCATGCAAAGGCAAGCTCCTTTGAGGACTCTTCAGAAGAAAGCACGGAGGAGAGTGGGCTAGTGGAGCAGCTATTAGAGCGGTGTGGTCCCCCTCTGACTACAGTGGCTTCAGGAGTCCATTGTGGAAGGCGGGTCGCAAAACAGCGCAGACCAAGAGATGGGAAGGAGAGCTCTCCGGGCCAGGGCTTTCTAAGGCCAGCAGAAAAGAAAATCCCCGCTAAAATATTAGACACGCCTCAACCAAGCATGAAGCTCCCACCTATCATGGTCCCCGGAATGGTCATGCCTTCAGAGGCAGAAGCACAGTCTGCAGAGGAGCTGTCACCTCATCTCCTCCCCTCTGTCCTCCAAGGCTCTCAGCAAGATGCTCAGAGCACAGCAGAAGGCGTGCAGAAGCCCCTCTATTACCCCTCGGCACCCCCATCAAGGCCTTGCGCTCCAGTGCCAGAAACCCAAGCTAAAGCGAGGCCAGGGAGCACGCGAGACACCTTCCCCTCCACGGGCCAGCAGTATTCCAGGCAGCCCGTCCCTCCAACAGCTCCAAAGCCCCCTTCCCAGAGAGGAGCCCGGCAGAGACGCATGCGTGGAAAGCTTGTGAGGGCCACGCCGGAGTGATGCGCATGCTGAGGGAGGGCATTAGCTGGGTGGCTGCTGGGGGGTGAGCTGAGGAGGTGCGTGGCGCCAGGCTTCAGATCATCTTCTGACACCAGTGCTCGGAAGTGACGGTCAGCAAGAGAAGGCAGGGAGATTGCTCAGACTCTTGAACAATCCGTGGGGAGAAGAACATGCAGGAAGCACATCGCAGAGGGCTGTGCTGCACCTCACTCCCGCTGCCTTTGCCGGGCCAGGGAAGGCTCGACACTCTGTGACGCGCATGCCCCTGTCCTTCCCTGGCTCTCTCTGAGCCGCAGGGGCTGCTGACGGTGCCGACTCGCGTGTCAGCAGAGAACAGGCCTCACCGCGTGGCACAGCCCCTCCAGCTGGGATCCTCTAAGCATCTTCCAGCACAGCTGCTGCCCAGAGCCAGAGAGCCCCCGGGGAGGGGAGCCCCCTCCTCCTCTTATCCCCCACCCCCCTCCGCCCCCAGCACAGAATAAAGACTTTACTTCCAAGCGCTGCTTTTACGTCCTGGTATTCTATTGCTGCTCTTGCGATTTCCTCTTCGTCACCAGCAACTCCTCCGAGAGCTGGCCGACACCTTCTGCCCGGCTAGCAAGGCAGAGGAGCCCGAGTTTCTGTCCAGCCCGCCTGCCTGAGGGAAGGGCTCCACAGCCTGTTTTCTCGGGGCAGGGGATTGGGAAGGCCTGGGCTATCAAGGCGTCATCAGGGAAGGCAAGGGGGCTCCCAGCACTTGCCCTCACACCTGTGTTACCGAGCTCAGCTCCCGCCCCTATGTTAGGGTGTCAGTGGAGGGAAGACTGCTGTGCTTCAGAGGCCGCCGCAAACATTTCCATGGCCAGCAGTCGAATGCCTGCTGTAAATCCACTGCAGCACGAGCCCTGGGGTTGCTTCGGAGCCACCCAGAACCCTCCGTGCACCTTTCGGTGCAGCCCCTTCCCAACGGCTGGGCTATGCCTCGCAGGGGCACTGCTGCATGAAATCCAGCACGTTTCCAGAGCAGGAAAATACTCGGCTCACCTCAAGGAGTTTGCTAGGCAGGGGCCCTGCGCTGCTTGGTTTGGGTTGGTTTTTCTCAGAGGCAGGGAGACACCCTACGGCACCGGGGAAATCTCTCGCTCTGTCTCTCCTTGGCTCTAGTGTCCTTCCCCTAGGGGTGGGAATTCATCTCTGCCAGCAAGGGAACCTTTCAGCCAGCCTGGCACAGGGGGCAGCTTGCTGGGCAAGCGAGACCCGTCCAGCAGCCGTCAGCAGGGGATGTGCTCGGGGCTGGAGGAGTCGGCCTTGAGAGCGGGTGCAGCCGTGGCTGGGAAGTGTCAGGCTGCCGTGGGCTGCTCTTGTCCCGCAGAGAGGGTGTCGGGGCAGCGGTGCTGCCAGATGGCGGGTGCTGGGTTCTGCAGCCGGCGGGTGGGCAGGGACTGCACCTTCCCCAAAGCAGCTTCTTCAACCTGCTGTGCTGCGTGCCCGCACAGGGCCAGCCCTTTGCCTGGTGACTCAAGCTGACAGCAGCTCGGCTCGTGTGCGGCTGAGGCGGTGGCGGTGCTCAGCACAGCCTCTGTGCCCTGCCTGCAGAAGCTGGGGGCAAGCTCTTTGCGGAGCCAAGCCAGCTGGAGCTCCCCCTTGACCCCCAGTGCTGCTGCTCCTGCGCCCTTTGCTTTGTGCCAGGGAGACCTCTGGAAGGGAACGGCTCCAGCTGCCACTTCCACCTGCAGCCTTGCTAGAGACATCCTCCTGGCACACGCACACTGCCACTTTGCCAGACCTTCCCGTTCACCAGCACCCCATGTCCATGGGGTGGATGCTTCTGAAAGCCCTTGCTCAGCCAGCCACAGGCAGATAGGGCAGCAGTGAGTGCTGCACTGCCTTCCTGGCACATTGGCGTGGAAGGAACGCGACCTGTGAGCCTGCCCTGCTGAAAGGCTGTCCCGGCACACTCGGAGAAGGTGATGACCGCCGACAGACAGCATCACGGCATCTCCTGCTCAAAGGAGAAAGCCCAGCCATGCTCAGAGAGACCTTCCTCAGGTAGAGAGCAGCACCGCCAGTGCAGTGGAAGCTCACATCCTGAGAGCCACTTTGGGCCATGACCTGGCAGGTCTAAGGTCGCCAGCACCATGCGGGCCTGCACGGGCCTCTAGTTTTGGCTGCTCTTCTCAGAAGGTGGATGTCCTTCCCCTTACTGAGCAGAAGAGTTCCCAGCAGCTGTGGCTGAGTCTCCTTCCAGTTTTGTGTGGTTTTGGGGGGATGCTGGGGCTCCGCCTTCACCGTTCGGCACCCCCCAGGCTGCCTGGTTGGCAGCGCTGCCTGGGCACGTCTGTGGTTGGGGATTAGCAGCTTGGGTGCTCTGCTTGGTGCTTAGGAAAGGTCAAGAGCTCTGCGCAGGGCCTGCCACAGCCTCCTCAAGGACTGGGTCGGCCTTGCTCTTGAACTCTCCTGCAAGCCGAGGGCAGGCCAGGGCTGCAGGCCGGCCCCGGGCTGGCCCGGCAGCAGCGGGGCGGTGGCGCGGGAAAGCGGCAATGCAACAATGCGCGATTGTTCTGGGCGTGCCGCTCGCCGGGAGACCGGCTGGGGCGACCGGAGCTGGGTGCCGCTGGAGCGAGAGGTGCCGGTGGAGGGTCGCAGCTGCAGGAGGGCTCTCGAGAGGAGCCATGGAGCATTACCTGGCTGCAGGGCTGCGAGACGCAGACGGACTGCTGAGTGCAGAGGAGAAGAGGGGCGAGGTGCGTGCTGGACGGATGGAGAGGGCTCAGCTTGGGAGCCGGCGACCGCGCGGGCTGCTCTGGGGCCTGGGGCAGTGCGGAGGGAAGTGAGAGTGGTAGGCCTAGAGGGATGCCAGTGCAGGCTCCCAGGGGCTCCTGTCTCTCTGCCCGTGCTGGATTCGAGCTCAGCAGGTAGGAGGGGTGCTGTGCAAGGACCCCAGGGGGTTGGTTTACAGGCGTTGGAGCTGTGGGGAAGGAGGCGATGAAGCAAAGAGCTGCTGTGGAATAGGCCACTCTTTGCACTCTCCTTGTCTGGGCTCTTTAAAGAGCATTTCCGGTAAGCGCTCTGCAAGAAGGCTCTTGAGATGGTGGCCCGAATGCCCATGAGCGTCTCTGTCTTTCTAGCCCGGGCGCAGAAGACAGCAACTCGGAGCAGGATGTCCTGAGCTGCTGGATATGCCGCTCGGGGTCAAACTCCCTTTGCTGCCTGGCTCCAACCCTGTCTTCTACCGGAGCAAGCTGGGGCAAAAGGTAAAAGCAGTAGAAAGGAGTAGGAAAAGTCCCTGCTTTTTCAGCCTCTGCTTGCCCAGATACACTGAGCAGCCTGGAGAAGAAATGGGAGGGCTCACCATCATCATCAAGGAGAGTCAAAATTTCTCCTGCTTCAGTTCTTTGGGGATATGCCAATGCCATGGCCTCTCTGCTAGGGAAATAGAGGAAGTCCCTTTTTCCTTCCAGGCCTCAATACACTGTTGCCAATACAGATACTACTCGGAGGCAAAGTTAGCAAGGCGCTCCTTAGGACTGCCTAACCCTGAGGAGACTGCTTACAGTGGAGCAGAGATTTGCTAACTGTGAAACACCAAGACAAAAGTTTTTGGTGTGGAGATTTCCTGCACTTCTTCCTGCTTGACTTGCATGCCTCTTCTGCTTGGGTGGGGGGGTGGGGGGTGGTTCTCTTGCCTTCTCCCCACCCTCCTCTGCCCTGCAGTGTGGCTGTGGTATTTGTTAGGACTTCACAATGATGGGAAAGACTTTTGGTATCAGCTATTCAAACTCACTTTCTATTTGCACAAGCACAGTTTTGTGGCTCTCCTGACAACAACCTCGTTTTGCAATCACAGTGAATTTCCAAAGGAAAGAAACCATAGGTAGATGCAAACTTTCTGGCGAGCTCCTTAGAACTGCAACACTGGATGCAGAAAAGGAAAAGTAAATGTTAGTGGAGAAATGGGACATCTTCTCAAATGGCCCCATAAATAGCTCCTCACTTGCATACAGTAACAGTAGATGACCCCAAGACTGAAGCTGTAGGCCCCAGGCTTTTTCTCAAGTAGCGAAATCTGTCCTTTGGGTAAAATTCAGAGCTGCGCTAAGTGCTGAGCCAGGAATTACTCTAAACCTCAGAGGCTGAAGAAGCTACCCTATGGGCTGAGGAAGCTCTGAAGTGTCTTTGTCTCTTTCCTGATCCCTCCTACCCTGCTCATGCTGTGGACGGTACGTTTTACAGCTTCACCAGCCATCTGGTTATTTCAATCTGGGCGATCCACACTGCCACTCACTAAGCAACGAGTACAACGGTCTGCATGACCCGCATTTGCAGGCCTACTACAACCGCAAAGACAACCTGCGGAGACTGAAGAGAGGAGGTTACGTCACCAGGGATGGCAAAGTAGGTTGGCTATGGGGGTGAGAAGAAGAGTTTCCAGGAGGCAGGGTTGCCAGAGCGCTTGCTGCAGCCGCCTCTTGTGGGCGGAGGGCGCGGGGCTGCTGCGCTGCTTTGCCTGGGGGCAGCAGGAGCCCAAAGCCCGCTCGGGGAAGTCCCACGCCTGCTCTGCCAGGGCCGTGCCGCGCTGCCTGGGCGCCGACGGAGCAGCGGGTGCGTGGCCCGGCGGCGGAGCGAGGAGCGCTGCTGCCCGCTGCGGGGGTGGGAGCAGAGCCCCCAGCCGCTGCGCAGGGCAGGGGGTGCAGGGGAGCAGCTCCCGCTGCGTTAGCGCTCTTGCTGGCAAGGCAGGCTGCGTAGCGAGCGTGACAAGCCTTGGGTGATTTCTGCCCTCGTCCCACCGCAGGTCGTGTGCACTCTGCGGGAGTTCAACGACTACAGGCAGTATCTGGCCACGCTCAGGACAGAGGCGGACAAAACGTACCGTCGAGAACAAGTACGTACAGCTCAGGGCTCACAGGCACGCTTCCCGGTGCAGAGGGTCGGGGCCTCACTTCTTTGCTCTCAGCAAGGCCTGACCTGAAGAAGCGGGGAAGGCTGCGCTGGCGTGCCAGGCCTTGTGGCATGGAAACGACTGCGCGGCTCCGTGCTGAGCTAGCGCAGGGCGCGGGGCTGGGCACAGGCAGGCCCGAGGGCCCGCCGCGAGTGCTGAGGCAAGCCCTTCTCTCCCGCCCCGGGTGCGTGGCTGAAGCACAGCGCTGCTCTGGGCCAGGGTGAAGGCTCCACACGCAGGTGCGTGAGAGCGTGTTGTGGCAGAGGGGAGCTGAGAGCCGGTGTCAACTTTCAGAAAAGGCTTCGAGAACAACTGGCAAAATTGAAGAGTGCCCCCGAACTGCCACAGGGGATGGACATTTCTCGCCTGCGAGAGCGGCTGCTGTGGGAGCAACGAGAGAGTTGGAGAGCTGCAGAGCGGGACGTGAGGGCCAGGTAAGAGACAGGACAAGGAACGCTTGCGCTAGGAGCGGGACCGTGGCCCTTCAGCGAGGTGCCGGCTAGAGCCTTGCGTTCCACGAAAGACCGCCAAATTGCTGCGTGAGCAGATGCTGGTTGTGCCTGGAGTGGTGCAATCAGTGTTTGGAGCCTGGCAAAGGCAGCTGGAAGCTGTTTGGGGCGCTGGAGCCAGGAAGCCCAGAGCGGGACGAGGGCAGTGGCTGAGCAGGGAGTGGTCTGGGCAAGAGAGCTGCAGGCGCTCTGTTTCAGCCATCTGTATTTCTCTTCAAAGGTATCTCGCCATGATTGCGGAGAGCATGGAGAAGCCTGAGGCTCCTGAAGCAGACAAACGCCTCCCCCAGCAGGCTGAGCAGGACCAGGTGTGCCCGGCACTCTTGGTGGGCTCTTGTGCTCTCAGACTCCCCTACTCAGCATCAATCCCTTAGCTGCACTACGTGTCCCCACGGTCCCTGTTGCTTGTTTCTCGTGTGGCGAGCAGCCAGACATGCAGCGTCCCTGAGGCCGATAGTGCCAGTGCTTAGCCACCCGTGGGTTAGTTCCCTCCTGCAGGAGCTCCAAGGTTAGCTTAGAGGAGAGCCTGCTGTTGCCCGAGTCTCATTAGCGGGGCGTGGGAAATGCTGCCTGGCTCCATCCGGTGCAACAGCCTGGCAGGGAAAGTACAGGAGCAGCTGGGTGCTCCAGGAACAAGGACTGCTTTTCTATTCTCTTGGTCTCAAAACTAGCCTTCTTCACATGCGCACTGGAAAAGGTGCAAGTGAGCCTCAGAGAAGAGGCAGAGGTGTCGTGAGAGCAGGCAGCACCCACGGCAGAAGAGCGCAAAGAGTCCAGCCCAACAACTTACCCTCCTCCCTCTCCTCTACCCTTTTCTTCACCGTTCCCTCATCAGTTCCTGCTGGTTTCTGTTACAGAAGCCTTTAACGGGAGAAGTGCATCACGAAGTCCAGACTACGCTGGTGTGCACTACGCCGACAGAAGCCCAGGAGCTGCAAGAGCTGGCTGAGAGCGTGGTCGAGGAAGTGCTGCAGAGGGTGAAAGAGCTGCATCCGGCGGTCCACGTTTTAAGGAGGGCTCCCCTGGCCATCAGCGGAAGGATACTGGCTAGTGCGAGAAGGGCAGAGCCTTCAGAGACATCGCCTCCAGATCTCCAGCAGGAAATCGGACAGGCGGCCAGAGAGATTGCAGCAACCCTTTGGGATCGCTTAGGGAAGCGTTTGCTATGCAGCCCATCAGACGCCTCTGAGCCCAGGCTGTTGGCCAGGCGGAGGCAGCAGCTTGTTGCCGGAGGAGCCACGCGAGCTGCCGAAGCGGGAGGAAGCGGAGCGAGGCAAGCTGAGGGAGCAGGCTATGATGGAGCATCTCCTCTGCCTTCTCTTGACCAAATCCCCACAGATGCAGTTGTGAGTGTTGGAGTCACCTTGCAATCATTCGTGGCTTCTCAATTTGAACGGCACTTCCAGTGTAAATTTTCTGAAGTCCTGAAGCTGCCCCTTGAAACGATTGCTGAGAGACAACCGCAGCCACCCCAGACGCCTGTCTCCACCCAGGTCACAAAAGAAGGGGAAGGATCATCTCGTGAATCTGAACATTGGCTGTCAGAAGCCACAAGGTTGCCCCCGGTGCAGCCTTTGCAAAATCTTGCAACTGTATCCCCAGAGGGTAGCACGCTTGCAAGGCGTAGCATCCAAAATGCCATTTGCAAAGTTCAGCATCTCCACGCAGAATTAAAAGCGTATGCTGAAAGGATTGTCCGTGATGCTCTTGACACCCTGAAGAAGGAGGAGGAGGGGAAGTTAGAAAAAGAAATGCATGCAAAGGCAAGCTCCTTTGAGGACTCTTCAGAAGAAAGCACGGAGGAGAGTGGGCTAGTGGAGCAGCTATTAGAGCGGTGTGGTCCCCCTCTGACTACAGTGGCTTCAGGAGTCCATTGTGGAAGGCGGGTCGCAAAACAGCGCAGACCAAGAGATGGGAAGGAGAGCTCTCCGGGCCAGGGCTTTCTAAGGCCAGCGGAAAAGAAAATCCCCGCTAAAAAATTAGACACGCCTCAACCAAGCATGAAGCTCCCACCTATCATGGTCCCCGGAATGGTCATGCCTTCAGAGGCAGAAGCACAGTCTGCAGAGGAGCTGTCACCTCATCTCCTCCTCTCTGTCCTCCAAGGCTCTCAGCAAGATGCTCAGAGCACAGCAGAAGGCGTGCAGAAGCCCCTCTATTACCCCTCGGCACCCCCATCAAGGCCTTGCGCTCCAGTGCCAGAAACCCAAGCTAAAGCGAGGCCAGGGAGCACGCGAGACACCTTCCCCTCCACGGGCCAGCAGTATTCCAGGCAGCCCGTCCCTCCAACAGCTCCAAAGCCCCCTTCCCAGAGAGGAGCCCGGCAGAGACGCATGCGTGGAAAGCTTGTGAGGGCCACGCCGGAGTGATGCGCATGCTGAGGGAGGGCATTAGCTGGGTGGCTGCTGGGGGGTGAGCTGAGGAGGTGCGTGGCGCCAGGCTTCAGATCATCTTCTGACACCAGTGCTCGGAAGTGACGGTCAGCAAGAGAAGGCAGGGAGATTGCTCAGACTCTTGAACAATCCGTGGGGAGAAGAACATGCAGGAAGCACATCGCAGAGGGCTGTGCTGCACCTCACTCCCGCTGCCTTTGCCGGGCCAGGGAAGGCTCGACACTCTGTGACGCGCATGCCCCTGTCCTTCCCTGGCTCTCTCTGAGCCGCAGGGGCTGCTGACGGTGCCGACTCGCGTGTCAGCAGAGAACAGGCCTCACCGCGTGGCACAGCCCCTCCAGCTGGGATCCTCTAAGCATCTTCCAGCACAGCTGCTGCCCAGAGCCAGAGAGCCCCCGGGGAGGGGAGCCCCCTCCTCCTCTTATCCCCCACCCCCCCCCCCGCCCCCAGCACAGAATAAAGACTTTACTTCCAAGCGCTGCTTTTACGTCCTGGTATTCTATTGCTGCTCTTGCGATTTCCTCTTCGTCACCAGCAACTCCTCCGAGAGCTGGCCGACACCTTCTGCCCGGCTAGCAAGGCCGAGGAGCCTGAGTTTCTGTCCAACCCGCCTGCCTGAGGGAAGGGCTCCACAGCCTGTTTTCTTGGGGCAGGGGATTGGGAAGGCCTGGGCTATCAAGGCGTCATCAGGGAAGGCAAGGGGGCTCCCAGCACTTGCCCTCACACCTGTGTTACCGAGCTCAGCTCCCGCCCCTATGTTAGGGTGTCAGTGGAGGGAAGACTGCTGTGCTTCAGAGGCCGCCGCAAACATTTCCATGGCCAGCAGTCGAATGCCTGCTGTAAATCCACTGCAGCACGAGCCCTGGGGTTGCTTCGGAGCCACCCAGAACCCTCCGTGCACCTTTCGGTGCAGCCCCTTCCCAACGGCTGGGCTATGCCTCGCAGGGGCACTGCTGCATGAAATCCAGCACGTTTCCAGAGCAGGAAAATACTCGGCTCACCTCAAGGAGTTTGCTAGGCAGGGGCCCTGCGCTGCTTGGTTTGGGTTGGTTTTTCTCAGAGGCAGGGAGACACCCTACGGCACCGGGGAAATCTCTCGCTCTGTCTCTCCTTGGCTCTAGTGTCCTTCCCCTAGGGGTGGGAATTCATCTCTGCCAGCAAGGGAACCTTTCAGCCAGCCTGGCACAGGGGGCAGCTTGCTGGGCAAGCGAGACCCGTCCAGCAGCCGTCAGCAGGGGATGTGCTTGGGGCTGGAGGAGTCGGCCTTGAGAGCGGGTGCAGCCGTGGCTGGGAAGTGTCAGGCTGCAGTGGGCTGCTCTTGTCCCGGAGAGAGGGTGTCGGGGCAGCGGTGCTGCCAGATGGCAGGTGCTGGGTTCTGCAGCCGGCAGGTGGGCAGGGACTGCACCTTCCCCAAAGCAGCTTCTTCAACCTGCTGTGCTGCGTGCCCGCACAGGGCCAGCCCTTTGCCTGGTGACTCAAGCTGACAGCAGCTCGGCTCGTGTGCGGCTGAGGCGGTGGCGGTGCTCAGCACAGCCTCTGTGCCCTGCCTGCAGAAGCTGGGGGCAAGCTCTTTGCGGAGCCAAGCCAGCTGGAGCTCCCCCTTGACCCCCAGTGCTGCCGCTCCTGCGCCCTTTGCTTTGTGCCAGGGAGACCTCTGGAAGGGAACGGCTCCAGCTGCCACTTCCACCTGCAGCCTTGCTAGAGACATCCTCCTGGCACACGCACACTGCCACTTTGCCAGACCTTCCCGTTCACCAGCACCCCATGTCCATGGGGTGGATGCTTCTGAAAGCCCTTGCTCAGCCAGCCACAGGCAGGTAGGGCAGCAGTGAGTGCTGCACTGCCTTCCTGGCACATTGGCGTGGAAGGAACGCGACCTGTGAGCCTGCCCTGCTGAAAGGCTGTCCCGGCACACTCGGAGAAGGTGATGACCGCCGACAGACAGCATCACGGCATCTCCTGCTCAAAGGAGAAAGCCCAGCCATGCTCAGAGAGACCTTCCTCAGGTAGAGAGCAGCACCGCCAGTGCAGTGGAAGCTCACATCCTGAGAGCCACTTTGGGCCATGACCTGGCAGGTCTAAGGTCGCCAGCACCATGCGGGCCTGCACGGGCCTCTAGTTTTGGCTGCTCTTCTCAGAAGGCAGATGTCCTTCCCCTTACTGAGCAGAAGAGTTCCCAGCAGCTGTGGCTGAGTCTCCTTCCAGTTTTGTGTGGTTTTGGGGGGATGCTGGGGCTCCGCCTTCACCGTTCGGCACCCCCCAGGCTGCCTGGTTGGCAGCGCTGCCTGGGCACGTCTGTGGTTGGGGATTAGCAGCTTGGGTGCTCTGCTTGGTGCTTAGGAAAGGTCAAGAGCTCTGCGCAGGGCCTGCCACAGCCTCCTCAAGGACTGGGTCGGCCTTGCTCTTGAACTCTCCTGCAAGCCGAGGGCAGGCCAGGGCTGCAGGCCGGCCCCGGGCTGGCCCGGCAGCAGCGGGGCGGTGGCGCGGGAAAGCGGCAATGCAACAATGCGCGATTGTTCTGGGCGTGCCGCTCGCCGGGAGACCGGCTGGGGCGACCGGAGCTGGGTGCCGCTGGAGCGAGAGGTGCCGGTGGAGGGTCGCAGCTGCAGGAGGGCTCTCGAGAGGAGCCATGGAGCATTACCTGGCTGCAGGGCTGCGAGACGCAGACGGACTGCTGAGTGCAGAGGAGAAGAGGGGCGAGGTGCGTGCTGGACGGATGGAGAGGGCTCAGCTTGGGAGCCGGCAACCGCGCGGGCTGCTCTGGGGCCTGGGGCAGTGCGGAGGGAAGTGAGAGTGGTAGGCCTAGAGGGATGCCAGTGCAGGCTCCCAGGGGCTCCTGTCTCTCTGCCCGTGCTGGATTGGAGCTCAGCAGGTGGGAGGGGTGCTGTGCAAGGACCCCAGGGGGTTGGTTTACAGGCGTTGGAGCTGTGGGGAAGGAGGCGATGAAGCAAAGAGCTGCTGTGGAATAGGCCACTCTTTGCACTCTCCTTGTCTGGGCTCTTTAAAGAGCATTTCCGGTAAGCGCTCTGCAAGAAGGCTCTAGAGATGGTGGCCCGAATGCCCATGAGCGTCTCTGTCTTTCCAGCCCGGGCGCAGAAGACAGCAACTCGGAGCAGGATGTCCTGAGCTGCTGGATATGCCGCTTGGGGTCAAACTCCCTTTGCTGCCTGGCTCCAACCCTGTCTTCTACCGGAGCAAGCTGGGGCAAAAGGTAAAAGCAGTAGAAAGGAGTAGGAAAAGTCCCTGCTTTTTCAGCCTCTGCTTGCCCAGATACACTGAGCAGCCTGGAGAAGAAATGGGAGGGCTCACCATCATCATCAAGGAGAGTCAAAATTTCTCCTGCTTCAGTTCTT
Source organism: Dromaius novaehollandiae (assembly GCF_036370855.1). NCBI lineage: Eukaryota > Metazoa > Chordata > Aves > Casuariiformes > Dromaiidae > Dromaius > Dromaius novaehollandiae. Next base: position 4,265,025 of record NC_088113.1, on the reverse strand, counting down.
TGGGGATATGCCAATGCCATGGCCTCTCTGCTAGGGAAATAGAGGAAGTCCCTTTTTCCTTCCAGGCCTCAATACACTGTTGCCAATACAGATACTACTCGGAGGCAAAGTTAGCCAAGGCGCTCCTTAGGACTGCCTAACCCTGAGGAGACTGCTTACAGTGGAGCAGAGATTTGCTAACTGTGAAACACCAAGACAAAAGTTTTTGGTGTGGAGATTTCCTGCACTTCTTCCTGCTTGACTTGCATGCCTCTTCTGCTTGGGTGGGGGGGTGGGGGGTGGTTCTCTTGCCTTCTCCCCACCCTCCTCTGCCCTGCACTGTGGCTGTGGTATTTGTTAGGACTTCACAATGATGGGAAAGACTTTTGGTATCAGCTATTCAAACTCACTTTCTATTTGCACAAGCACAGTTTTGTGGCTCTCCTGACAACAACCTCGTTTTGCAATCACAGTGAATTTCCAAAGGAAAGAAACCATAGGTAGATGCAAACTTTCTGGCGAGCTCCTTAGAACTGCAACACTGGATGCAGAAAAGGAAAAGTAAATGTTAGTGGAGAAATGGGACATCTTCTCAAATGGCCCCATAAATAGCTCCTCACTTGCATACAGTAACAGTAGATGACCCCAAGACTGAAGCTGTAGGCCCCAGGCTTTTTCTCAAGTAGCGAAATCTGTCCTTTGGGTAAAATTCAGAGCTGCGCTAAGTGCTGAGCCAGGAATTACTCTAAACCTCAGAGGCTGAAGAAGCTACCCTATGGGCTGAGGAAGCTCTGAAGTGTCTTTGTCTCTTTCCTGATCCCTCCTACCCTGCTCATGCTGTGGACGGTACGTTTTACAGCTTCACCAGCCATCTGGTTATTTCAATCTGGGCGATCCACACTGCCACTCACTAAGCAACGAGTACAACGGTCTGCATGACCCGCATTTGCAGGCCTACTACAACCGCAAAGACAACCTGCGGAGACTGAAGAGAGGAGGTTACGTCACCAGGGATGGCAAAGTAGGTTGGCTATGGGGGTGAGAAGAAGAGTTTCCAGGAGGCAGGGTTGCCAGAGCGCTTGCTGCAGCCGCCTCTTGTGGGCGGAGGGCGCGGGGCTGCTGCGCTGCTTTGCCTGGGGGCAGCAGGAGCCCAAAGCCCGCTCGGGGAAGTCCCACGCCTGCTCTGCCAGGGCCGTGCCGCGCTGCCTGGGCGCCGACGGAGCAGCGGGAGCGTGGCCTGGCGGCGGAGCGAGGAGCGCTGCTGCCCGCTGCGGGGGTGGGAGCAGAGCCCCCAGCCGCTGCGCAGGGCAGGGGGTGCAGGGGAGCAGCTCCCGCTGCGTTAGCGCTCTTGCTGGCAAGGCAGGCTGCGTAGCGAGCGTGACAAGCCTTGGGTGATTTCTGCCCTCGTCCCACCGCAGGTCATGTGCACTCTGCGGGAGTTCAACGACTACAGGCAGTATCTGGCCACGCTCAGGACAGAGGCGGACAAAACGTACCGTCGAGAACAAGTACGTACAGCTCAGGGCTCACAGGCACGCTTCCCGGTGCAGAGGGTCGGGGCCTCACTTCTTTGCTCTCAGCAAGGCCTGACCTGAAGAAGCGGGGAAGGCTGCGCTGGCGTGCCAGGCCTTGTGGCATGGAAACGACTGCGCAGCTCCGTGCTGAGCTAGTGCAGGGCGCGGGGCTGGGCACAGGCAGGCCCGAGGGCCCGCCGCGAGTGCTGAGGCAAGCCCTTCTCTCCCGCCCCGGGTGCGTGGCTGAAGCACAGTGCTGCTCTGGGCCAGGGTGAAGGCTCCACACGCAGGTGCGTGAGAGCGTGTTGTGGCAGAGGGGAGCTGAGAGCCAGTGTCAACTTTCAGAAAAGGCTTCGAGAACAACTGGCAAAATTGAAGAGTGCCCCCGAACTGCCACAGGGGATGGACATTTCTCGCCTGCGAGAGCGGCTGCTGTGGGAGCAACGAGAGAGTTGGAGAGCTGCAGAGCGGGACATGAGGGCCAGGTAAGAGACAGGACAAGGAACGCTTGCGCTAGGAGTGGGACCGTGGCCCTTCAGCGAGGTGCTGGCTGGAGCCTTGCGTTCCACGGAAGACCGCCAAATTGCTGCGTGAGCAGATGCTGGTTGTGCCTAGAGTGGTGCAATCAGTGTTTGGAGCCTGGCAAAGGCAGCTGGAAGCTGTTTGGGGCGCTGGAGCCAGGAAGCCCAGAGCGGGACGAGGGCAGTGGCTGAGCAGGGAGTGGTCTGGGCAAGAGAGCTGCAGGCGCTCTGTTTCAGCCATCTCTGTTTCTCTTCAAAGGTATCTCGCCATGATTGCGGAGAGCATGGAGAAGCCTGAGGCTCCTGAAGCAGACAAACGCCTCCCCCAGCAGGCTGAGCAGGACCAGGTGTGCCGGGCACTCTTGGTGGGCTCTTGTGCTCTCAGACTCCCCTACTCAGCATCAATCCCTTAGCTGCACTACGTGTCCCCACGGTCCCTGTTGCTTGTTTCTCGTGTGGCGAGCAGCCAGACATGCAGCGTCCCTGAGGCCGATAGTGCCAGTGCTTAGCCACCCGTGGGTTAGTTCCCTCCTGCAGGAGCTCCAAGGTTAGCTTAGAGGAGAGCCTGCTGTTGCCCGAGTCTCATTAGCGGGGCGTGGGAAATGCTGCCTGGCTCCATCCGGTGCAACAGCCTGGCAGGGAAAGTACAGGAGCAGCTGGGTGCTCCAGGAACAAGGACTGCTTTTCTCTTCTCTTGGTTTCAAAACTAGCCTTCTTCACATGCGCACTGGAAAAGGTGCAAGTGAGCCTCAGAGAAGAGGCAGAGGTGTCGTGAGAGCAGGCAGCACCCACGGCAGAAGAGCGCAAAGAGTCCAGCCCAACAACTTACCCTCCTCCCTCTCCTCTACCCTTTTCTTCACCATTCCCTCATCAGTTCCTGCTGGTTTCTGTTACAGAAGCCTTTAACGGGAGAAGTGCATCACGAAGTCCAGACTACGCTGGTGTGCACTACACTGACAGAAGCCCAGGAGCTGCAAGAGCTGGCTGAGAGCGTGGTTGAGGAAGTGCTGCAGAGGGTGAAAGAGCTGCATCCGGCGGTCCACGTTTTAAGGAGGGCTCCCCTGGCCATCAGCGGAAGGATACTGGCTAGTGCGAGAAGGGCAGAGCCTTCAGAGACATCGCCTCCAGATCTCCAGCAGGAAATCGGACAGGCGGCCAGAGAGATTGCAGCAACCCTTTGGGATCGCTTAGGGAAGCGTTTGCTATGCAGCCCGTCAGACGCCTCTGAGCCCAGGCTGTTGGCCAGGCGGAGGCAGCAGCTTGTTGCCGGAGGAGCCACGCGAGCTGCCGAAGCGGGAGGAAGCGGAGCGAGGCAAGCTGAGGGAGCAGGCTATGATGGAGCATCTCCTCTGCCTTCTCTTGACCAAATCCCCACAGATGCAGTTGTGAGTGTTGGAGTCACCTTGCAATCATTCGTGGCTTCTCAATTTGAACGGCACTTCCAGTGTAAATTTTCTGAAGTCCTGAAGCTGCCCCTTGAAACGATTGCTGAGAGACAACCGCAGCCACCCCAGATGCCTGTCTCCACCCAGGTCACAAAAGAAGGGGAAGGATCATCTCGTGAATCTGAACATTGGCTGTCAGAAGCCACAAGGTTGCCCCCGGTGCAGCCTTTGCAAAATCTTGCAACTGTATCCCCAGAGAGTAGCACGCTTGCAAGGCGTAGCATCCAAAACGCCACTTGCAAATTTCAGCATCTCCACGCAGAATTAAAAGCGTATGCTGAAAGGATTGTCCGTGATGCTCTTGACACCCTGAAGAAGGAGGAGGAGGGGAAGTTAGAAAAAGAAATGCATGCAAAGGCAAGCTCCTTTGAGGACTCTTCAGAAGAAAGCACGGAGGAGAGTGGGCTAGTGGAGCAGCTATTAGAGCGGTGTGGTCCCCCTCTGACTACAGTGGCTTCAGGAGTCCGTTGTGGAAGGCGGGTCGCAAAACAGCCCAGCCCAAGAGATGGGAAGGAGAGCTCTCCGGGCCAGGGCTTTCTAAGGCCAGCGGAAAAGAAAATCCCCGCTAAAATATTAGACAAGCGTCAACCAAGCATGAAGCTCCCACCTATCATGGTCCCCGGAATGGTCATGCCTTCAGAGGCAGAAGCACAGTCTGCAGAGGAGCTGTCACCTCATCTCCTCCCCTCTGTCCTCCAAGGCTCTCAGCAAGATGCTCAGAGCACAGCAGAAGGCGTGCAGAAGCCCCTCTATTACCCCTCGGCACCCCCATCAAGGCCTTGCGCTCCAGTGCCAGAAACCCAAGCTAAAGCGAGGCCAGGGAGCACGCGAGACACCTTCCCCTCCACGGGCCAGCAGTATTCCAGGCAGCCCGTCCCTCCAACAGCTCCAAAGCCCCCTTCCCAGAGAGGAGCCCGGCAGAGACGCATGCGTGGAAAGCTTGTGAGGGCCACGCCGGAGTAATGCGCGTGCTGAGGGAGGGCATTAGCTGGGTGGCTGCTGGGGGGTGAGCTGAGGAGGTGCGTGGCGCCAGGCTTCAGATCATCTTCTGACACCGGTGCTCGGAAGTGACGGTCAGCAAGAGAAGGCAGGGAGATTGCTCAGACTCTTGAACAATCCGTGGGGAGAAGAACATGCAGGAAGCACATCGCAGAGGGCTGTGCTGCACCTCACTCCCGCTGCCTTTGCCGGGCCAGGGAAGGCTCGACACTCTGTGACGCGCATGCCCCTGTCCTTCCCTGGCTCTCTCTGAGCCGCAGGGGCTGCTGACGGTGCCGACTCGCGTGTCAGCAGAGAACAGGCCTCACCGCGTGGCACAGCCCCTCCAGCTGGGATCCTCTAAGCATCTTCCAGCACAGCTGCTGCCCAGAGCCAGAGAGCCCCCGGGGAGGGGAGCCCCCTCCTCCTCTTATCCCCCACCCCCCCCCCCGCCCCCAGCACAGAATAAAGACTTTACTTCCAAGTGCTGCTTTTACGTCCTGGTATTCTTTTGCTGCTCTTGCGATTTCCTCTTCGTCACCAGCAACTCCTCCGAGAGCTGGCCGACACCTTCTGCCCGGCTAGCAAGGCAGAGGAGCCCGAGTTTCTGTCCAACCCGCCTGCCTGAGGGAAGGGCTCCACAGCCTGTTTTCTCAGGGCAGGGGATTGGGAAGGCCTGGGCTATCAAGGCGTCATCAGGGAAGGCAAGGGGGCTCCCAGCACTTGCCCTCACACCTGTGTTACCAAGCTCAGCTCCCGCCCCTACTTTAGGGTGTCAGTGGAGGGAAGACTGCTGTGCTTCAGAGGCCACCGCAAACATTTCCATGGCCAGCAGTCGAATGCCTGCTGTAAATCCACTGCAGCACGAGCCCTGGGGTTGCTTCGGAGCCACCCAGAACCCTCCGTGCACCTTTCGGTGCAGCCCCTTCCCAACGGCTGGGCTATGCCTCGCAGGGGCACTGCTGCATGAAATCCAGCACGTTTCCAGAGCAGGAAAATACTCGGCTCACCTCAAGGAGTTTGCTAGGCAGGGGCACTGCGCTGCTTGGTTTGGGTTGGTTTTTCTCAGAGGCAGGGAGACACCCTACGGCACCGGGGAAATCTCTCGCTCTGTCTCTCCTTGGCTCTAGTGTCCTTCCCCTAGGGGTGGGAATTCATCTCTGCCAGCAAGGGAACCTTTCAGCCAGCCTGGCACAGGGGGCAGCTTGCTGGGCAAGCGAGACCCGTCCAGCAGCCGTCAGCAGGGGATGTGCTCGGGGCTGGAGGAGTCGGCCTCGAGAGCGGGTGCAGCCGTGGCTGGGAAGTGTCAGGCTGCAGTGGGCTGCTGTTGTCCCGGAGAGAGGGTGTCGGGGCAGCGGTGCTGCCAGATGGCAGGTGCTGGGTTCTGCAGCCGGCAGGTGGGCAGGGACTGCACCTTCCCCAAAGCAGCTTCTTCAACCTGCTGTGCTGCGTGCCCGCACAGGGCCAGCCCTTTGCCTGGTGACTCAAGCTGACAGCAGCTCGGCTCGTGTGCGGCTGAGGCGGTGGCGGTGCTCAGCACAGCCTCTGTGCCCTGCCTGCAGAAGCTGGGGGCAAGCTCTTTGCGGAGCCAAGCCAGCTGCAGCTCCCCCTTGACCCCCAGTGCTGCTGCTCCTGCGCCCTTTGCTTTGTGCCAGGGAGACCTCTGGAAGGGAACGGCTCCAGCTGCCATTTCCACCTGCAGCCTTGCTAGAGACATCCTCCTGGCACACGCACACTGCCACTTTGCCAGACCTTCCCGTTCACCAGCACCCCATGTCCATGGGGTGGATGCTTCTGAAAGCCCTTGCTCAGCCAGCCACAGGCAGGTAGGGCAGCAGTGAGTGCTGCACTGCCTTCCTGGCACATTGGCGTGGAAGGAACGCGACCTGTGAGCCTGCCCTGCTGAAAGGCTGTCCCGGCACACTCGGAGAAGGTGATGACCGCCGACAGACAGCATCACGGCATCTCCTGCTCAAAGGAGAAAGCCCAGCCATGCTCAGAGAGACCTTCCTCAGGTAGAGAGCAGCACCGCCAGTGCAGTGGAAGCTCACATCCTGAGAGCCACTTTGGGCCATGACCTGGCAGGTCTAAGGTCGCCAGCACCATGCGGGCCTGCACGGGCCTCTAGTTTTGGCTGCTCTTCTCAGAAGGCGGATGTCCTTCCCCTTACTGAGCAGAAGAGTTCCCAGCAGCTGTGGCTGAGTCTCCTTCCAGTTTTGTGTGGTTTTGGGGGGATGCTGGGGCTCCGCCTTCACCGTTCGGCACCCCCCAGGCTGCCTGGTTGGCAGCGCTGCCTGGGCACGTCTGTGGTTGGGGATTAGCAGCTTGGGTGCTCTGCTTGGTGCTTAGGAAAGGTCAAGAGCTCTGCGCAGGGCCTGCCACAGCCTCCTCAAGGACTGGGTCGGCCTTGCTCTTGAACTCTCCTGCAAGCCGAGGGCAGGCCAGGGCTGCAGGCCGGCCCCGGGCTGGCCCGGCAGCAGCGGGGCGGTGGCGCGGGAAAGCGGCAATGCAACAATGCGCGATTGTTCTGGGCGTGCCGCTCGCCGGGAGACCGGCTGGGGCGACCGGAGCTGGGTGCCGCTGGAGCGAGAGGTGCCGGTGGAGGGTCGCAGCTGCAGGAGGGCTCTCGAGAGGAGCCATGGAGCATTACCTGGCTGCAGGGCTGCGAGACGCAGACGGACTGCTGAGTGCAGAGGAGAAGAGGGGCGAGGTGCGTGCTGGACGGATGGAGAGGGCTCAGCTTGGGAGCCGGCGACCGCGCGGGCTGCTCTGGGGCCTGGGGCAGTGCGGAGGGAAGTGAGAGTGGTAGGCCTAGAGGGATGCCAGTGCAGGCTCCCAGGGGCTCCTGTCTCTCTGCCCGTGCTGGATTCGAGCTCAGCAGGTGGGAGGGGTGCTGTGCAAGGACCCCAGGGGGTTGGTTTACAGGCGTTGGAGCTGTGGGGAAGGAGGCGATGAAGCAAAGAGCTGCTGTGGAATAGGCCACTCTTTGCACTCTCCTTGTCTGGGCTCTTTAAAGAGCATTTCCGGTAAGCGCTCTGCAAGAAGGCTCTAGAGATGGTGGCCCGAATGCCCATGAGCGTCTCTGTCTTTCCAGCCCGGGCGCAGAAGACAGCAACTCGGAGCAGGATGTCCTGAGCTGCTGGATATGCCGCTTGGGGTCAAACTCCCTTTGCTGCCTGGCTCCAACCCTGTCTTCTACCGGAGCAAGCTGGGGCAAAAGGTAAAAGCAGTAGAAAGGAGTAGGAAAAGTCCCTGCTTTTTCAGCCTCTGCTTGCCCAGATACACTGAGCAGCCTGGAGAAGAAATGGGAGGGCTCACCATCATCATCAAGGAGAGTCAAAATTTCTCCTGCTTCAGTTCTTTGGGGATATGCCAATGCCATGGCCTCTCTGCTAGGGAAATAGAGGAAGTCCCTTTTTCCTTCCAGGCCTCAATACACTGTTGCCAATACAGATACTACTCGGAGGCAAAGTTAGCCAAGGCGCTCCTTAGGACTGCCTAACCCTGAGGAGACTGCTTACAGTGGAGCAGAGATTTGCTAACTGTGAAACACCAAGACAAAAGTTTTTGGTGTGGAGATTTCCTGCACTTCTTCCTGCTTGACTTGCATGCCTCTTCTGCTTGGGTGGGGGGGTGGGGGGTGGTTCTCTTGCCTTCTCCCCACCCTCCTCTGCCCTGCAGTGTGGCTGTGGTATTTGTTAGGACTTCACAATGATGGGAAAGACTTTTGGTATCAGCTATTCAAACTCACTTTCTATTTGCACAAGCACAGTTTTGTGGCTCTCCTGACAACAACCTCGTTTTGCAATCACAGTGAATTTCCAAAGGAAAGAAACCATAGGTAGATGCAAACTTTCTGGCGAGCTCCTTAGAACTGCAACACTGGATGCAGAAAAGGAAAAGTAAATGTTAGTGGAGAAATGGGACATCTTCTCAAATGGCCCCATAAATAGCTCCTCACTTGCATACAGTAACAGTAGATGACCCCAAGACTGAAGCTGTAGGCCCCAGGCTTTTTCTCAAGTAGCGAAATCTGTCCTTTGGGTAAAATTCAGAGCTGCGCTAAGTGCTGAGCCAGGAATTACTCTAAACCTCAGAGGCTGAAGAAGCTACCCTATGGGCTGAGGAAGCTCTGAAGTGTCTTTGTCTCTTTCCTGATCCCTCCTACCCTGCTCATGCTGTGGACGGTACGTTTTACAGCTTCACCAGCCATCTGGTTATTTCAATCTGGGCGATCCACACTGCCACTCACTAAGCAACGAGTACAACGGTCTGCATGACCCGCATTTGCAGGCCTACTACAACCGCAAAGACAACCTGCGGAGACTGAAGAGAGGAGGTTACGTCACCAGGGATGGCAAAGTAGGTTGGCTATGGGGGTGAGAAGAAGAGTTTCCAGGAGGCAGGGTTGCCAGAGCGCTTGCTGCAGCCGCCTCTTGTGGGCGGAGGGCGCGGGGCTGCTGCGCTGCTTTGCCTGGGGGCAGCAGGAGCCCAAAGCCCGCTCGGGGAAGTCCCACGCCTGCTCTGCCAGGGCCGTGCCGCGCTGCCTGGGCGCCGACGGAGCAGCGGGTGCGTGGCCTGGCGGCGGAGTGAGGAGCGCTGCTGCCCGCTGCGGGGGTGGGAGCAGAGCCCCCAGCCGCTGCGCAGGGCAGGGGGTGCAGGGGAGCAGCTCCCGCTGCGTTAGCGCTCTTGCTGGCAAGGCAGGCTGCGTAGCGAGCGTGACAAGCCTTGGGTGATTTCTGCCCTCGTCCCACCGCAGGTCGTGTGCACTCTGCGGGAGTTCAACGACTACAGGCAGTATCTGGCCACGCTCAGGACAGAGGCGGACAAAACGTACCGTCGAGAACAAGTACGTACAGCTCAGGGCTCACAGGCACGCTTCCCGGTGCAGAGGGTCGGGGCCTCACTTCTTTGCTCTCAGCAAGGCCTGACCTGAAGAAGCGGGGAAGGCTGCGCTGGCGTGCCAGGCCTTGTGGCATGGAAACGACTGCGCAGCTCCGTGCTGAGCTAGCGCAGGGCACGGGGCTGGGCACAGGCAGGCCCGAGGGCCCGCCGCGAGTGCTGAGGCAAGCCCTTCTCTCCCGCCCCGGGTGCGTGGCTGAAGCACAGTGCTGCTCTGGGCCAGGGTGAAGCCTCCACACGCAGGTGCGTGAGAGCGTGTTGTGGCAGAGGGGAGCTGAGAGCCGGTGTCAACTTTCAGAAAAGGCTTCGAGAACAACTGGCAAAATTGAAGAGTGCCCCCGAACTGCCACAGGGGATGGACATTTCTCGCCTGCGAGAGCGGCTGCTGTGGGAGCAACGAGAGAGTTGGAGAGCTGCAGAGCGGGACGTGAGGGCCAGGTAAGAGACAGGACAAGGAACGCTTGCGCTAGGAGCGGGACCGTGGCCCTTCAGCGAGGTGCCGGCTGGAGCCTTGCGTTCCACGGAAGACCGCCAAATTGCTGCGTGAGCAGATGCTGGTTGTGCCTAGAGTGGTGCAATCAGTGTTTGGAGCCTGGCAAAGGCAGCTGGAAGCTGTTTGGGGCGCTGGAGCCAGGAAGCCCAGAGCGGGACGAGGGCAGTGGCTGAGCAGGGAGTGGTCTGGGCAAGAGAGCTGCAGGCGCTCTGTTTCAGCCATCTCTGTTTCTCTTCAAAGGTATCTGGCCATGATTGCGGAGAGCATGGAGAAGCCTGAGGCTCCTGAAGCAGACAAACGCCTCCCCCAGCAGGCTGAGCAGGACCAGATGTGCCCGGCACTCTTGGTGGGCTCTTGTGCTCTCAGACTCCCCTACTCAGCATCAATCCCTTAGCTGCACTACGTGTCCCCACGGTCCCTGTTGCTTGTTTCTCGTGTGGCGAGCAGCCAGACATGCAGCGTCCCTGAGGCCGATAGTGCCAGTGCTTAGCCACCCGTGGGTTAGTTCCCTCCTGCAGGAGCTCCAAGGTTAGCTTAGAGGAGAGCCTGCTGTTGCCCGAGTCTTATTAGCGGGGCGTGGGAAATGCTGCCTGGCTCCATCCGGTGCAACAGCCTGGCAGGGAAAGTACAGGAGCAGCTGGGTGCTCCAGGAACAAGGACTGCTTTTCTATTCTCTTGGTCTCAAAACTAGCCTTCTTCACATGCGCACTGGAAAAGGTGCAAGTGAGCCTCAGAGAAGAGGCAGAGGTGTCGTGAGAGCAGGCAGCACCCACGGCAGAAGAGCGCAAAGAGTCCAGCCCAACAACTTACCCTCCTCCCTCTCCTCTACCCTTTTCTTCACCGTTCCCTCATCAGTTCCTGCTGGTTTCTGTTACAGAAGCCTTTAACGGGAGAAGTGCATCACGAAGTCCAGACTACGCTGGTGTGCACTACGCCGACAGAAGCCCAGGAGCTGCAAGAGCTGGCTGAGAGCGTGGTCGAGGAAGTGCTGCAGAGGGTGAAAGAGCTGCATCCGGCGGTCCACGTTTTAAGGAGGGCTCCCTTGGCCATCAGCGGAAGGATACTGGCTAGTGCGAGAAGGGCAGAGCCTTCAGAGACATCGCCTCCAGATCTCCAGCAGGAAATCGGACAGGCGGCCAGAGAGATTGCAGCAACCCTTTGGGATCGCTTAGGGAAGCGTTTGCTATGCAGCCCGTCAGACGCCTCTGAGCCCAGGCTGTTGGCCAGGCGGAGGCAGCAGCTTGTTGCCGGAGGAGCCACGCGAGCTGCCGAAGCGGGAGGAAGCGGAGCGAGGCAAGCTGAGGGAGCAGGCTATGATGGAGCATCTCCTCTGCCTTCTCTTGACCAAATCCCCACAGATGCAGTTGTGAGTGTTGGAGTCACCTTGCAATCATTCGTGGCTTCTCAATTTGAACGGCACTTCCAGTGTAAATTTTCTGAAGTCCTGAAGCTGCCCCTTGAAACGATTGCTGAGAGACAACCGCAGCCACCCCAGATGCCTGTCTCCACCCAGGTCACAAAAGAAGGGGAAGGATCATCTCATGAATCTGAACATTGGCTGTCAGAAGCCACAAGGTTGCCCCCGGTGCAGCCTTTGCAAAATCTTGCGGCTGTATCCCCAGAGAGTAGCACGCTTGCAAGGCGTAGCATCCAAAACGCCATTTGCAAAGTTCAGCATCTCCACGCAGAATTAAAAGCGTATGCTGAAAGGATTGTCCGTGATGCTCTTGACACCCTGAAGAAGGAGGAGGAGGAGAAGTTAGAAAAAGAAATGCATGCAAAGGCAAGCTCCTTTGAGGACTCTTCAGAAGAAAGCACGGAGGAGAGTGGGCTAGTGGAGCAGCTATTACAGCGGTGTGGTCCCCCTCTGACTACAGTGGCTTCAGGAGTCCGTTGTGGAAGGCGGGTCGCAAAACAGCGCAGACCAAGAGATGGGAAGGAGAGCTCTCCGGGCCAGGGCTTTCTAAGGCCAGCGGAAAAGAAAATCCCCGCTAAAATATTAGACACGCGTCAACCAAGCATGAAGCTCCCACCTATCATGGTCCCCGGAATGGTCATGCCTTCAGAGGCAGAAGCACAGTCTGCAGAGGAGCTGTCACCTCATCTCCTCCCCTCTGTCCTCCAAAGCTCTCAGCAAGATGCTCAGAGCACAGCAGAAGGCGTGCAGAAGCCCCTCTATTACCCCTCGGCACCCCCATCAAGACCTTGCGCTCCAGTGCCAGAAACCCAAGCTAAAGCGAGGCCAGGGAGCACGCGAGACACCTTCCCCTCCACGGGCCAGCAGTATTCCAGGCAGCCCGTCCCTCCAACTGCTCCAAAGCCCCCTTCCCAGAGAGGAGCCCGGCAGAGACGCATGCGTGGAAAGCTTGTGAGGGCCACGCCGGAGTAATGCGCATGCTGAGGGAGGGCATTAGCTGGGTGGCTGCTGGGGGGTGAGCTGAGGAGGTGCGTGGCGCCAGGCTTCAGATCATCTTCTGACACCGGTGCTCGGAAGTGACGGTCAGCAAGAGAAGGCAGGGAGATTGCTCAGACTCTTGAACAATCCGTGGGGAGAAGAACATGCAGGAAGCACATCGCAGAGGGCTGTGCTGCACCTCACTCCCGCTGCCTTTGCTGGGCCAGGGAAGGCTCGACACTCTGTAGCACGTATGCCCCTGTCCTTCCCTGGCTCTCTCTGAGCCGCAGGGGCTGCTGACGGTGCCGACTCGCATGTCAGCAGAGAACAGGCCTCACCGCTTTGCACAGCCCCTCCAGCTGGGATCTCCCAAGAGATGGGAAGGAGAGCTCTCCGGGCCAGGGCTTTCTAAGGCCAGCGGAAAAGAAAATCCCCACTAAAATATTAGACACGCCTCAACCAAGCATGAAGCTCCCACCTATCATGGTCCCCGGAATGGTCATGCCTTCAGAGGCAGAAGCACAGTCTGCAGAGGAACTGTCACCTCATCTCCTCCCCTCTGTCCTCCAAGGCTCTGCGCAAGATGCTCAGAGCCCACCAGAAGGCATTCAGAAGCCCCTGTATTATCCTTCGGCACATGCATCAGGACTTTATACTCCCATGCCTAAAGCGAGGCCAGGGAGCATGCAAGAAGCCTTCCCCTCCATGGGCCAGCAGTTAACCAGACAGCCCACTCCACCACTAGCTCCAAAGCCCCCTTCCCAGAGAGGAGCCCAGCGTAGACCCGTGCATGTAAAGCTTGTGCCAGGCGAGCTGCAGCAATGGGAATCGGGAGAGACAGCATTAGCTGGGCGGCTGCTGGAGCCTGTTCTGAGGAGGTGTGTGTCTGCAGGCTCCAGTTCTTCTTCTGACACCAGTGCTGAGAACTGTCAGCAAGAAAACTACAGGAAATGGTCACCCCACAGAGAATAAAGAGTTTACTTCCAAGCGCTGTTTGTATGTCCTCGTATTCTTTTGCTGCTCTTAGGATAGACAGTTCACCACAACAGTCAGCAGCAACTACTCCAGCAGGTCAACGACACCTTATGCCTTACTAGCAAGGCAGAGGAGCAGGAGTTTCTCTTCAACCAGCTTACCTGACGGAAGGGCTCCACAGTGCGTTTGCTTGCGTGGACTGGGAAGCCCTGGGCTATCAAGGAGTATTCAGGGGAGGAGAGGGGATGGCTAGCACATGCCTTCACATCTGTGTTACTGAGCTCAGTTCATGCCCTTACAGTGTGTGTGGAGGAAAGACTGCCGTACTTTTCGTATGTCCATGACCACATGTTTGAGTATGATAAACACAATATTCACCGCTCTTGTGAGGCACTAGTGTGTCTTCTCTCCCCGTACACTTCCATCACTGTATCACTGCTTTACCCCTGAGCAAAATTACCAGTCAACCCACTGACTTCAGGCACACAAAGTTTGCTGAGATGCTGTTGATTCCAAGGTAGGAGAAAGGTAGTTGCTTCAATTAACCCCTGTGTATTTTACAGGAAAGCATATAAACTCAAGCTGTTTTCCTGTTAATGCTCTGCAAGCTCAGTCAACTTCCTCCCTACCTGCCCCCACCTTCCTTTCAGGTGCCAGTACAGCAACAGCAATGCTGCTGTTCTTTCCCATTTGCCACTCACACTGGCAGTCCTTGCACAGGAGCTTCCACACAGTTGGATACCATTCTTAAAGGAAAGACCAAGCTCAGGGTTTGGGCCTGTGTGGGGAAGGAGGAGCCCAAAAGCTTTAGGCTTTCACGAAAACTGTCAGGAAAAGAAAAAGGCACAATTTTGGTCTAACGAAGAACCCAAAGAAAATCATTTTTGCCCCCCTTCAGGACTATGATCCTGGGGGAAAGTTGGTGTGTGGCGGTAGCACTTGTCAGAGCTGCTCTGGTTAGCTTGCTCTTCCACTGCTGCTTAACCAGGTCAGCTGCTTTTGCTCAGACTTCTTGTGGCCCATCTGTGCTGGCATCCTGTGTTTGGCAGAGGCTAACATCAGATGCTGAGGCAACAGTCCAAAATGCCCAGTCTCCCAGCGGTTTTGCAGCTTGGTTCTTCTTGAGCCTTTGGTGATGCCTGGCACGTCTTCCCTCCCCGTCCCCCGGCATGAATTTCTGTGTTTACTTTTTGAACCTATGTAACTGTCTTTGGCATCCACAACTCTGATCCTGTGTTGTACTTTCTTTCTCATCCTTTTGAAGCAAGGACTTCCTCCTTTGCGGGCCCATCTCCATACAGGACCTCTGTGGATCTAGTGCCCCCAGCCAGTCTAAGCAAGAAGTATTGAACAGGAGGCTTGTGTTTTAAACAGCAGAGCTCTGTCTGTGGAGTACGGCACAGCGGCTGGGCATACTAGTCCTGCAGTGTTTGCTGGCTTTGGCCAGGCCTGGGAAGCTCTTTCCTTGGCATGGCAGTACAGAGGAGAGCAGGTTGAGCCAGACTGGCTCTGAGGGCTCTTGAGTTTGCGCAGGTATTTGTTGAGCTTCGGACTGTTACTGCAGTCCGTGTTATGACTTTGGAGATTGCAGTGATTAAGCTTTCCGTCACTTCTGTCTGTGTCCTAAGCTCTAGCCCTTTAAATTTAAAATGCTGATCCTGGGGAGCCTTTGGCTCAGGAGGCCCCTAAACCCCAGAGTGCCAGTACTGCAGCTTGCCTCTGGTACGGCCCCGTTGGGTTGGGCTTGCTGGGTGGCAATGAGGCTTTCTAGTGCTGTGCTGGCTGCTCTCCCAAAGATGCTTTCAGCTGGCGATGGAGCCAGCCCAGCAGTGTGAGTCCCGGGGGTCAGTGCTAAGGGCTGCAGACACCCCCCTGTGCGGCTTGCCAGGCCCTGGGCAGTGGAGCCAGCAGGCATTTGGGGCTTGTCAGGGGCTCCCAGGTGGCGGACACTGACATCAGCCAGCGCAGCCACAGCAAACCCCTTGGCGCAGAGCTGGGCAGTGGGATGGCCCCATCGCGTCCCCGAGCGCTCCTGGCCTCGGGCTCCTGGGCAGGCGGCAGCCTGGGAGCAGCCCCACTGGGGCCACATAGTTGTGCCCATGGCCCAGCTCTGGCCCCACTGCAGCCCTGGCGCCTGGGGGACCCAGACGCGAGATGGCAGAGGCAGTGGGGGACAACTGGATGGGGCTGTTGCTCCTGGAGGGCAGACACTGTCCTGCCCGGGGACACACATCCTTAGCAGAGAGCTGAAACTGTTGTGTTGGTGGCCTGGGAGCCTCTGGTGACCTCTTTGGCTCCTTCTCTTCTCATGCTGGGCACCTTGCAGGTGCCATGTCCCTTGGCTGAGCCCAGCCTTCCCATGGCTCATCCACTACTGCCCATCACACAGGTTCCTTTGGCCTGCTCCACCTGGAGAGGGGAGAAGGGGCACATGGCTGCTCTGACCAGAGGAGACCTGAAGCTGTTGCAGACCTGCTGAGCAAAGGCATCGCCCCAGCAAGGCTGGTGGGCTGGCATGGGGAGCCTGCAGCAACCCCGGCTCTAAGATGATGGTCTCTTGCCTGGCAGCTCAGCCCCCTCCAGCCTCCGTGGCGCCTACCCGAGGGCTTGGAAAGGCAGAAGACCCCCCCACTGCCATTCCCCAGCATGGCATTTCTGGTAGCCGGTTGGCAGTGTCCTACCTCTCCTGCCAGGGAGGAGACACAAGTCTCTGCATGGGCTTTGCTCTGCAGCTCGGCAGCGCTGTGTGCATGACCGTCAGCAGGGTTTGCAGGCACTGCTGGGCCGTGGGCAAAGGGGCTGCGAGCACTGCCATGGCCACAGCCCAGCGCCAGCGTGGGCCAGCTGCAGGCACTGGCGTAGCTGGTGCATTTTAGCAGTGCACCTGCCCTCGCCAAGCCCCAGCACACTCACAGCTCCACCACAGGTGAAACAGAGAGGCCTCTGCAAAGCTGGCAACCAGGCACTGAGCCAGCAGCGTTGCCTCCAAAGGGCGGCTGAAGGGCCACTGCTGCCATGATGCCAGAGCCACTCCAGCAAGAGGGGGAAGCAGGTGGGAGAGAAAAGGTCCAGGGACTGCAACAGCCTTGGGCCACAGCCTGCGGCTGCTCTGTGTACAACCGGAGCCTCCGCAAGCAGCCCTGGTGTTGCCCGGTGGGAAGAAGCCTTGTCCTGGCAGGCACAGCAGCTCAAGGCGCTAGGCTCCTGCAGCACAGGAGAGACCCTGCAGAGAAGACAGCTTCCTCTGGCCTGAGAGGCATCTCTTGTACCTGCTGCAGGCCTTAGTCTTTATGCACCCTCAGCTGGAACACCAGCTCTCCTGGCTGAATGGTTTGAGTCAGTTGTTCCCAGACTTCCTAGCTTGACAGGAGGAGAGCTCAGTGGAGGCTTTTTATTTTCTCTACCTTTATTAGCATGGTAATATTAGGATTCATGGTAAGTCATGCTTTCTGAAAGTCTGATTTATAATTGTTGTCTTTGAACTCACTCCCAAGAACACTGACATAAATCAATCTCTCCACTGGCTTCAGTGAGTGAGAAGTCTTTAGTGCGCCCTTCATTGGAAAGAGAAGTCTTCAAGACTAAATGGGACTAGATCTCAGGACTTAACAGATTGGAGCATCTGTCCTATGAGCAGAGGCTGAGAGTAACAGACTGGAGCATCTGTCCTATGAGCAGAGGCTGAGAGAGCTGGCATGGAGTTGAGCCTGGAGAAAAAAAGGCTCCGAGCTGATCCTATCACCATGTAAAAACGCCTGCTTGGAAGATGGCCTGGCCCATCACTCCCTCTTTTGCACCTCGACAAACTGATTGTTGTGACAAAACAAGGTTAACTCTTTTCTCCCAGAAAAGAAATCTTTCTTCATCTCCCACCTAAGTAGCTTGTGAAAGCTCCGGAGCGGTTTTCCACAAGCACATGACAGGCCAAGAAACATCACCGACAGCGTCTTCTGCTCCAGAAGATTCAAAGCGCCCTGCCAGGCCACTAGTTTTTGGAGCAGTGAAATCACAAGCGAGGTCAAAGCCTGAGGTCAGACAGCGTTATGCCTACCACTCGCTCGGAGCTGCCCACCCCCACGACAGCATTTCATTCACGATTCCGCAGGTGCCGCCGTGGTGCGGGGCTTCGTGCGGGGGCCCAGGCCTCGGCGGCGCCGCCGGCGGCCGTGCGGCAGGGGGAGGGGAAGGGCCGCCGAGCGCAACGGGACGCAACGGAAGGGCCGGGGCGGCAGCAGCAGCAGCAGCAGCGCAGCGCCACGGAGCATGCGCGGCGCCCCGCGGCATGCTGGGAGCTGTAGTCCCGCGGCACAGGCGGCTCCCAAGCGGGCCCGGGCCGCAGCGGCCGCACGAATGCCCTCCCCGCGCCCCGGGCGCCGCCACCGGCGGCATGGAGCCGTGTGGGCAAGGCCCTGCAGGGCAATGGCTCTCTCTGCCATGGTGCCTCTGGCTTTTTTGTCAACCCAGGAGGTCACAGCAGAGCGAGAGGTGCCGGTGGAGGGTCGCAGCTGCAGGAGGGCTCTCGAGAGGAGCCATGGAGCATTACCTGGCTGCAGGGCTGCGAGACGCAGACGGACTGCTGAGTGCAGAGGAGAAGAGGGGCGAGGTGCGTGCTGGACGGATGGAGAGGGCTCAGCTTGGGAGCCGGCGACCGCGCGGGCTGCTCTGGGGCCTGGGGCAGTGCGGAGGGAAGTGAGAGTGGTAGGCCTAGAGGGATGCCAGTGCAGGCTCCCAGGGGCTCCTGTCTCTCTGCCCGTGCTGGATTGGAGCTCAGCAGGTGGGAGGGGTGCTGTGCAAGGACCCCAGGGGGTTGGTTTACAGGCGTTGGAGCTGTGGGGAAGGAGGCGATGAAGCAAAGAGCTGCTGTGGAATAGGCCACTCTTTGCACTCTCCTTGTCTGGGCTCTTTAAAGAGCATTTCCGGTAAGCGCTCTGCAAGAAGGCTCTAGAGATGGTGGCCCGAATGCCCATGAGCGTCTCTGTCTTTCTAGCCCGGGCGCAGAAGACAGCAACTCGGAGCAGGATGTCCTGAGCTGCTGGATATGCCGCTCGGGGTCAAACTCCCTTTGCTGCCTGGCTCCAACCCTGTCTTCTACCGGAGCAAGCTGGGGCAAAAGGTAAAAGCAGTAGAAAGGAGTAGGAAAAGTCCCTGCTTTTTCAGCCTCTGCTTGCCCAGATACACTGAGCAGCCTGGAGAAGAAACAGCCTTTCACAGAAATCAGGGTGGCGACATGCTGTAGAGTGGGAGCTGCAGTCCTTAAATGAGACAGGGCTGGGAGGGCAAAGCAAGCTCCGGGCTCCGTGGTGCTGAGAGAAGGCAGGAGTTGCAAAGAGCAGGGCCCAATACTGGCCAGAGGGCGGGAGAGCGTGTCCCACCACTGGTCTCTGCCTGTGCGTGAGCTTGCCAGAGCCAACGCCAGCCTGGCTTGCGGCACCATGCAAGTGTGTGGCTGGTGCCCTGCGTGCAGCCGGCAGCAAGGCGTCCAGATGCTGGGGGACGGTGTCCTTCCGGCAGGGCCACAGATATGACTACCGGCTCTGCAGGCAGTACTCTAAACTTCGGAGGCTTGAAAGCGCTACCCTGTGGGCTGAAGGAGCTTGGGAATGTCTTTGTCGCTTTCCTGCTCTCTCCTACCCTGCTCATGCTGTGGACGATATGTTTTACAGCTTCACCAGCCATCTGGTTATTTCAATCTGGGCGATCCACACTGCCGCTCACTAAGCAACGAGTACAAGAGTCTGCATGACCCGCATTTGCAGGCCTACTACAACCGCAAAGACAACCTGCGGAGACTGAAGAGAGGAGGTTACGTCACCAGGGATGGCAAAGTAGGTTGGCTATGGGGGTGAGAAGAAGAGTTTCCAGGAGGCAGGGTTGCCAGAGCGCTTGCTGCAGCCGCCTCTTGTGGGCGGAGGGCGCGGGGCTGCTGCGCTGCTTTGCCTGGGGGCAGCAGGAGCCCAAAGCCCGCTCGGGGAAGTCCCACGCCTGCTCTGCCAGGGCCGTGCCGCGCTGCCTGGGCGCCGACGGAGCAGCGGGTGCGTGGCCTGGCGGCGGAGCGAGGAGCGCTGCTGCCCGCTGCGGGGGTGGGAGCAGAGCCCCCAGCCGCTGCGCAGGGCAGGGGGTGCAGGGGAGCAGCTCCCGCTGCGTTAGCGCTCTTGCTGGCAAGGCAGGCTGCGTAGCGAGCGTGACAAGCCTTGGGTGATTTCTGCCCTCGTCCCACCGCAGGTGGTGTGCACTCTGCGGGAGTTCAACGACTACAGGCAGTATCTGGCCACGCTCAGGACAGAGGCGGACAAAACATACCGTCGAGAACAAGTACGTACAGCTCAGGGCTCACAGGCACGCTTCCCGGTGCAGAGGGTCGGGGCCTCACTTCTTTGCTCTCAGCAAGGCCTGACCTGAAGAAGCGGGGAAGGCTGCGCTGGCGTGCCAGGCCTTGTGGCATGGAAACGACTGCGCAGCTCCGTGCTGAGCTAGTGCAGGGCGCGGGGCTGGGCACAGGCAGGCCCGAGGGCCCGCCGCGAGTGCTGAGGCAAGCCCTTCTCTCCCGCCCCGGGTGCGTGGCTGAAGCACAGTGCTGCTCTGGGCCAGGGTGAAGCCTCCACACGCAGGTGCGTGAGAGCGTGTTGTGGCAGAGGGGAGCTGAGAGCCGGTGTCAACTTTCAGAAAAGGCTTCGAGAACAACTGGCAAAATTGAAGAGTGCCCCCGAACTGCCACAGGGGATGGACATTTCTCGCCTGCGAGAGCGGCTGCTGTGGGAGCAACGAGAGAGTTGGAGAGCTGCAGAGCGGGACGTGAGGGCCAGGTAAGAGACAGGACAAGGAACGCTTGCGCTAGGAGCGGGACCGTGGCTCTTCAGCGAGGTGCCGGCTGGAGCCTTGCGTTCCACGGAAGACCGCCAAATTGCTGCGTGAGCAGATGCTGGTTGTGCCTAGAGTGGTGCAATCAGTGTTTGGAGCCTGGCAAAGGCAGCTGGAAGCTGTTTGGGGCGCTGGAGCCAGGAAGCCCAGAGCGGGACGAGGGCAGTGGCTGAGCAGGGAGTGGTCTGGGCAAGAGAGCTGCAGGCGCTCTGTTTCAGCCATCTCTGTTTCTCTTCAAAGGTATCTGGCCATGATTGCGGAGAGCATGGAGAAGCCTGAGGCTCCTGAAGCAGACAAACGCCTCCCCCAGCAGGCTGAGCAGGACCAGGTGTGCCCGGCACTCTTGGTGGGCTCTTGTGCTCTCAGACTCCCCTACTCAGCATCAATCCCTTAGCTGCACTACGTGTCCCCACGGTCCCTGTTGCTTGTTTCTCGTGTGGTGAGCAGCCAGACATGCAGCGTCCATGAGGCCGATAGTGCCAGTGCTTAGCCACCCGTGGGTTAGTTCCCTCCTGCAGGAGCTCCAAGGTTAGCTTAGAGGAGAGCCTGCTGTTGCCCGAGTCTCATTAGCGGGGCGTGGGAAATGCTGCCTGGCTCCATCCGGTGCAACAGCCTGGCAGGGAAAGTACAGGAGCAGCTGGGTGCTCCAGGAACAAGGACTGCTTTTCTATTCTCTTGGTCTCAAAACTAGCCTTCTTCACATGCGCACTGGAAAAGGTGCAAGTGAGCCTCAGAGAAGAGGCAGAGGTGTCGTGAGAGCAGGCAGCACCCACGGCAGAAGAGCGCAAAGAGTCCAGCCCAACAACTTAACCTCCTCCCTCTCCTCTACCCTTTTCTTCACCGTTCCCTCATCAGTTCCTGCTGGTTTCTGTTACAGAAGCCTTTAACGGGAGAAGTGCATCACGAAGTCCAGACTACGCTGGTGTGCACTACGCCGACAGAAGCCCAGGAGCTGCAAGAGCTGGCTGAGAGCGTGGTCGAGGAAGTGCTGCAGAGGGTGAAAGAGCTGCATCCGGCGGTCCACGTTTTAAGGAGGGCTCCCCTGGCCATCAGCGGAAGGATACTGGCTAGTGCGAGAAGGGCAGAGCCTTCAGAGACATCGCCTGCAGATCTCCAGCAGGAAATCGGACAGGCGGCCAGAGAGATTGCAGCAACCCTTTGGGATCGCTTAGGGAAGCGTTTGCTATGCAGCCCGTCAGACGCCTCTGAGCCCAGGCTGTTGGCCAGGCGGAGGCAGCAGCTTGTTGCCGGAGGAGCCACGCGAGCTGCCGAAGCGGGAGGAAGCGAAGCGAGGCAAGCTGAGGGAGCAGGCTATGATGGAGCATCTCCTCTGCCTTCTCTTGACCAAATCCCCACAGATGCAGTTGTGAGTGTTGGAGTCACCTTGCAATCATTCGTGGCTTCTCAATTTGAACGGCACTTCCAGTGTAAATTTTCTGAAGTCCTGAAGCTGCCCCTTGAAACGATTGCTGAGAGACAACCGCAGCCACCCCAGATGCCTGTCTCCACCCAGGTCACAAAAGAAGGGGAAGGATCATCTCGTGAATCTGAACATTGGCTGTCAGAAGCCACAAGGTTGCCCCCGGTGCAGCCTTTGCAAAATCTTGCGGCTGTATCCCCAGAGAGTAGCACGCTTGCAAGGCGTAGCATCCAAAACGCCATTTGCAAAGTTCAGCATCTCCACGCAGAATTAAAAGCGTATGCTGAAAGGATTGTCCGTGATGCTCTTGACACCCTGAAGAAGGAGGAGGAGGGGAAGTTAGAAAAAGAAATGCATGCAAAGGCAAGCTCCTTTGAGGACTCTTCAGAAGAAAGCACGGAGGAGAGTGGGCTAGTGGAGCAGCTATTACAGCGGTGTGGTCCCCCTCTGACTACAGTGGCTTCAGGAGTCCGTTGTGGAAGGCGGGTCGCAAAACAGCCCAGCCCAAGAGATGGGAAGGAGAGCTCTCCGGGCCAGGGCTTTCTAAGGCCAGCGGAAAAGAAAATCCCCGCTAAAATATTAGACAAGCGTCAACCAAGCATGAAGCTCCCACCTATCATGGTCCCCGGAATGGTCATGCCTTCAGAGGCAGAAGCACAGTCTGCAGAGGAGCTGTCACCTCATCTCCTCCCCTCTGTCCTCCAAAGCTCTCAGCAAGATGCTCAGAGCACAGCAGAAGGCGTGCAGAAGCCCCTCTATTACCCCTCGGCACCCCCATCAAGACCTTGCGCTCCAGTGCCAGAAACCCAAGCTAAAGCGAGGCCAGGGAGCACGCGAGACACCTTCCCCTCCACGGGCCAGCAGTATTCCAGGCAGCCCGTCCCTCCAACAGCTCCAAAGCCCCCTTCCCAGAGAGGAGCCCGGCAGAGACGCATGCGTGGAAAGCTTGTGAGGGCCACGCCGGAGTAATGCGCGTGCTGAGGGAGGGCATTAGCTGGGTGGCTGCTGGGGGGTGAGCTGAGGAGGTGCGTGGCGCCAGGCTTCAGATCATCTTCTGACACCGGTGCTCGGAAGTGACGGTCAGCAAGAGAAGGCAGGGAGCTTGCTCAGACTCTTGAACA